>NW_027527429.1:1057588-1060856 GCF_008692635.1 Crocuta crocuta
CAGCTCATGGCACCCTCCCTGCCCCCTCCCCCCCCGCCCCAGCCACCCGTCTGCTGTCTGTCTCCATGCGTCGGTCCTGGGCATTTCACAGAAATGCGATCATGCAACACGTGGCCTTTGGGTCTGGCTTCTCCCAGGAGCGTGTGGACCACGCGGTAGTTGTTTCCAAAACTGCCCCCGACTTCCTACAAGAGCTCTTCGGCTGCTTCTCCCACCAGGCCCGGGGTCTGGTTCCTGCTCCTCTGGCCTCGTCACCCACAGCCCCTGGTGGGAGCAACACAGTGCTGCCTCCCCTCCCCCTGCAGTCCCCACCACTGGGCCCCAGGGGACAGGCCCTGGCAGCCCTCAGAGCAAGAGGAAAGGAAGGAGGGGCGTGACCAGCCGTCTCCTCTACGCTGGCCTGGTCCTTCGAACTTACCAGCCCAGAGGCTCATGCAGAGTCAAGAGGCAAGACCCAGCCCCACCCAGCCCAGCCCAGCCCAGCCCAGCCCAGTCCAGCGCAGCCCAGCCCAGCCGAGTCCAGCCCAGCCTAGTCCAGTCCAGCCCAGCNCCAGCGCAGCCCAGCACAGCCCAGCCCAGCCCAGCTCAGTCCAGCCCAGTCCAGCTCAGTCCAGCTCAGTCCAGCACAGCACAGCCTAGTCCAGCTCAGTCCAGCACAGCACAGCCTAGTCCAGTCCAGCCCAGAGCAGCCCAGCCCAGCCCAGTCCAGCCCAGCCCAGCCCAGCCCTGCTCAGTCCAGCTCAGTCCAGCACAGCACAGCCTAGTCCAGTCCAGCCCAGCTCAGTCCAGCCCAGTCCAGCCCAGCGCAGCCCAGCCCAGCCCAGCCCGGCCCAGCCCTGCCCTGCCCTGCCCAGCCCAGCCTAGGTCCTAGACGTCTCCTGAAGCAGGCCGTGCTGTGGGCTGGAGCCTGTGGCCTGTGGGGAGGCCGTGCCGGAGGAGGGGGCAGGGGGCAGGGGGCCTTCAGGGCCACGCAGCTGTGGAGCGTGTGTCTGGTGGAAGGTAGGACTTGGGTGTTGCGTGGATCCAGCCAGCCCCTCCCCGTGGTGGAGCCAGGGGGGTGGGGCGAGGCCAGTGGAGGCGTGTGCAACAAATAATACTTTGCTGGCCACAGGCCACCCAAACCGGCACATGCCTCTCCCCACCCCTGCCCCACCCCACCCCCAGCTGCAGGTAGTGGTTTGAGATCAGCTGCCCTTGCACCCTGGAGGTTAGCGAAGCTCCGGTTTAGCCCTGGCCCTTGCGACCATCGTTGTTGCACGTTTACCAGCACGCCGCTGAGTTCCCTGACTTACTGGACATTAGGGTAGATGCCGCTCCCTAGAGCCAACGCCTGCCTCGCCCCTCCAGTGCTGTGCTGCAGGTCCCGCGGTGTGGGAGGGGAGGGACGGCGCCCCAGGGAGGAGAGGGTCGGGGCCCGCGTGGGCGCCATGCGCAGCGGGCAGCGGGCACCTTGATTAGCAGCAGCCTGTGATGGGACTGACCTCTTAGCCCGCTTCCAGCTGGGACAAGGTGTCCACACCCCTGCAGGGCTGGGCTCCACGCTGGGGCCAGAGCACTGGGAGCAGGGGGGGCGGGGACGGGGCTGCCCACCCAGCGCTGGCACGTCCGGGGGACCCTGGGGCCACGTCCCTGCGGCTGGCGCGGCCCGGACGCAGGCCGGGGCTGGGCGTGCGGGTTCACGCACTCGCTGGTGCCCTCAGTGGCTCCAGGGAGCACGGCTGGCGGGTAACCGGACAGTCCCTGCCCGCAGGGACCCCTCGTTAGCGGGAGAGAGATAGACACGAGAGGAAAGAGAACGAACAAGAAGACGGTGTGTTTAGTGCGACCTGCGGGGGAGGGGACCAGTCTGAATTTCCGGGGCCTTCTCCCGGGACCACGGGCATCCCCGCCAGCTCGCCTTCAAGGCTCCCTGACTCACACTTCCTGAGGGAGTCCCGTTCCTGGCCACCAGGTCTCTCCCACACACCGGCTTGCTGGCCGGCCGCACAGCCACCAGCTGCTAGAAGTGTCTGCTGCCCTGGGCCACCTCCTTCCGGCCGCTGCTCGGCCCTCGCCCCGGCCTGCGCGCCTTCGCCCCCGTGGCCGCCGGGGCGGTGCCGGCGGGGCGGCCTCGGGCTGTGAGAGCAGGTGCCCGGGGCTGGACACTTCACCTCCGGGTCCGTCAGCCCTGGGGCCGGAGACGGGCTCCCCTCGGAGGGCAAGGTTGGCTTCCACCATCTAGCTGGACGGAGGATATAAACTATGAATTCTGGGAGCCCAGAGGAGCACATGACAAACCTTGCTTGTCTCTGTCTGGTCTCCGAGGAAAGGGCCAGGGACGCCGGCAAACAGTGGACTCAGAGGTCACGGCGGCCCCGTGGGTGGGAGCGCCCGTCCGTCCCGGCAGCACATCGCCTCTCGTGGGACGGCGGGGCCTGAAGGGACCAGACTGTCCCTCAGCTTCAAAGCCTGCACGCACCTTTCCGTGGGCCTGGGCTTTTCTTCTTAGTAATGTTTTCACCGCAGAGTAACGTGTGCAGAGAAGAGTCCACAAATCGTAAACTACAGCTTGATGCATTTAGGAGAGTGGCCACACCCACGAAACCACCATCCAGACACAGAACGTGAGCTGGCCCCTCCTCCCTCCCTGTCCGTGACCCTCTCCAGGGGAGCCCCTCCCCTGACTTCCATTTCCATCAGGGGGTTTTGTCTGGGTTTGGACTTTACATAAATGAAAACATACCGTGCAAACCCCTTTGTGTCTGGCTTCCTCTGCTCACACTATCTGTGAGCTCCTGGCGGAGATCGTTCTGCCCCCGCTGCTGCATCCCGCGGCGCGACGCTGATCGTCCGGGACGATTTCTCTGTGCCACTGTGGACGGACGCCTGGGTTTCCAGCTTAGGGCCCAGAGGAATACGGCTGCCCTGGGCACGTGTGTGCGTGTCTCTTGGTGAACACGCCCAGCCACTTCCAGGAGTGGAATTGTGTGCATTCCCAGCTTAGGAAGATGGTGCCAGACGGTTTTGTTAAGTTACGCTCACACCAAAATTCATGGAGTTTCCCTCGCTCCGCATCCATGGGAACCCTTGATTTTGTCAGCACTTTTAATCTTAGCTGTTCTGGCATCGTCGTGGTTTTAAATGTGCGTTTCCATGGCAACTGACAATGCTTTCCTCACGTGCTCACTTACCGTGTTGTGGGGTCTTTTTCCCGTCTTTCACCCATTAGGAGACTGAGTTGTCCCTGCGCACTGAGCAAGTAGCTTTGTCCAAACTGTGGTACAGCCAA
>NW_027527429.1:1061071-1067890 GCF_008692635.1 Crocuta crocuta
GCGCATCCGGATGGTGGTTACTCAGCTCTAGAAAGAGACGGGAAAACACGGGGTTGGGGGCAGGCACTTGAATGCGGATTACTCAGTGAAAGACATAAATCCAAAGGCTACACACTGTGTGATCCCAACTCTGACCTTCTGGAAAAGGCAGAATTACAGAGACCATAGAAGGACTGGGGGTTACTAGGGGCTGGGGACGCAGCGAGGCTGCCCTGAGCGATGCCACACTGATGCGTCCTTGTCGCCACACCTGTGCCCAGACCCAGAGTGCCCAGCAGCAGGGGTGAGGCTCGTGTCAGCGACGGGCTTTGGGCAGTTGTGACGTGACCAGTGTCCCGCTGTGGTGCGGGGTCGCTAAGGGACCGGTGTCGTGGATGTGGGGCCGTCTGGGGAATCTCTGCACGTTCTGTTCAGTTTTACTGTGAACCTAAGGCTGCTCACAAAATAAAGTTTGTTAATTAAAAACACAACATTTAGAAAAGAAACAAGAAACAAAATAATACATTCAGTATGATTTCATTTATAGAAAATTATAGAATTTATCAAGATGTTTGTTGTGGTCTGATATGCGATCGTGTTTAAATATTTCTTAATGTATATTTTTGAGAGAGAGAGAGAGAGAACACGCGTGAGCAGGGGAAGGGCAGAGAGAGAGGGAGACACAGAATCTGAAGCAGCTCCAGGCTCTGAGCTGTCAGCACAGAGCCCGACGTGGGGCTCGAACCCACGAACCGTGAGATCATGACCTGAGCTGAAGCCAGACGCTTAACCGACTGAGCCCCCCAGGCGCCCCCTGTGGTTGTATTTAAAAAGCGGGTGGGTGCGGGCGAGGAGGCTGCCCCCTGGGTGCAGGCCACAAAGAGAACAGCGCAGGTGAAAACACAGAACATCGTGAGGTTTCATACGCTTGCATGCGTATTTTCAGCTACGCTAAATCTCATTAGTGAAATCTTTAATATGTTTGTGTGACCAAAGGGTTTTTCTGGACAAAATTCAAGTCAAAGGAGTCGTTTTGTTTTATTTAACTCACCTGTAGTTGCAGGCGGAACCCTGCCTCCCGAGGGACACCCCCCCCAGAACTGTGTCTGCAGCTCGGGCAGCAGCCCGTGTGGACGTGCACGGCCGGGGCGCTGGCCTAGGGATCTTCTTACCCCCCAGGGCTGCGGGCCAGCGCTCAGCTCCCGGGGCGTCGCCGTGACGCCAAGCCCAGCGGGTCCTGACCCCTGCCCAGGGCGCACCCCTGTGCCTGCTCTCTGAGGCCGGCGGGACCCCTGTTCCCGCTCCAGGGACCTTGAGGGGCTGCGCGGGGGAATCGGGGTCCAGATGCTCAGCTCCTGGGCCCATGCTTTGGACAAAGGCTAGGCTCCCCAGAGAGGCCGTGCTCCCTGCTGGCTCCTCGCGGGCTGTGCCATCCACACAGCCCCTCGTGGGCCAGGGGGGCTGGAGGTGTGGTGAGGGAGGGCCAGCTGTGTGAGTGCGGCTGGGCAGGGCCTCCGTCTGCCCCATCTGCTCCCCGGGACGTCCCTCCTCCCAGACCCCGTCCCGTCCCGGTTGCCTGCCGGTCTTCCTTTCCCAGAGAGGGCGACTTGGCCTCGAGGGCAGCTGAGCTCGCGGCGGGGAGAGGCTGCCGGGGGGTGACGTGGGGCCTGGGGCTGTGTCCCGGCGTGGAGAGGAGCAGGGCACGGTCAGCAGGCCAGTCGCTCACTGCCCTCCGTCAGGCCGCAGGGTGCGCGCCCGGGGGCCCCGGCCCAGGTCCGGGGAGAGCGCTCCCTTCCCCACAAGGCGCGTGCCGGCTGTGCCCACCCGACGTGCCTGGGCTCTGCCCGCTGACGGCCGCAGGCCCTGGTAGCTTCGCGGGCCTTCCTGCCACGCTCCGAGGACGGGACCGGGAAAGAGACGCGCAAATGGAGAGAAGCATTGCTTCTCCGTCCGGGAAGCCAGTGCCGCGCGGTAAGCACACGCCGCCCGGCGGCTCCCTCCTCTGCCTGACGCCCCTCCCCCTCCCAAGTCGCTGGCCGAGCCCCCGCCGGGCAGGCGCCCCTGGGTGAGGGCGGGGATGCCCTGTCCTGTCCCAGTTACCACCTGCCCCCAGTGCTTGGTAAGGACTTGTTACGTGAGTCCGGGAAGGAAAACCCCAGATCCCAGAGAGGATGCGCAACACGTGCAACGGACACAATTTATATCCAGAACAGTGAGGAGCTCCCGCAAAGCAGTTACAAAATAGCAAAAAACCAGGGGGGATGGGACGGGCACCTCGCAAAGAGGAAGCCCGCACGGCACAAACCCCGTGGAGATCAGGGAGGCGACAGCCCCCAGGTGGGCAAAGAGGCCGTGTGGGCCCCACAGGGGAGCAGTGTGGACCTGAGCTGACGGAGTGCGAACGGGTGGTGGTTTAACGCTGGTCACCCGGAGGTCGCCGGCCCTCGACCTGGCGTGTTCGCGCCCAACGTGACCCCAGAGAGACGGGCGGGTGTGTGCCGCACCGAGACACACGGCAAAATGCTCCTGGCGACCCCGTCCCTCACAGCTGGACGCGGCAACGACCCACACGGCCGCCAGAGAACGGAGACCCGGGTTGGCGTGGGAATGGGGTGCAGAGGAGCGGGGAGCGGTGGGCGTCGGCGGGCCCTGATGCGGCCCGGGTGGCCGAGACGGGCAGGCCCCCCCCGCCCCCCATGGCCCTCTGTGTCCTCTTTCCCGGATGCGAGGAGAGCAGGGGAAGCGGAGCCGTCAGACCCCAAACGTCCTGCGACGGGCGTTTTCCAGACAGCGTGTCAGCCCCGGCCGCGGGGTGCTGGCCCTGAGCTGGCAGACACCGGGCGGTGCGCGTAAATGTGTGTCCGTATAAACAGCCGATTTAGGTCAACTCCAGAGTAGGGATTGTACTTTGCCTTTAAAGGGGCCTAGGGAAGCCCTTCAGGGGTTTCCCTTGGGGACAGGCCTGGCGTCACGGGGGGAGGGGAAGCACATACCCAGAAAGCCGGGGCTCTCAGGGGTCTTAGGGGTTGGTGGTCTGGGGGCCGAGGAGGAGGGACAGGCTCTCCTTGGCCACCGCGTCAGTCAGGCTGAGGCTGAGGGCTCTTGACGTGACGGCCACCAGCAGACCCTCCTTGGTGCCCAGTGTCCAGGAGCCAGTGCTTCTCATCCTGGACCCCCGGCCCCTCCCGAGTCCTGGGGGCCTGGCGCGGGGCTGCCTGAATGTCCGGGGGCGGGTTTGCCCGAGGAATGGCTGCATCTGGGCCGGCCCGCTGCCAGCGTGGGCTCCCCCAGCGACAGCCTTCGATAGCCAGGCCCCGGCCTCACCCCTCAGGAATGCGGCCCGGCCTGTGCTGGCCCCGCTGGCCCCGCTGCTGGGCTGGCACCAGGGGACCCTCCGGGCCAGGCCTCCCCTCCCTCCCCCTCCTTCTCTGGCCCTGGGGCAGGACGGGGTTACGGACCGAGGGGAGCGGCTTCCGTGTGACCTCACTCAGGGCCCGGCCGACTCCAGATGGCGGCTGGCCAGTGCGGGGCGATGGCCTCGCGTCTGCTGTCAGCTAGGAGCCCCGGGCCCAGAGTCACGTCCGTGACCGTGAGGAGGGCCAGGGGCCAGGCGGGGCCTGCAGGCTGCTGTTTGCAGCCCGGAGGCAGGGGCTGGGGTTCAGGGCGCCTTTGCCACAAGGCCTTGGAGGCGGGAGCCCAGCACGGCTCCCGCAGGACCGCGGGGTCTGCACCCTGGGACTGACTGCCCAGGCAGAGCGGGTGCGAGTGTGCGCGTGAGCGTGTGCACAGCTGGGTGAGTGGGGGTGAGCGCAGGGCCCTCAGCCTTCGCCCCCCTCAGGAGGGCCTGGGAGGTTAGTGAAAACAGACATGCCGTTTTCCCCCCATCGAGTGTAAAGACCTCCACAAACCTGTTCACACCTCCTAACGCTCCTGCTTCAGGATCCAGACGTGACTGTCTCAGGCCACCGGGCAGGCGTTTCTCGTTTTGTTAAAACGTACGTCTTTGCTCACGTTCCTCTGGCCGTAAGCTGCGTCCAGCACTGGCTCGTGCAGACAAGGACCAGAATCTTGTGTTCACAAGGGGACAAGGTCGGGCATTTCCGACGCGAGGAAAAGGCGCCCGCGTCCCCCAGGCTGGACACCCCCCCTCACGGTTTCCGGGCGGATGCGGACTCCCTCCCGGGCAGGTGGGGGCGCCCCCACGCCCGCTCGTCCCTCTCGCTCTCCCCCCGAGGCCTCTGTCCCTGTGCCTCCCTGCACGGTGAGCCA
Organism: Crocuta crocuta; assembly: GCF_008692635.1. NCBI lineage: Eukaryota > Metazoa > Chordata > Mammalia > Carnivora > Hyaenidae > Crocuta > Crocuta crocuta. The sequence continues at coordinate 1,065,320 of NW_027527429.1, forward strand.
CGGGCTGCGCCAGCCCAGGACACGGTGTGGATAGGCAGGGGGTGCGGGGTGAGGGGTGCGGGCAGAAGAAAGGGCCGAGTGGGCAACGGGCACAGGCCCCGATCGCCAGGCCTGCGTGGGTCAGAGGCCCCCCCCACAGCTCTGGGCTTGGTCCCCGAAGCCCCTGGGCCCATGGCTGCAGGGCTGGGCAGGGCTGGGCTGGGCAGGGCAGGGCAGGGCAGGGCTGGGCTGGGCAGGGCTGGGCTGAGCAGGGCAGGGCAGGGCAGGGCTGGGCTGGGCAGGNCGCGTGAGCGAGAGCATGTGTGTGGACCAAGGGCTAGAAGTGGCTACGGACCCCGGGGCCCAGTGGGCAGGAGACCGACACTGGCCGTAAGGACCCAGTTCGAGGGGAGGGGGTCTGCCGAAGGGGAGGCCTCGGTGTCCCTGTGGGGAGCCCTGAGCTGGGGGCAGCTCTGCGGGGCCCCTCCAGCCCTCCTCTCCCCCAGTGCCCTGGCCGCCTGCCCCGCTGCCCCGGCCCAGGGCCCGCCCCCACCTCGGGGTGAGTGCGCCCAGGACTTCAAAGGCCCGAGGCGGCTCCCCATCCACCCTCCCCGGCCCTGAGCACAGAGATTCCTTGTTTCCCTGCCCCAGGCCCTCCCTCCCCCCTGCGCACTGCAGCCAACAGGAAGCCCTGGGGGTTGCCAGCCCAGGGGACCCCGGCACTACCGCCTGGGCCGGTCCCTGGCCTCACGCGGGCCCGTGAGCCTGGCCCGCCCAGGACACCGTCAGGCTACCTCTGGGCCAGGATTCACGGGGGTGACAGGCAGAGAAGGGGGACTCTTCGAATTCCTCCAATGGCAGCTTCTGTAGGTTCCAGAAGTTTCTACAGGGGACAGCCTCAGCCCAGAAACAGCTTACAGGCAGGGGCCAGCCAGGATCAGAGGCCCAGGCCAGTGGGAGGACGGGGGCCAGCTCTCTGGAAGGTGCCGTTAGGACGGGTCCCCGGCCCAGGAAATGCCAGCTGTCTAGGCTCAGCCCAACCTGGCTCCACCTTGCCCCTCCCCCCTGACGTCAGCACATCTGCCCTTTTTGTCCTTGGTGTGTGTCCTGGGCATGACTGCTTCTCCGTTCCCCCAGCAGCTTGACCTTCAGAATGAGAAGCAGAGTCCCCACGTGCCCCCACCACGTCTCCCAGCCGCCACCCACCTTCGCTGGCCTGGCTTTCTCACCGGTGGCCACGCTGACGTCTTTGCTCACCTTGAATGCTTCAAGCTTGGTGTTGCCCCAGGACCTTTGCACTGCTGCTCATCTGTCAGGAACTCCTTTCCTGGCACACGCACACCCCCTTTGCCTGCTTCTTGTCTCTGCTCTAACGTTGGGCCTTCAGTCGCACCCCACCCACGCTTGTCTGATCGCCCGGCCGGTGTAGGCCCCTGAGAGCAGGCTGCTGTCCGCACCGTTGGTGTGTGCGTCCCAGAGGACGCTTGTCCAGAAGCTGAGCCTCAGCCCTGCTCAGGCCGACGGTGCCGCGGCTGACCCTCCCCTGCCGTAGGCCGTGGCTGGCCTTGGGGGCCGCAGGTGACAGACACCCTTGTTCTGTGGGCTAGTGACACCCCCTGGGTGTCACTCGGGAGGAATGACTTTGTGGGGAGAGCACGAGTCGCAGATAGAAATGACATGAAAATTCCTCACTCGCTTTGTAAACGTGGTCTTGGCAGATGACTCCTGAGCCCACAGAGACCCCCACTGGAAGGAAACAAGTCGCCCTCCGTCTCCGGGGGCAGGGCCACACTCGCTCCCTGCCCGTGGGCCTCCTCGGGGGCACAGCCCTCCTCCCTCGGCCCTGGGGCCAGATTGGTTACGGCCGAGCAGCCCAGGCCCCGCCCAAGAGCAGGGCAGGGCAGGGCAGGCAGGGTGAGGCCCCGGAGGCTCCCAGCCCTTTCTGGGACTGGGAGAGGCCGGGCTCGGGCCGGCGGCTGCCCCNCTGTGTCTGCATGTGCATGTGTCTGTGCATGTGCGTGTGTCTGTGCGTGTGTGTGTGCATGCGCCTGGGCAGTGGGGGTAGTTTCTGCTCCGAGATGCCCCTCCCCTTCCCCCTTGAGGACTCCGGTCCCCTGGGCTGCGCTGTCTGGGACACAGGAGCGATGGCTCTCCAGTCCCCTGTCCCCTGGTCAGTGAGGACTCCTACAAGGGCCCACGTCTCCAGCCCTCCCTTCTGAGGTGGCGTGTCCGCTGGCCAGGTGGCTGTCCCCACACAGCCTGAGGGCCAGGCCTCCCTGGAGCCCCGGGGGGTGTGGGGGCCTGAGCTGCAGGCGGCCTTCGCCACAGCCCCCGAGCGCAGGAAGGGAGATCTGACCCCCGGCACGTCCTCTCGCAAGCTGGGGCGGCCGGGGGGACAGAGGCTTCTCACGGGGCCCCAGCGGGGAGGACTGACGCTCAGAGACCCTCTAGGACCCCCGTGGCCTTGGGGAGGCCTGGGCAAGGCAGCCCCTCCTCCACGGAGACAGGAGGAAGTCTCTCCCCAAGGCCAGGGCTGCCAGACTTCCCTCCCCCACCAAGGAGGAGGGTCGTGTCTGGGTTTGGTTCCTGTTC
>NW_027527429.1:1067928-1068426 GCF_008692635.1 Crocuta crocuta
GGCTTCAGGCCGAAGGGGCCGGATCACCCCCAGGACCTCGGCGGCCGAGGTTGCCGTGTTTGGCTGTCTGGGCCTCTGGGGGCGTCCTTGGTCCCCGCCTGGGCCTCTGGGGGCGTGTGGTAAAGGGTCCAGAGTCTGGCTCCGTGGCTGGGTGGCAGGGGGCGGCGAGGGGGGCTAACGAGCTCAGATCGGGTGGGGCAGTTCTCTGCCCCCCGGGTCGGGCGGTCCCAGGCCTCGGCTCTCAGGACAGCGCGGTCAGAGCCGACAGGCACGTCCCTGGGCCTGGGGTCAGCGCCGCCGGTCCCGTGCGTGGAGGGCGGTGTCGTGCGCAAGCAGGTCCCCGGTTTAGGTTTGAACAAGCCTTTAAGAGGCAGAAGCGGCCTTGCAGGGCAGCGTGGTCTCCGAGGTGAGCCAGGAGGGCGCGGGCTGGGAGGGACGCCGAGGCCTCCCCGGGCCCCCCCCCCAGGCCTGGCGGCTCCCGGGGGGCTGGGGGGGGCG
>NW_027527429.1:1068453-1073698 GCF_008692635.1 Crocuta crocuta
CCTGGGCCCTCCAGGCCACAGGAGGGGAGGGGAGCCGGCAGAAGGCAGAGCTCGGCCAGGAAAGTCTCTTTACGCCCGGCCCAGCCCGAACCGCAGACCCGAAATCACACGGGGAAGCTGCAGCCCAGAGACGCCGCCGCCCGGGGCCCCCCACAGCCGCGCCGCGCCCCGTCCGTGCTGTCACAGAGCGCCGTGACCCTGTGTGCGGACGGCCCGTGCGGCCCCTGCCCTCCTCCGCGCTGCCCCTCGCCCCTGCGTGGCACACAGCCGTGACAGGAGCCCGGAAGTGGCCATCCTGGGCGGCCCGGCTCCTCTCCCTCGAACTCTCCAAGGGGACGGTCCGGCCCCGGGACAATGGAGGCACGGCCTGGGCGAGGGCGGGTGGCCTGGTGACTTTCAGTGGAGGGTGCACGGGGCGGCCTGGGGCTCTCCTCCGTCCTGGGAAGGACCCAGTGGGTGTTGGGGCCACAGTGGCCTCTGTTCAACCCTGGGCCAGCTCGTCTCAGAGCCCGGCGCTGCCCTGCCAGCTGGTGGGAGGTGCCCCAAGGGGACTCGGGGGCGTGAGGTCAGCCCCACTCTCTGATCTGTCAACAGTGTCCCGTGCCAGGACCCCGGGGACACAGAGCGCAGGAGAGGGGACAAGTGCTCTTGGGGTCCTGGGGCTGGGCTGGTGTGGCCCGGGATGGCCATGGCCGGAGACTCAGGTCCAGCCAAGGTCACCGGCAAGGCCTCCGGGAGCAGATGGACCAGGGCAGGGTGCCGCTGCCCCCACCCGCCAGCCGTGCCAGCCCGGGGGAGCCGCCCAGCCCCCCACGACTCTGGGCGCTGCGAGTGAGCCGCCGCTGCACTTGGCGCCACTCATCCCCCATGGTGGCCTCTCCCGTGGCCTCTCCCGGCCGGGCCAGGGGATGATGCGGGCAGGGAGCTCGGGGGGCAGGAGCCAAGCTGGCAACGCACAGAAGATAAGAAGCAGGGCGCCTGGGGGAAGGGAGAGGGTTTGGCTGGGTCCCACAGGAAGAGGGGCACCAGCACCGAGGCTCACCGTCTGCCCACGCATCACCGGGCAGGTACCTGAATTAGTGAACCGGCCGTGCCGGGGTGGACGACGCAGGGGCTGCGTCCCAGCTCCTGGCTCGTGACTGTGGTGCTTTTTCCGAAAGCGGAGGGAGCCAGCTGGCAGTTTTCACGGCGAGCATTCACAGGGACACGGGGTTCGGGAATTGAATTAAATGGTGGCCGGCAAGGACACGCTGTGCATCGGCTCTTGGCCGGGGATTGGGGATGGGGGTCGGAGGTGGGTTGGCTGCGAAGACCCAGCTGTACCCTGAGAACAGACGTTTTGAAATCTAAGTACCACGAAGTAAAAGAAAATCAATTTCCAATTACTTTTAAGCCCCAAGGTTACATGGAAAGATAAGCCCAGACAGAGATTAGCATCTCTGGAGCGGGAAGCAAGTCTCCCAGGGGACGCCCCCCCTTCCCTGTGACCTTGGACAGGGCACCCCTCCCCCGCACGACACAGTGTCCCCATCTGCTGGGTCGCCCCTGCCCCTTTGTCTTCCCCGGACCACAGTGCTTTAGCACGTGGGGGATGCCGGGCTGGGGGACGCCTGGGGGCGGCAGAGGGGCCCGGGGCCCTCGCGGCCCTCACACAGCCAGCGGGCAGGCGGCCGTGCGCCTGGCGGGGCAGGACCTCGGTTGCCGGAAATGGCAGCGGTGTGACTCCCAGACACAATCTGAGCTGGAAACACGGGGGCCTGGGGGAAACCCCACTTCGTCGGCCCCAGAAACGGCATGTTCATCGGGGAACCGTGCGTGGGGCTCGGGGGTCTTCAAGTTTCCTCGGCCAGACCAGCCTCACGCGAGCGCCGGCGGCCTTGCCGTCCCCGGTCGGGCGGCGTAACCCCTCGGGGGGCCGCGCTGGGTCCCCCGTCAGCAAGTGTCCCCGGGGAAGACGGGGGGCCGCAGGCAGCCGGCCGGGACTCCCCTCCTCCTCGCCTCCCCTGCTCTCCAAGGTCTTCAAAACTACGAGGTTTGCGATTTGCGGTCTCTGCCGTGGGCTGTGGGGACCTGCGTGCTNCTTTTATCCTTGGGTGCCTTTTACTTCCCGTCACTGTCACATTCCCGACACCGTGAAGCACGAGCCCCGAAAGGCTCACTGTGCACAACGGCGGCGACTCAGCTTGCTTTGGAATCACCGGATGGGGCCGCACGGCGTCACCACGAGCTTGCGCAGACCCGGCGTTCTCTGGGACAGGGCGCCTCTGCACGTCCACGCAAACCGGTGACAGCGAGGCTTGTGGACATCTTCCACCAGNCCCCGTGGCCAGGCTCCCAGCTTCCACTCTGGCCACAGTGAGCCCCGCCCTGCCTGCCTCTGCGAGCTCAGCGCCCGCCGTCACCCACCTGCTTGCACCAAGCGGCCTTCCCTCCGTCGTGTCTGTCCTGCTACCTCCAGACCCCACACCCCACTCCAGGGGCAGGTGAGGCCCCAGAAACATGGAGGGATAGTGGACGGATGGATGCACGAAGGACCCCAGGTCGGACCCCAGGTCAGACCCCGAGGTCCCCAGTCCCCCACACACATACGGGGAATCAGCCTGTCANTGTCTCATCCTCTGCCAGAGGCCAGAGGGTCCCGGGCCCAACCTCACAATGGCAAGCATCCCCCCCCACAGTCATGCACCCCCCGCAAGTAGGGGCAGGGTCTGGCACCCCCGGGGCCGCTGAGGGACCCCACCTCATGCTTATTCCCGCCAGGCCCTCTGCAGGGCTCCGTGAGCGCTTACAAATGAGCATTTTAAAAGGAGTTACTTTACTGGGAGCCCCCGGCTCACGTCCCCAGGGCTGCCGCCTGGACCCTGCACGTCCCCGGGGTCCACCTTCCCGGCCTTCTCTTGGGGGGCCGCCTCCGAGCCCGGATCCGATTCAGGGCATGCGCTACATACCTGGCAGGCCCAGGGCCGTCCCTGGGGACCTGGGAGGGGCTGGGGTAGGGCCCCTGGCTGTGGGGACGGGTCGGGGTGGGGCCGACGCAGTCCTGGGCAGGAGACTCACGGCAGGACGGCCAGCTGGCCCGAGGTCACGCCAGGGCCCCCTTCGCGGTCGATCCCTGAGTGTCGTGCCAGGGATGACGGGGGTGTGGCCCCCCAGCTGCTGAGACAGATGGCGGTCACGGGCTGGGGGGCTGAGGGACAGCGCTCTTGTCCCTGGGACTGGCCCAGGCCACCGGCCCCTCGAAGGGGCAGACGGGGTGGCATCGGTGGGAGGGGCGTTAAACCCAGACCCACAGGCCCGGGGCTGTGACCCCTGGGTCCCCCCAGGAGGGCAGCAGACGGGGTCGGCTCTCACCCCACAGACTTGGAGGAGACAGTCCGCGGACATCGCNAGCACATCTTTTACCCAGGAGGGCTGGGGGCTCCCCAAGTCCTTCACCTGAGGAGATGACTGTCTCCACCTGGGAGTGAGGAAGCTTGACATTAGGTTTGTCCTTAATGTTGTGCGGCTTCTGGGAAGTCATCTCGTGCCTTTCTGACTCCGTTTCCCCATTTTCAGATGGCGCTGACCAAAACTCGGCAGACGCTTTTGGACGCCTGCCCCGTCTGGGCTCGGGCACCGAACGCGGACCTGGGGGTTTGGAGTACGGTCTCCCTAGCCCTGCCGGGACCTCAGAGGCCAGCGCCCGGGCCACCACCAGCGTTCCCTTTAACAGGAAGGGCGTCGCCCCCGACTTATAAAGGCATTACCGCTCACGCCACCCAGAGCACACGGAGCCCAGGAAAGGGGTGCACCTGCAGGCCTGGCATCGTCACCACACACGGACGTGGAACCTCTCGCATCCCCCTCCGTCTTGCACGCTCACCGCGTCCAGGGGTGCACGCTCGCAGACGGGCTCGGGCTGCGCACACTGCCTGCGGCCTGCTCTCCACCAACATCACGCTCTTCGCGGCCACGCGGCATCTGCTGGGGCTCCCCCACTTCCGGGGGCTCACTGTCATGGACGGGCAGAGGACAGGGCACCCGTCTGTGACCTCTCCTTGGGCAGCTGGCTTACAATACGTTCCTGACACTGGAGTTAATGGGTAAGGGGCATATGCCCTTTAAAGACCTTCATATTAGTGCTGAAGTGCCCTCCCCCCAACAGACTAAACCTCATGCCCCCCTGCCCCCCCAGGGTGGCCCCCATGCCTGTTTTCCCCTTTTCCTAGTGTTGGTAAACAAGGCTCTCTGTGTCACTTCAATTTAATCTTTTTTTTTTAATGTTTTATTTATTTCTGAGAGAGAGGGGGAGAAAGAGAGAGGGCAAGCGAGTGAGCAGGGGAGGGGCAGAGAGAGAGGGAGACACAGAAGCCGAAGCAGCTCCAGGCTCTGAGCTGTCAGCACAGAGCCCGACGTGGGGCTCGAACCCACGAACCGTGAGATCATGACCTGAGCCGAAGTTGGACGCCTACCCGACTGAGTCCCCAGGCGCCCCCAACTTAATCTTTAAATTTGCTGGAGAGGTTAAGCCCTTCCAGAAATTTCTGGTGCATCTCACTCCCACTGCCTTGGTTACAGTCGGAGTCTTTCGCCTTCGCATGGGTCCCGTCTTCCCGGGAACGTGGGCGGCCGTGGGCACCCTGCCTGCGGTCCCCGGGGCTGGTCCTCGGGGCTGGGGCCGCCGAGCGCTGGGCCGGGACTCGCTCGCAGGATGTCTGCCAGTCTGTGGCCTGACACTCCCGCGTGCACACCTCCCGCACCGTGTTCAAAGCGCACGCGGGGTCCGCCTGAGGCTCCGTGGGCCCAGAAGCCGCTGGCCCTCGCAGCACGCACTAGTGTGGCTGAACTTGAAATTCTGCGTTTGAAGCTAATTGTCTTCAGGCCTCTGAAAACATCTCTTCGTTGCTCCTGGTTCTCAGAATTTTGTTGGGCAGCCTGATGGTCTGGTACCGGCCCTCTCCGAGGTTAACGACCTTTTCTGAGAACATCTATAACTTTCTTTCTCTTTGATGTTCTTACATTTCTTTTTAATGTGGGCGAGCTGTCCTCTGCCTGCCCTTTGAATCCGACACCTCGTCTTCCCTGAAGATGAAGGAATTCTCACCAGCTAGTTCTTGAAACATTGTTCCTGTCTCTGTCCGCCTCTGCGACCCTGTGTCTAGATGCTGACCCTCCCTGCCCCGTCCTGACGCGCTGGGGGTGCTGCTGGCCCCGCTCTCCCGCCTCCCGGACGGGACCCCCGGCGTTGTGAGCCGTCCGTCAAGGC
>NW_027527429.1:1073793-1075043 GCF_008692635.1 Crocuta crocuta
GTGTGCGGACGGGTGAGCTGCTGGCTGGGCCTGGCTGGGCCCCACCCCGTGCCCCCGGGCTGCTGTGTCCCCAGAGCCTGGCTGTCCTCGCTCGGTCTCTCGGGCGGCCAGCGGGTGCTGTCCCCCAGCGACGGTGCTGCCTGTCGACAGGGCTCTCGGAGCATTTGACAGGCATGAGACGGGTTTGTGGAAAGGGGGGCAGGGGGCCTTGGACGTGGTTGGAGGCATTTGCCAGCCCGTTGCAGGGGGTGAGGCCCAGGAGGGAGGCAGGGCTGGCCGGGGGAGGGGACTGAGAGCCTGCAGACCCCCAGGACCCTTCCCTGGGCTGGGAGGGGGCCAGGCCGCATCACCTGCCCTCTCCCCAGGGGCTGGGCAGGCAGACGCAGCCGGTAATGTGGGCAGGGCCTGCTCCCTGCGATGGCGCTGGGGGGCCCGGAGGCTGTCGGATGTGCCCAGTGCGTCTGGCACCCTCCCCAAAGGGAACCCACCACCCTGGGAGGGAAACCGTAACGTTGTTGTTTCTGTTGGATTCGGAAGTAGGTCCGAGGAAGATTTTGGCGTCGCTCCGCGGCTCTCAGCGCCAGGCCAACTGCTGGCTCCCTCTCAGTTCTTCCAATCTTGCCACCTTGGACCTCTGAGTCAGCGTGGAAAGTTCCACCACACTGGCTCGGAGGCTGGGCTTCTTGGCCCCAGCAGGTGCGGCCCAGGGTGCGGGGTGCTGACTTACGACCCCCCTTGAGTCTGGGCTGCCAGTGTAAGGGGGTGTCTTATCCCCCTTCCCTTCCCAGATGTCTCGGGAGGAAGGTTCCGATGGGCGGCGAGGCTCAGTGGCTCCTGAGCTCCCACAGAGCCACACGGGGATCCCCGCGAGCCCGGCCTGCGCCAAGGCCCTGCAGGCTCCCTGGGAAGATGGGGCGCTCTGCAGAGCCCAGTTTTCTAGGGACGTGGGATCGCTTACAGCGCCGTGCAGACCACAGTGGAGGCCGACCAGGGCCCCGGGGCTGCTGGTGCCCGGGGGTGGGGGGGGGCTGGGGAGGGGGTCAGGAGCCCCCACCCCCGAGAGCTGGGACGCTGGCGGGCCGTGAAAATGGTTACAAATTGTTTTAGCTGTCACAAGGCAAGGACACATTTGATTTAAGGGACAAGCATTTCTGTTTTTGGTGTTGCTTCTGAGTCTCTAAGGAAGGAGAGACCGGCCCGGTCGTGTAGCCGAGCTGCGCACGCAGCAGGGCGGGGGAGGGCGGCACAGA
>NW_027527429.1:1075135-1083477 GCF_008692635.1 Crocuta crocuta
CGGTGGCCGCCTATCCCAGGACAGGGCCTGAGGGCTCCTGCTGACCCCCCCGCCCCCTCTGTAGGCTCCGAGCGCACAGCTGCCTTCACTTGCCCCCCTCCCTTGTCGGCAGACTCACTACTTCACTTTGGACCGGCCCCATTGCAGGTGGCGCTCCTGACAGTGGCCCCGGGAGCCCAGCCCACAGTCGTGCCCGAGTGGCGCCGTCCGCTCCGACGGATTCGTCCGGAAACCAGCTTCCAGCACTATCTGCATGTCCTTCGTAAAGAGTCACGAGGAGGGGAGCCCCCGAGGAGCTGAAAGGATTGTTGTGAAGACCTGGGAGGGCCTGATGGCCCGCCCCCAAATAGGTCTTTCATCGGTGGCAGGGTCTCTGCCTTTTTTTTTTTTAAGGTTATTTATTTATTTTTGAGAAAGAGAGAGTGAGTAGGGAAGAGGCCGAGAGGGAGAGACAGAATCCCAAGCAGGCCCCACACTGTCAGCATGAGGCCCAAGGCGGGGCTCAAACTCGCAAATTGAGATGGAGATGGAGAGTCAAACGCTTCACCGACGGAGCCCCCCGGCGCCCCCCGGGGTCACTACAGTCACCCCACCTCGTGCTGACTGAAGACAGAGAGGGACATCTCAGCCGCCTGTCATCTCAACATAGAGGAGCGCCCCCTTCCCCGCCCCAGCCCCTGTTCACCTCTCAGGAGCCTGGGGAAGCCTTCCTGCCTCTGGCTTCGCATCCTGGAGGGACGGGCTCGCCAGGGCGCTTGGCGACCCGCCGGCGTTCAGCCCACAAAGGAGCAGCCACGGCAGACGTGTGGCGGGAGAGACGGCTCAGCGCCGAATGAGCAGATTTCAGCAGAGACAGCAATTGACACAGAACAGACGTGGCTTGTCTTCATCAAGGGCTTCGGAGAAAGAAATCCCACCCAGGATCAGATTCTAACAAGATGCAAACGGTTCGCACACGACAGTCAATGAGAGGCGCTTGACAGACGTCTTGCAAATGGTGGCTGGTGATGACAAGGCCCGTCTCCAGGCCGGAGCGGGAGCCGGGTGTGTGCAGCCGCGTCCTGGGAGCAGCCTTGTGCTGCTGACAGTCATCTTTTCCAAAGGGGCTGCGTTGACTGAAATGATCTCAGTCGTAAGCTACTATTAACATGCCACAGCCCCCACATTCTTTTTACAAAAATAATTTAAAACAAATGTGTCAGCGCTGGGAGCTCATGAGAATGTTTGCACGTTCTGCTGTGGAGGCATGTGGAAGGTTCCGGTGCCATCCAGCTCTGGCTGCCGCGTGCTTCTGTGAAACGCAGTCAGCAGACAGTGCGCACTTCCAACCCCAGCAGTTACGAGTCTGTGCTCGTTTCCGATGCCACCACCACCACACCCCCCAGGTGTTCTTGGTGCAAACCCGCCACACGCCACCTGTTGCTGCGTTGACTGAGTGCCCCCGAATCTTGAAACAGCACGCATGGATTATCCTACAGCTTGGGGGTCAGAAGTCCTAAAATTAAGGTGTCCCCAGAGCGGGGTTCCCTCTGGAGGTTCTAGGGTGAGTCTGTGCCCCTGTTCCTCGGCTCGTGGCCCTTCCTCTGTCTTCCTATCTCTCTCTGTCACCTCTGCTTCCATTTTCATACCTGTTTCTGTGACTCTGACCCTCCCCCCTCCCTCCGTCCCTAGTAAGAACCCACGTGACGGCACTGAGCCCACCCAGGTGGTCCAGGACGGCCTGCCCGTCCCGAGGCCCTTGCCGTAGTCACACCCGCAAAGTCCTTTGCCGCACGGGGTCACATACTCACAGGAGATTAGCTCCTGTGTGTCTTTGTAGAAGCTCTTGTTCTGCCCGCCGTGACAGGTGTGGGCAGCGGGTACCCCGGATTCTCACCTGCGTAGCTGCGGGGTTGCCAGATGCTATGAGCATCTCGGTACCGCGAAGTCCCCTGATGCTAAAGTGCACCCAGGTATTGTGAGCCGAGGATAGGAATGTAGATCGGCGCAGCCACCACGGAAGGCCATCTGTAGGTTCTGCAAACAATTAAAAGTAGAACTGCCACGTGATCCAGCAATTTCCACTTCTGCGCATGTATCTGAAGGAAACAACATCACTATCCCTTACGTTCATTTCAGCGTTATTCACATTAGCCAAGATATGGAGGCTACCTAAGTGTCTATCGAAGGATGAATGAATGAAGGAAATGTTGGGGCGCCGGGGGGGCTCAGTTGGTTAAGTGTCCGACTTTGGCTCAGGTCATGATCTCGCAGTTCATGAGTTCAAGCCCTGTGGCAGGCTCTGTGCTGACAGCTCAGAGCCTGGAGCCTGCTGTGAAATCTCTGTCTCCCTCTGTCTCTGCGCCTCCCCTGCTCATACTCTGTCTCTCTCTGTCTCTCAAAAATGAATAAAGGTTAAAAAAATTTAGAAAAAAAAGAAAAAAATTTGTCACCCCCGCCCCAAATATAATTCAACCATACTTGAGGGCATTATGCTAAAATGAAATAAGTCAGACAGAGATAGATGAATACCATATGATCTCACTTTTATGTAGAATCTGAAAACCTGAACTCATAGCATCAGAGAACAGATGGATGGTTGTCAGAGGCAGGAGATGGGGGTGGGTAAAATGGTGAAGGTGGTCAAAAAGTAAAAACTTCTAGTTCGTAAGATAAATAAGTCCTGGGGATGTAGTGTACAGCATGGTGACTACAGTTAGCCAGAACATATTGCTAGATTTGAAAATTTATATATATATAAACATATATTTATTTATATAAATGCTTACCACAATCATTTTATTTATATAATTACATAAGTTATATATATATAATTATCATGTAACACTTAAACTAATATAATGTTATATGTCAATTATATCTCAATAAAACTGGGAAAAAACCAAGAAAGATCTCAAATCAACAACCTAACTTTACAATTTAAAGGACTAGGAAAACAAGAACAAACTAAACCCGAAGCTAATAGAAGGAAGGAGAAATAACAATAATAGCAGAGATAAATGACATAGAGAATAGAAAAATTATAGAGGAAATAAAGAACATCAAAAGTTAGGTTCTTGAAAAGACTAAAAACATTAACCCAACTTTAACTAGATGGACTAAAAGAAAAAGGCAACTACTTGAATCACAAATGAAAATGGAGGCAGCACTACTGATTCCATGAAGGAGCACGGTTGACAGCTGTACACCAGCAGACTGGATGACTGGTACGAAGTGGACAAATTCCTCGAAACACAAAACCTACCCAAACGAAATCATGAAAAAACAGAAAATCCAAATAGACCTGTATCTGGTGAGGAGATTGAATCAGTATTAAAAAAATCTCCCAGCAGAGAAAAGCCCTGGGCCCGGTGGCTTCACGGGTGATTCCTGCCAAACATTTAGAGAAGAAATAATATCATTCCTTCTTACATTTTTCCAAAAAGCTACAGAGGAGGGAACACGTCCTTGTTGTATGAGAGAAAGCCAGGCACACAGACTCCAAAAAAGGAAATCTACAGACCAATATTTGTTAAGAACATTGACACAGACAACACTTCGTCAGTCAATGCGCAACCTGAATGGGATGAAGAGGAGAAGAGTCACGTGCTCATCTTAACTGATGCAGAAAAAGCTCTTGACAGAATTCAACCCCCTTTCCTGATACAACACTCGACGAGCTGGGAAGAGGAGGGAGCTGCCTCCACACAGTAGAGCCGCGTGCGAGCAACCCGCACCAGACACCACACTCAGTGGTGAAAACCTGAATGCTTTTCCTTTAAGATCAGAAGCAAGAAAAAGATGCCTATTTTTGCCACTTCTGTTTAACGGAGGGCTGGACGGTTTATCCACAGCGAGTAGGCGAGAAGAGCGAGGAATAAAAGGCACCCGAAATGAGAAGGAAGAGGAAAGAGGGTCTCTCTTTGCAGATGATGTGGTTTTATACGTAGAAAAGCCAAAAAGACTCCACAAAACACCTGTTAGAGCCAATACGCGAATTCAGCTATGTGACACCGATACTCAGTCAACACACAGGAATCACTTCTATACGCTAATAATGAACAGCCTGGAAGGAAATTACAGAAACCATTCCGTTTATAATAGCATCAGAAAGAATCACATACTTTGAAATTAACTTAACCAAGAAAGTGATAGACTTGTGTGATAAAAACTATAGCACATTTCAGAAAGACATTTTTCAGAGACATAAATAAATGGGAACACACGCTACGTCCATGGACTGAAAGGCTTGAAATAGAAGAGATGCCGAGACTAGCCGGGTGGCCCACAGGTTTAACGCGAGCTCTGTCAAAATTGCAGTGACTTCTTTACTGAAATAGAAAAACACATCCTAAAATTCATGTGGAATCTCAAGGGACCTAGAAGAGCCAAAACAGTGTTGGAAAAGAAGAAGAAAGCCGGAAGACTCACACTTATTTGTTTCGAAATGGTGTGCGATGGGCATAAAGACAGAATATAGACCAGTGGGGTGGGACACAGAGAGACCAGAAGTAGAGTCTCTCCTCCACGGCAGGTGTAGGGGACCAGGACCCTTTAATGAGGATGGACGTCCTTTCGAGAAGCGGTACAGGGAATATTGGCGACTCACAAGAGTGACACCAGAGCCGTACCTCACACCATATGCAAAAATTAACTCAAAACGCGTCAAAGACTTAAGGCCTAAGACCTAAGGCTGTAAAGCCCTTTGAAGAACACAGAGGGCAGATGATTTATGGCATAGGATTTGGAAGTGATTTCTCAGGGGTGACTCCAAAGGCACAGGCAGAGAGAGGCAAAAGAGACAAATTGGACTTTATGAAAATTTTTAAAAAGTTGTGCATCAAAAGATAACATCAGCAGAGTGAAAAGGTAACCCAAAGAATGGAAAAAATATTTGCAACTCATATATCTGACATGGGGTTAATATCCAAAATATGCAAAAAACTTCTAAAGCTCAACAACAAAAGACAACTTGATTAAAATGGGAAGAGGACTTGAATAGACATTCCTCCAGAGATCTAGAGACGTCCAATCGACATTTGTAGAAGTTGCTCGACCTTGCTGATCACTAGGAAAATGCAAATCAAAACCACAGTGAGACACCCCCTCATGTGCATTAGGACGGCCGCTGTCGTTAAGATGGACAGGATGTGGAGAAACGGGAACCTCGTGCGCTGTTGGTGGGAACGTGAACTGGTGCAGCCACTGGGGAAAATAGCCTGGGGATTCCTCACGTATTAAAAACAGCATTACCCACGACCCAGCAATCCCACACCCGGCATACACTCCAAGGAGGTGAAAGCAGGGTGTTTGGGAGATGTTCGCACCCCCAGTTCAGAGCATCGTTATCCCCAAGAGCTGACAGACGAACAGATGAGCAAGATGTGGTCCATCGCATGATGCAATATTGTTCAGCCTTAAAAAGGAAGCAAAGTCTGACACCTGCTTCCACACGGGGGAACCCACTCCGCGACCGAGCCAGTCACGAGAAGACACGTGGTGTGGGATTCCATTTACACGAGGCACGCAGAGTCGTCAGGTTCACGGGGACCTCAGAGAGCGGGGCGGGGGGTGGTGGGTGGGAGTCAGTGTTTCATGGGGACAGAGTTTCCGTTTCACAAGATGAAAAGAGCTGCAGAGGGATGGCGGCGATGGCTCTGCGGCCGCGTGACCGTATTTAATGCCCCTGAGCCGTGCACTGAAAGGTGGCTAAGACGCTACATTTTATGTCATATGTTTTTGACCCCAATGAGAACAGTTGAAAAGAAAATTTGGTGGCTTAAGGCAAGCCTTTACGATGATTGTCTCTCACCGTTCTGGGGGCCAGTGGGGCTCAGCCTCCCCCTGGGACCTTCCGACGTGCTGTGTCCAGGCAGCACGGGGGCTCAGCCGGGCCGCTGCGCCCAAGGCGCCTTGTCTTGCTGGGCTTGCCCGAGCCTGCTGACCCCCAGCACGGAGGTGTCAGGGCAGGAGGCTCCAGGGACGAGTGTCCAAGGGTCCCGAGTGGAAGCTGCGAAACTTCCCATCACGAGCTGGAAGTCCCCGGGCATCTCTTGGTCAAGCAGGTCACTTAGGCTCAGGCTCCATGGGAGGGCACGTAGGCCCCACCTCTTTATGGGGGGAGCATCAGAGAGCGTCATCTTGAACCCAGCACACGTCCCCCCCATGCTCCCCTGCACATGCAGCCCCAGGTCGGGCCGGAGGCCCCCAAGCTGGCCCGTCACGTAGCTCCTCGGCCATGGCAA
The DNA here is from genome assembly GCF_008692635.1 of Crocuta crocuta. NCBI lineage: Eukaryota > Metazoa > Chordata > Mammalia > Carnivora > Hyaenidae > Crocuta > Crocuta crocuta. The sequence goes on from NW_027527429.1 coordinate 1,081,360, forward strand.
CAGGTGCAGCAGAGGGCTCAGCACGGCCCGCGTGTCTGAGGTCCAAAGGGCAAAGCTCCAGGCCCTGTGCTCAGGCCAGGGCTGCTCAGGAAACATCAGGCAAGCCGCACGCATGATTCAAAATTTTCCAATAGTCACATCAGAACAAGCAAAAGGAAATAGATAAACTCAAATTTAGTATTTTATTTAACTCAGCATGCCCAAACAATGGTCACTTTGACAGGTAGCTGATGAAAAAATCTCACTGAAGTATTTACATTTTTTTCTATGTCTTTGACATCAGGGGTGTATTTTCACTCCGACACAGCTCAGTTTCGACAAGTCACATTCCAAGTGGTCAGCAGTGACACGGACCCAGGGCTGCCCATCTGAGCACCCGTCTTTCCGACGTGTCGGGGAAGGCGAGGGCCGATCTCCCAGCCCAGGAAGCCAGCCTGGACGTACAGCCGCCACCGAGAAAGGAACAGGACAGAGAGATGTCACGGAAGCCAAGCAAGAGCCCTCTACCACCCATGCCTGAAACTGACTCTACTTCCGGAATCTGGGGCAAATTCCTAGCAAAGTCCTGGCCGTCTGCCTCACTTCCGTCTGGTGATGTGGGAGGGTCTTAAGGATGTGCCCCTCGGAGGATGTCAGGGCAGCGTCCATCTAGCTTTTGAGAGGCTTCAAGTCAATTTTTGCCCCTCTCCTTTTCAGCAAAAAGACAACAAAATTAGAAATACAAGTTAGCCAAGCGGCTTTGTGGGTGGGGGTTCTGTGCAAACAGGGCCGGAAGCCTGGGCTGCCCGAGCAACACGGCAAATTCGCCTCTGGTGCTGAGTCCAGACGCAGACAGACAACACGCTGGACGCACACACACCCTGGACACTGAAATCGCTCTGCTCTGCAGCTGCTTTGCCAAGGACTCCCTCTGAGTATAATCGGGTTTATACTTCCTATAAAATCTTGACCAGCTTTTATCATTTTGTTGTGTTTTTCCCACTGTTACTAACTCTTTAGAAATGTGCCTCTTATCTTTTTTTTTAATGTTTTTTTTTTTTTTTTATTTCTAGGAGAGAGAGAGAGAGAGACAGCGTGAGCAGGGGAGGGTCAGAGAGAGAGGGAGTCACAGACTGAAACAGGCTCCAGGCTCTGAGCTGTCAGTCAGCACAGAGCCCGACGTGGGGCTCGAACCCACGAACCGCGAGATCGTGACCTAAGCGAAAGTCGGACGCTTAACCGACTAAGCCACCCAGGCGCTCCAGAAATGTGCCTCTTATGTTGTGAGAAAGCCACGCTCGCACTTCCAGAAGGGAACTCGGGGGCCGGCGGTCCTCGGGGGGCAGGTGAGGGGGGGTTTCCGGGGTGTGCCGACAGCCAGCTGGTGCGTGCAGCACGCTGGTCCTGTGGTCCGAGGCACCACGTCAGGCTTTCCCTGCGAGAGACGGTGGCTGTGAGCCCCTGGAGCTGACGTGTGCAGGGCCGGCTCGGTGAAGCCCCAAGTGCTCTGGGGCAACCAGTCTAGACAAGGGTCGGCAGACCAGACCCCCGGCCCAGGGCGACGGGGTGATGGGTGGGGTGGGGGCCGGGACTGGGGTCGGGTCAGCTGAGGGGAAAGGAGACCCCGAGGCCACCCCCTGGCTCGGATGCTCAGCTACCCGGGGCCAGGACCCCTCAGGGACCCCTGGGACGGAGGCTGCCGGGATGCTCAGCTGTGGGCACCTCTCACCAGCCGGGTTTGGGGTAGAGGTGCTTTCTGGCAGCTGCCAGCCCTCTCTGGGGGCAGGAGCCTTGTGGGAGGAGTGGACGCCCCCAACCCCGCTCCGTCCACACTGGCGTCCTCGCTGGACGGGAGCCAGGGCTCACTCGCGAGGTCCTGACCCCTTTCCTCAGCAGAAGGCGCTCCCTGTCTCCACGGGGATGTTGACTCTCGGGCCTCTGTCTTCCCAGCACTGATGAAGACACATGTGCAGGGCAGGTGAGTGTCCCCTGTCAGGAGGGCTCCACTCGCCCCTGCTGGCCTGTGGGGTCGACCAGAGGCAGGGGTGACAAGGGGGGCCTCAGGCTCCACAGGTGTCCCCTGGTGGCCCCCGAGACAGAGGGAGGCTCTACCTGCTTGTTCCTGGTTTGCTCACCCCC
>NW_027527429.1:1083504-1083791 GCF_008692635.1 Crocuta crocuta
CCAGCCTGGGCGGCCCGGGCGGGGGGGCTGCATCGGGAGGGAGAGAAGGTCTGGACCCAGACCCTGGAGCAGGCCGGTTGATGGAGGGCCCTGCGGGTCTCCCTGGAGCCCGGCAAGGACAGGACCCGAACTCGGCTCTGTGTGGGAGGCCCCCGCCCCGGCTCCCGGGGAGGCCTGTGCTCTCCAGGGTGTTCCGGGAGGTTCTGTGAGCGTGACGGTGCGTTTCAAAACCAGGGTCCAGAGTCGTTAACGACCAGCCGTGAGAAGGGAAGTGACGCGTCCTGATG
>NW_027527429.1:1083809-1097413 GCF_008692635.1 Crocuta crocuta
GGGGGGGCAGCTGGCGGGGCGGGCTCTTGCCCTGGTCCACGACCCCGTGTCTCTGTCACCAGGGCAGCAGGAGCTTGGCCTCACAGGACCCTGCAGGGGCCTCACCATGTGACACAGGGTGAGGGAACTCTGGCCCCTAAGGCCCAGGCCAGGCCTTCCAGTCCCCAGGCCTCCACCCGCTTTTCTATCCAAGGGGGCACTGGTCTCACTAACCCGGGCTCAGCGCCCGCTGCGCCCGGTGCCTGGCACTCGTGGGAGGTTGGGTGGTGGCCTGGGGTGGGGACCTGCTCTCGGCTTTGGCCCCCTCCTTCCGGGGCTGGCTCACAAAGCGGGTGCTCACCCTGCCCCCGGGGCCCCGCACTCCCACCCCCACCCTCTGCCTCGAGAACACTGCTCGCTGTTGCCCGGGCACTGGCCTCGCCCTGGGGGGAGGCTCCATCCTGGGGTCCGGCTGCTCTGAAAGGTCACCTCTGCCTTTGAGCGCGGGTCCCCACCCTGCACACACAGAGTCCCATTCACCCAGGGCACGGCCCCGACTCTGTGCGCCAGCACCCTCCCCGGGCGCACCCCCAGCCAGGTCCTGTCAGCCAGGCCCTTTTCCTGCCCCTCCTCTCGCGTGGCCCTGTCCCCCGAGTGGGGAGCGGCGCGGGCGGCGGGAGAAGCCGAGGGGACGGGGCCGGCCTCCGGGCCCAGAGGCAGCACTGACCACCCGAGGGAGCCCAGCGTCCCAGGGCGCCCAGGCCTCCTGGCAGGGGCTGGCCCCTCCCGGCCTGGGGTCCCAAGCTCCCGGCCTGAGGCCTCTTCCAGAGAGTGGGCCCCGCCCGCCATGCCCACCGCCCGCGCCGGCTCTGGGGCAAGCGGTCACTGCCGGGTGGACAGAGGCTCCCGGGCCGGGCTGAGCTTGCACCCCCCGGGCCACGGCCACGACGGGCTGTGACGCCGTGAGAGGGCCGCGTCTCACTGCGGGGCTGTTGAGTTCAGCTCGCAAATACCCACCCGCAGACCATCCGCGTGAGCCGCCACCCACGTGTGCACGCGCACAAACACACCGGCCGCGGAGGGGGCGGGGGCCTCTGCCCGGGGGAGGGGCTCACTGGGCTCCGCTCTCACACTCAGGGCCCTGCACCCGCCCAGGGCTCAGCCGTCCGTTCCGAGCCTGGTCATCCTGGAGGTCTATTGGCTTGACTGTGACAATGCTAGGGACCATTTGTCCCTTTGAAGCCACCTGGGGCTTCCCCGGCCTGTCCCCTCGCTGTGTGGCCCAGGGCCAGGAGCCGTGCTGGCCTGTGACAGCCAAGTCCTTCGAACCTCGGCCGGTGGGACGCAGCAGCCCACCAGCCTCCACACGCCTGCTTGTTTAACCCTTACAGACTCTGCGGAGCTAGAGCTCTCCATTTTCTCAGTTAGCAGATGGAGAAACTGAGGCTCTGGGTCGAGAGGCGGCCCCAGGGCTCCCTGGGCTGGTGACGGCTCCCTTCCAGTCCTGGCTCCTCACATGGCCCCTCACCCCGTGTGTGTCCGTGTCCCGGGTCCCCCTCTGCTTCTCTTGTAAGGACCCCGTCATCCTCCTGAATCCGGGATGCGCTCATCTCAGGAGCCTCAGCTGCGTCACATCCGTAAGCCTCCCTTTCCCAAATCAGGTCACACTCCTGGGTTTTGGCAGTGAGGACCTGGTCGTGTAGTTTTGGGGCTTCAGTTCAACCCGCCGCAACCACGACCCACACGCGCACCTGGATCGGGTCCAGGGCGAGGCTGGAGACCCTGGGGAGGTCTGGCGCCTCGGCGGGTGGCACGGCCCCCTGAGCAGGACGGAGCGGGGCTCCGCACCGTGAGCCCTGCCAGACAGCAAGGGAGAAAGTGATTTTAACAAAGGGAATAATAATCCCACAGGCAATGGAAACGTCACAGAGAGGCGTTCTCGTGAGACAGACAAATTGCAGCCTACTGCTTAAAAATGCGTGCAAGGACATTAGGAAGACCACACAGAACACACGGGGTCGACACACATCACAGTGAGAAACCCCCAGAAACCAGGTGACACCATTCAGGACAGAATTAGGAATAAGGGGAAGAGGTCACTGGGAAGTGACGTCCCAATTAGAAGAAATACAAGACTGACCAACACAGCAAATGATGCCTTAAGAAAAACGAAAGGTAAAATTAAGATAATTTAAAATTTAAAGAAATAAAAGGGAAAAGATTTGGGAGAAACTGACAAATATTTGCAGGTTGGTAAAACATAGACGATTCATATCCCTGAGCGGAAACAGGGTGACAGCGGAGAATCGTTAACGGTACTAGAAACACCCCAAGAAAACTTTCTTAAAATAGAACGAGCTTTTGAAATGACTTGTCCTTCAAGCCCAGCCTCTACCTGAAAAAGTCCAGCACAAACCACTCAAGACGTAGTCTAATAAAATTACTAGGTTTGAAAGAAAAAGAAGATAATATTTTAGCATCTGAACAAAGTGAGCACATAGGTCGTAAGGGAAATAAAATCAGTCTGTCACTGATTAGAGGTTAGACAGCCCCTCTTTGTGCTAGGAAGCACGGAGTAAGATATTGCAGCTTATTTTCTCGAGGAAAGGAAGATGAAGATCTTTCTCTGGTGATCCTGACTTTTTAACAACTTTTTAAAATGTTTATTTGTTTTTGAGAGACAGAGAGAGAGAGTTCGCGCGAGAGACGGGCAGAGAGGGAGACAGAATCAGAAGCAGCTCCAGGCTCTGAGCTGTCAGCACAGAGCCCGACGCAGGGTTTGAATCCACAAACCGTGAGATCATGTCCGAAGTTGGACACTCAAATGACTGAGCCCCCAGGCGCCCCTGCGATAGTCGCTTTCAGCCACCGGTGCACAGGCTTCCCTGATGGACGAGCATGAACTCGTGGGATACTGCCCTTGCGAGTCAGAAACAAGAGCACAGTGTCAGAAGGACAGCGGCGATTAAACGGACAGCGAGCTGTGGAGCTAGAAGTGAGTGCGGCGCGGGAGCGAGCCGGCTGGTGTCCCGCAGGCGGGCTGCGTGCGTAAGGTGACCGAGAAGGCGTGGCGATGGGGGGGCACACGCTTGCAGCGGTGGCCCGCGGTCATCGCCGCCAGGGGAGTGGGGCGCTGTCACGCCACCGAGGCCGCGTGTAGTGACACCCGCGTATTATTTCCCACAGAACAGAACTAGCGCACTTCAGAGAAGTGCAGTGACCTCTGCAAGCGGGAGCCGGGGGCGCCCAGTCCCAGGACAGCGGAGAAGCCATCAGGACACCTGCCCGAGTCCGAGGGGCCCAGGCGCTCACCTGAAGAGCCTCCTACAGCCGAGCGTGGGACTGGCTGAGCTTCAGTAAGTGTAAGAAACCCAACAGACGGAAACCTGTCACATACGTTCAAGTCCACGGTCCTTTGTACTGGGATGTGCATAGTCATCTACGCCGAGCAACAGATGCCCTCAAGTTTCGGTACGACTTGGAGTCAACATGTGAGGGTAAACATTCCCGTCTCACCTGAAGAGGGAGTGGGCACCTGCCACCAGCCAACGCCAGGTGTTGCAGAGGGACCCGGCTGGGCTCTTGCAGCCTCAGGACCCCCGGGGGCCAGCTCTCCTCCTACCCACGCATCGGTCTGCTCGTCCCAAAACACCAGGACAGTCTTACAAGCTTTCTCTGCAAGCGGCTCAAGTGGTCGGTGCTGGGCCAGCTGAGGCTGCCATGTGTAGCCAGCCCGGGGAAGAGCCCAAGAATCACGATGGCCTCTCACGTATCCTTTTTAAGTCATTCCAATTTACGTTTAGTGGCCCCCACGGAGACACCACATTGCAGGGAGTCAGAAAAGGCAGTGGCTCGCCTCTGGGTGGTCAGCCCTGCGTGGACACGGCCACTCCTCAGTGACAGGGATTAGCCGGTCCCGTCTTGCCCCCACCTGAGTGGCCTGAGGCTCACGAGAGTGCCACATTTGCTCAGACTCAGGAAGGAGAGAGAGGGATGGGACGGTGCGCCTTGTGTGGGACCGTATGTTCTGGGCGATGCACTCCCACTTCCGCTCACATCCCCCGGGCCTCACTGCAGCAAGGGAGCTGGAAGCCGAGTATTTATGCCGGGTGGCCGTGGGCTAGCTGATGGCACTTAATTACCAAGGGAGAAGAGGAGAATGCACGCAGGAACAGCTGGTGATCTCGTCACCTGCGGGCCGCACATCCCCCCTCGTAGGAGGCGATATGAAGACTGAGGACACGATCGTCTTCTTGTCCATCCATATGCGAGTCCTCGCGAAGGAGGGGTCACACCTCCTGTGCTGTCCCGACCTTGAGTGTGCCCTGTGACTTCCTTGGTCAGCACAACACAGGCGGAAGACGGGTGTTCACTTCTGAGAGATGCTTACAAGTCAGAGCCCGGGGCTCCGAGACCAGCCATGCTTCTGATGGAGCGCGCTTTCCCGTCTGGGTGCCAGGGACGGTGAGGCAGGCCAGACCCTCTGCTGACCCACGGTGGACCCGTGACGCCACTGAGAAATGACTCTTGGCTGCTGGGGTCTAGATGTCATGTGCTACGGAGGCCTGACTCCGCTTCCAAGGCTGGTTTGTACCCCACGGTGTGGTATTTCTGTGGGTGTCTATGAGCATGTGTGTTCGTGCGTTTACAGAGGTGAGAGCGTAAACGATAGACAGTTCAGAGCTGTGCTTCTCCAGATAACTTACCTGAGCGTCTTTCCCTGTTCATTCACTTTCCTGTACCATTTAGCGGCTTGAAGACACATTAGCCCGAGATGCGTCCTGTTTGTCTAACTCATGCTGACGTTGCAGCAGGTTGCAGTAGAGATTTGTTATTTCACACAGTGATGTGAAGATTACCTTTGTACATGCATCTTTGAATTCCTTATTATTTGTTTAAATTAACTTCTGGAAATGGAATTTCTGGGAGAGAGTATATAAACCATTTAAGGCTCTTCATACACATTTGCCAACTTTCTGTATTGATTGGTCCCCTCGCTGGCAAAATATGAGCTCGTGTCATACCCCGAGTTCACCAGAGCTATCATTTCTAAAAGTCTTGGCAAATTTGACACGCAAAACAAGCTATTTTGCTCTTCTGTTTGTATTCATTGACTAACTCAGAATTTAAAGAGATTTTAGAACTATGTCTAATGACCATTTGCGTGTCTTTTATTGTGAGTTTTCTGTCTTCTTTGTCTGTTTTTTCCTATTAAAGTCCTAGTGTTGAAAAATGATCACATCTCAAATCGATATACTGTGATGGTTAAGGCGTTAGTTAAAAGACCGCTCACTCACCCGCCCCTTCGCCGTGCTCCGGGGATGACAACTTTTTGTTTGTTTTTGTTTCCAGTTTCTATTTAAGTTCCAGTTAGTTAACGTATAGTGTGATATTAAGTTTCGGGAGTGGAATTTAGTGATTCACTGAGATGACAACTGTCCCTCTTGGACCCCTGGCTCTGCTCTGTCTGGTGACTGGCTCTGGATTTCCCCGAGACGTGCCCGGAATTGGGAGCGATATACTCACACTGCGATTTTCTTTGCATCCTCTGCTGGCTGTATGTGACGGCGGCAAAGAATTCAGCTCCTCGTGCCCTCCAATGGCAGCGTCCTTATGTCCTGGTGCTCAGCTCTTTCACTGACCGTCTTCTCTCCGGTTGTCACTGGCCTTTTCTCAAGTTCTCACGTCGTACGATGGCGATCTTACCTCCCCTGCCCTGCACTTCAGCTCTTTCCACTGCTTCCTACTCCCAGCCTCTGTCGTCTGGCATTGGATGTTTCCCCTTGCCAAGGTGGATGGCATTTGATTCTGTTCTGAACTCATAATTAACTCTTCTCTACTCCACCCAAAAGCTTAAACTCTAAAATTTAAAAACCAATAGTTTACCTTATTGTGATTATGTAGATGTTTATCTTAAGGCCAAAAAATTCTATATTTCAGAGTTAAGATACCATTTACTTTCCTGGTCTAGCTCTTTGGCTTTCCTAGAATTATTGTTGCCTTTTTCCCCCTCACACTGTCCTTAACACTCAGCGATTTGTAGGGACACTCGGGGGGCTCAGTTGGTTAAGCTTCCGACTTTGGCTCAAGTCAAGATCTCACGCACATCGGGCTCTGTGCTGACAGCTCAGAGCCTGGAGCCTGCTTTGGATTCTGTGTCTCCCTCTCTCTGCTCCTCCCNGTTAAGAATATCGAGGATGGTACCTGACCTGTGGACCCCGGGCTCCGTGATATTCCCTCCTGGAGCCTGTCTGCTCACTCCAGCCTTGGGCGCTGCTCGCTGGATGGCGGCCCGGCCGTGGCCGTGGCATCTTCCCCTCCCTCCTCATCCCTGGGTGGCACCTGTTGTGTCATGGATCTTATTTCTCTTGTTTGCACTTGACTCCATTATTTTTCAAGAACACAACCTTAGCACATGCAAGGGAAAAAATGAACCAGACTTCATCACAGTTAAAAACTCACAAGTGCCAAAGGACACCTCATGGAAGTGCAAAGATAACCCACAGAGTGGGAGAAAATATTTGCAAATCACGTATCTGACGAGGGTCCGGTATCTAGGGTGTATCAGGCACACTCCCAGCTCAACAACTAAAAGACAAGCAACACAAGTAGAAATGGCAAAGCGTCTGAACAGATGTTTCTGCAGGAAGGATGTGTGGCTGGGCGATGAGTGCCTGGAAAGCGCCTCAGCATCTTTAGTCGCTTGAGGAAAGCAAATTAAACCCACAGCGAGATGCCACTCACATCCACTGGGACGGTTAGAATCACCGCGTCAGCTACCACGTGTGGTCGAGGATGTGGAAAAACTGGACACCTTGTCCACGCAGCTGGGATGCAAAATGGTGTAGTTCCTTTGGAAGACAGTCTGGTGGCTCCTTAGAAACCGTATGACCCAGAAACTATTCTTAGACACGTAGCTGGGAATATTGAAAATATACATCCACACAGAGCGTGCCCACGAATGTTCACAGCAGCACGACCCTAAAAAAGCCCCAGAGTGGAAACAAGAAGGCAGCAGCAGGTGAATTGTGTATATCGGTGCAATGGACCGTTCCTCAGCCACGGAAAGGGACGGAGGGCCGATGTGCACTTCAACACGGTGACCCTTGAAAACGTTATGCTGAGCGAAAAAAGATGGGCAGAAAAGGCTACACATTGTACAATTCCACTTATCTGAAATGTCCAGAATAGGGGAATCCGCAGAAACGGAAAGCAGATCAGTGGTTGTCAGGGGCCGGGGGGACAGCCTGATGAGTGACAACTGTCGGTTGTGGGACAGGTGGGTGAGGAATAGATTCTGGAATTAGGGTGATGATGGGGGTGTGACCCTGAGAATTGTACACGTTGACGTAGGGATTCATGGTACGTAAATTATCTTGATGATAATAAAACACTTCCTTGTGCAGCTTCTGGGGAGAAACTCTGGGAACTCACGTTCCCAAAACCACCCTCGTCCGTAATCCCTGACTGCCACCCCGGACGGACCGCCCAGACTCTCTCTCTGGTCAGCGTTTCCCGGCAGAGGCTTCTTGCAGTTCAGGGCCAGGCGACAGACTGCACGTGTCTTCCAAAGCACGGTCTTCCGCTGATGCTTGTGAATGCAGGACACAGTTGCTTCACTGTCCTCAAAATGTAATATGACATCTTAGCAAAATATATGTGGCAAAGAGGCTTGAGTCACACAGCCCACGCCGGGCAGAACGTCAAACGTCAGCACGGGGATGGGGGAGGCGCTGCTGGGGCTCGAGGGCGTCCCGGTCGGCTCGGCAACCACGTGTGGCCGGCGGGCCGGGAGTTTATGGTCTGGACGCAGTGTCCAACATTTTATATTCAGACATAATTTGTCACTAGCATAGGGGTCCTGTCGTGTTTTATTTCACTGAAGGAAATTAGTGGGGGCTTGGGTAAGTATGTAACGCACTCAAATTCTCTTTTTTAAAATAATAGAACATAGGCTCCCAGGTGGCATCGTCTCCCAGCAAAGCTGCTCCCAGGGTGGGGCTGTTCACGGGACGTGTGCGGGGCTGGGGGGCTGGACACGGAGCTGCGGGCTCAGGATGGCCTCCCCCAGCACTTGGCAGCTGTTAGTCCGTTGTCTTCCGGAATCCAGGGGTGCTGATGAGAAGTCTGGTGCCAGTCTGACTTCTCTTCTGGCTGAGTGAGCTATTCTCTGAGAGCTTCCGAAAGTTTCCTCTCCCCCTGCTGTGTGGACATTCACGTCGGCCACCCACGCGTGGTGAGATCGCAGCCCCAGGTGAGCACGGACGACCCGATGCGTCCTGGGTCGCTGCTGTCCGGCCTGGTCACTGCTCGCCGCCTTGGAGGGGGCCCCGCCTGGCCTCGCTGGCCACGGTCCCGCTGGCCTGCCCCTGCGTCCCCTTCCGGAGTGCCTGCGTGTCCGCGGCCAGGCCTCTCGGGGGAGGACCAGCCCTGTGCTCCCTGAAGCAGCCACCCCCCTTGAGCCCCGATCTGCAGCCTCCAGTGCCACGTTCACTCCTCCCATGGAGGCGTCGCGGCCCATCCAGCTCCGCCGGGAGGTCACCGAGAGCTGAGCTGGGGACAGGCTCCCACAGCTGGTCCCCGGCAGCTGGATGCAGCTGCTGCGGCCGGTGGGGCCCCGCCCTTCCTCCTGACCTCCCTGCTCCCTGAGCTGCTGCGGCAGCGAGGAGCCCCTGTCCACACACCGGAGTGTGCGGGGTTGTGGGGTTGGGGGGCCCTCTGCCCTCCTGGCCGCGTGCAGCTCCCGCCTCTCCAAGTGCACTTGCTGCTCGCGTCCTCAGAGCCCCGGTGTGGGGACGACGCGGTACCTCTGTGGCCCCAGGGGCAGGTCACAGCTGAGGACCTACTGACCGTGGCGAAGCCCAAGTCCTCCCGCACAGGCACCCTCCTCCGTGTGGGGAAACGGCGCGCTGGTGTCATCTGCCACGTCGCTGCCGTCGTTTTTGGTTTCAGGCAGTAGCTGGGCCACGGTTAGAGCCACAGCTGGAGGCGGAAGGGGCTCGAGGGCAACTTTGGGGGGGGCATCAAACACCGCGGGATTCAAGAGACCTGCTATCGTAATGCCGTATATGAGAAAGCCGAGTGCAAANACGCTTAACTGACTGAGCCACCCAGGCACCCCAACAAATACGAAAGTTTTAAAAACAGGATTAGCAGAGCCTCACGGCAGCCCCGAGGCTGGAGAGCAGAGTGGGGGGCGGCACCCGCCCTCCCTCAGGAGCACCCTTGGCGGTGGGCCAGGCAGGGCACCCACACGCCTCTGCAGGGAGGGCCTGGGTCAGGGGAGCCCGCAGGGCAGGAGGGTGACCCCCGGGGCAGCTCCGGGTGCAGGTGGGGCGGCTGGCCCGGTGGCCTGTGTGCTACGGGGTTTACTCACCGTGGCCGCTCCCGGCAAACGCTGGGCGATGGGCCTCGAGTGCGGCGCTCCGGGCGGCGCAGGCTCCCCCACTTCCCACACCGTCTGTCAGGCCCTCATTGCTGCGTAACCAGAAAGCCTAATTAGCAAAGACGAGACGTGGCCCGAGTGGGGCCTCTGATGTTCCAGTGAGCTCGGGGGACCCAGGAGACCCTGTGCGTGGATTCCAGAGGTGCCGAGGCCGTTTGCAGTGACACTGGGGAGCCCAGGGGGCCTGGGGGTGGTCCCGTGGGGCACCAGGCCGATGACCCTCTTCGGGGCGGGGGGAAGCTTAACCTGTGAGAGAGTACGTTTGTGTTGTTTGAAGCCTCCCGATCTGCGGTAATTTGTCAGGGCCGCCCCAGGAGCCCAACACACCCCAGCAAAGCGTCAGCACTTTTCATAATCAGGGGAAGAGGCTATCAAAATAGCCAGAAAGTGTTGAAAGAGGAGAGTGATCATTTTTCTTCAGATCGCTTACCGGAGCACCAGCTGGGCAGACGCGGTGGGGGCCGTCGCCACCCCGCTTCCCCCTCCCGTGAGGGCCGGCACCCAGGTCCCCCAGCCCCCGAGGTCGCCGACGGGGCGGCACGTTCCTTCCCACGCGCTCCCAGAGATTTGCGTGGAAGCACTCTGCGTCCGGGGGGGACGAGGACCCCGGACGACAGGTGACTTGCCGGAGGCGAGACGCACTTGGCCTATCCACACCTGGTGACTCTCTGTGGTGAAGTGAACGAGGTCTCTTCACACGGGAAGAGCCGTTGCTGTTACTCTTAAAGGAAAAAGCAGAGTGTGGACCTGCCCAGCTTGGTTCTCTCCGCGCCCAGTGTCCCGCCCGCACGGTCATCTTCCATGACGGAGGGGCCGAGAAGGCCAACGTGTGTTTTCTTTTCCGTCCCCACCCACACGTCAGCCTCTCACCGGAGGCGGCCCTCCACTCGGCCTGGCTCGGGGTGCTGGGCACGCGGGCGTCTCCGTGCGTCCCGAATCCTGTGTGGGTGCAGCTGGCGTGAGACGGAAGCCCCTGCGGAAAGCACCCCCCCCAGGGCTCCCGGGGCTTGGCCCCCAGTTGTGGCTCCCACACATGTGGACGCCGGCTCTGCCTGGGGCCCCTGCCCCTGCCCCTGCCCCACGGCCCAGGGGGCGCTGGGCTGCTTCGAAGGCCCGTTGACAGACGCAGTGTGGCCACCGGAGGTGAGGACGCGGCCGAAGGGAGCGGTGGGGGCGGCCGGGCCGTTGACCCCCCGGCTCCTGGGATCGGGAGCCCAGCTTGCGGCACGCGGTGTGGACTGGGTGCAGGGAGGCGCCCGGATGCGGGCTGGCAGAAACCCGGGAGGGGCCCATTTGCCAACTGAGGGACGTTTTAAGAGCAGCTCAGTGTAGAGATGAGGCTCGCTTGTGGGGACAAAGGCTGACAGCTTCGTGGGGGACACGTCCAAGATGGGCCCGTCTGTACCCAGGGACGCACGCGCCGCGTTGCCCTGACATCCTGTCTCCGTGCCAGCAGGAGACAGAAGGGCATTCCTGGGCCCCAACCCCACAGAACAACGCGGGGGGCACACTTCCCCTCCCGGTTCCAGCCAGGCCCTCCCCCACAGAACGCCTGCCCTTGCCGGTGGCATGCGTGCGGCCCGGGGTGGCATGGAGTGATGCTTCTTTAATCCCATCCGTTGTTTCGGGGTCTTGTCCCCACACCTCTGGGTTTGGGGGTCCGCAAGGCTGGCTTCCGGGGGACTTTCCTTAAACCCAGAGATGTAACTGCCGCCCAGCTTTCCAGCCAGGAGAGCAACGGTCCAGGCGGGCGGCCCCCTGTGGACAGACTGGTCCTCGAGGCTGCTCCCCACGAGCACAGAAATGTCCACAGGCAGCCCACCTCCAGGGAGCCTCCTCCAGGGAGCCCACCTCCAGGGAGCCTCCTCCAGGGAGCCCACCTCCAGGGAGCCTCCTCCAGGGAGCTTGTCGGTGACAGCGGCCCTGCCTGCGTCCTGTGCGTGGCCAGCCTGCTCTGGCCTCGCTCCCTGCCCCCCGTCCCTCCAGTGAGATTACATACTTTCTTCCCCCTTTTACCCTGTGACAATGAGCGGTTGCGGCACGAACCCTCTGCACACTGTCTCTATTTCTCTGCCCTCAGTGCGGCAGTCACAGCCCTCTCCCCGCCCTGCACGGCTGACCCCTGACCTCCGCCTGGGTCCTAGTTTACGTTCCCATCATCAGGGCATAAAGTGCTTACATCCTGTTCTGTAACCAAAATTCAGTCTTTGTATTTTAACGTTTATTTACTTTTGAAAGAGAAAGAGACTAAGACAGAGCACTAGCGGGGGAGGGGCAGAGAGAGGGAGACACAGAACCGGAAGCGGCTCCAGGCTCCGAGCTGTCAGCACAGAGCCCGACGCGGGGCTCCGACCCACAGACCTCGAGATCTGACCTGAGCCGAAGTCGATGGAGCCACGCGGGCGCCCCCAGTCTTCATATTTTATATACATATGTAGATTTTCCTAATTTGGAAATAAGTGAAATGTTTACGTGTGGGGAATTTGGTCTGTATTAGTCACGGGAGAAACAGGGAATCAAAGTTTTCTGGGTTTTCCTGGACTTTCAGATCTGTTGTGTTTTCCCATGTTCAGGTCTGGGTGCCTCCCCCCTTACGTGTTACTGACCCCGTTTGTCAGACTCTCCTGCCGTGGAGTGTTCGGTCGGCACCCCTGTCTCAGAGCCCACTTCCGGGGTGCCGGGGCCGGTGGGGGGGGCCGCCCTGGGTCCTGTGCTGACCCCCGCGGGGAGACCCCGGGCTTCTGGGGGCCACGCCTGCTCCTCTCCCGGTTTCCTCTTGTTTTCCTGCAAGTTCTTGGTAAGATTTTAGGAAGGCGCGCGGGTCTGGCCGGGTCTGGACTCCCCCCTCGGCAGGCGGGATTGCAGACGTGACTTTGGGGCGGAGGCAGGTGTCCACAGGCTCCACCGGAGTTTCCTGGGGCTTCTGCGGGGGGTCGGGCTCTTCCCGGCCGTGTCCTCGCCTCGAGTCCCCGGCTGGGGTCTCCTGCCCGGCGCCCAGATCGCGTGCATGAGGAGGCCCCTCCCCTCTGGTCTTTGTGGACTGAGTCTGGTCCAAAGCCCCCCGCACTGTGTTTAGCGGGAGGGGAGGCTGCAGCAGGGCCCGGCCGCCCGCGGCCCCGCTCTCCTTGCCCTTTGCGGGAACCCGCCAAGGACGCGTGCAGCGCCCGCCTGGCTGAGAGGAGCCTGGGCTCCCGGACCTGCTCGGCCTGCCTGTTACACTTACCGCCTAGAAGTCAGACGCCGCGATCGGCCCCGCGGCTCCGTTCCCTGTCCCCCCCACGCGGGGACGAAGGTGTGCCGCGACGCAGCGTCATCGTCTGATGCAAAGCACACNGCTGTTTGCCCGTCTTTGCAGCCGGTGGTGCCCAGACCTTGGGCAGATGCTTGCCACCCATGGGCGTGGGGTCACACGGACCCAGGCCCGGAAGGCAGGGAGTGCCGGGTGTGGCCCTGGACACGGAGCCCACGGGGCAGGAAGGGGTTGCCCGGCCGGCTGTTTCGGGGTGACGGGCTGTGACCTCGCCATGGGGCACGTACGTGTGCCTTCTCCCCGGTCTCACACCTGTGTTTATCACACGGTGGGGCACACACGTCCTCCGGGAAATCTAAATGGAGGGGCCCCTGGACCAGTGACACCTCTGCACCCCGCTGTCCCCCGCTGTCCCCGCACAGGCAGCCGCTGGCCCCGCGCTGTCCTTGTGGCCGTCTCCCAGGCAGGCGTGTGTCTGTGCAAATCCACGCGAGGGCCTGGCTTTATTTCTTATAACCGGGATCACTCCCAGGTCCGTCTTAGCACTGGCTTCCTCCACCGAGCGGTGCGTGTGACATCTTCCCGCCTAACGGGTCCTCAGCGCCGCACGTGTGTGCCGCCCACCCTTCCATCGTCGCCGGCGGTGCCGCAGGGAACGACCCCGGACGCTCTTCCTCCAGCGTCTCGAGCGTCTGCTGCAGTCTCAGCTGGGGGCTTTCCGGGGTGGACCCCCCCCCCGCCCTCATTCTCTGCAGAGACGCTAAGTCTGGCAAACGGAGGGCGTCGGTGGCCGATCCCTCCCCCCGGGTGCCGCTCCGCTGCCCTCTGAGGGCACATCCGCGTGGGGGGTGGCCCTGGAAGATGGGAGGGATCGCTGTGGCCCCGAGGCCGTGCGTCCCGCAAAGGGTTTTGTAAGGTCTGCGCGCGGGC
>NW_027527429.1:1097602-1097758 GCF_008692635.1 Crocuta crocuta
GGATACCGAGCAGCCCGGGCGGTGCTTTGCAAAGCTGGGGCTCGTGCGTCTGTGTGGCCGCAGCAGGGACGGGGGGCACGTCCCCAAGAACTCCAGACAGCCCGGCGGGAAGGGAGGCTCTTACGGGGAACGCAGGCGGGTCTGTGCAGCCCCCAC
>NW_027527429.1:1099096-1110621 GCF_008692635.1 Crocuta crocuta
AGGCGCCTTCCACGTCCTCACTGAGTCAGAGGGGGTTTCCACCTGCCCAGATGACCCGCAGACCTGTGGGAACCAGGGACGGGCTCGAGGAAGGGCTGCTGAGTCCATCCGTGGCCTCCGCCCACAGAGGGAGGCACACCCACGTCCCCTGTCCTACGGGCTGCAGGAAGGCAGAGAGAGGGGTCCCCAGGGCGCAGACTGAGCACCTTGTGGCAGGGCAGGGGGTCCTCGCTTGTCTGAGCGGTTCAGGGCCCTTGAGGAATGCAGGTTAAATTCCACATTAACCCTACACGTACCAAACCAGTACCCGGCACTGCAGATAACCTCTCGCCCCGGGAGGCTCCCTCCACCCCTGCGTCCTGCCCGGCACACCCCCAGCTGGCCTGCCTCTCGAGTCCATGCTCTGCTGCGGCCCCACCCGGGGAGGTTGTGCGTGCCGATGGGATCCTTCCGCCCTGCGTTCAAGACCCCTCGGAGCTGTGGCACCTGCCTGACCTCTCTGAGGGGTCAGTGTCCTGCGTGGCCAGTGAGCCAGAGTCTGAGAGAAGCTCTTCCTTATGTCCAGCGCCATAGTCTTTCATGAGTATTTCCACAGCACTTGCCATTTATGTATTTTTTCCAGGACATATTGAATGCATGGCTCACATATGGCCAGCAAGCATATCCATAACTCAGGCAATACACCCCTTTACACACGAGGGAGACGCTGCAATGTTTAAGTGAGTTAAAAAACAGTCTTTAATGAGTCCCTTTTATTTAATAACAGCTCTGTTGAGATATAATTCAAGTCCATAACGTGCGCTGAGCCGCAGGTATGGTTCTCCGGGGTTTGGCGCTGGCACAGAGCTGTGCGCACATCGGCCTGGGCCCAGGATGCTTCCTCACCCCCGGACGAACTTGTACTCATTAGCGGTCACTCTCTTACCCCCCCACCCCCCACCCCACAGCCCTGACGGCTCTAATTTATTTTCTGTCTACAGATTTACCTATTCTGGACACTTCACATAATCAGAGCGCCATCCGATGCGGTCTTTTCTGTTTTCCTGTCTGGTTCCTTCCACTTACCGTAAGGTTTTCAGGGTTTGTCCACGTTGCAGCGTGTATCAGAACTTCAAGCCTTTTGTGATCTAACACATTCAGTTGGACGAATTTCCACATTTTGTTTATTCATCCATCCATTGATGGGCATGGTCTTTCTGCCTTTTGGCTCCTATGACCAAGGTGGCCAGAAATTTGTGTACAGACTTCCCTGTGCACGTATGTATTCATTCCTCTTGGATCTGAGAAGTGGGATCATCGAATCACAGAGTCTCTCCCGTTTGACGCTCTGAGGAACTGCTGAACTGTTTTCCAAAGAGCCTGACCAATTGTCCCACCTACCCGCTAGGTAGGAGGGCTCCGATTTTTCCACATCCTTACCAACACTGTTACTGTCAGTTTTGTTTTGTTTTTAAAGAAATTGTCGGGGCGCCTGGGTGGCTTAGTCGATTAAGCGTCCGACGTTCGCTTAGGTCATGATCTCGCGGTTCGTGGGTTCGAGCCCCGTGTCGGGCTCTGTGCTGACTGCCAGCTCAGAGCCTGGAGCCTGTTTCAGAGTCTGTGACTCCCTCTCTCTCTGACCCTCCCCTGCTCACGCTGTCTCTCTCTCTCTCCTAGAAATAAATAAAACATTAAAAAATTAAAAAAAAATAAAGAAAGAAATTGTCAGCTATGCTGGTGGGCATGAACTGGTATCTCACTGTGGTTTTGATTTGCTAATGACATGAACACCTTGTGTGCTTGTTGGCTATTTGTGTGTCTTTGGAGAAATGTTTGGAGAAATGTCTATTCAGACCCTTTGCTCATGTTTTAATTTGGCATTTTGTCTCTTGATCGTTGAGTTGTAAGAGTTCTTCATATATTCTGGCTACAAGTTTCTTATCAGATGTATGTTTTGCAAATATCTTCCTTCTCCCATTTTGGGAGGCTTCAGTTTCTTGATGGCATCATGTGCCACACAAAAAGCTTTCAATTTTGATGACATCTGGTTTATTCTTTTCCTTTGTTGCTTGTGCTTTTGATGTCATAGTTAGGGATACGTTTCCTAACCTAAAATCATGAAAACTTACCCCAATGTCTTCTTTTAATGTTTTATGGCTTTAGCTCATACATTTAGGTCTATGACCTATTTAGAGTTCATTTTTATGTATGATATTAATGGTCTCACTTTGTTCTTTGGAATGTGAATATCCAGCTGTCCCAGCATTGATTTATTGAAAGCAATTGGCCACAAACTTAAGGATTTCGTTCCAGATTTTTAATTATATTCCATTATTTATGCCTATCCTTCTACTGGTATAGTGCTTTGATTATCTTAGTTTGTAGTATTGTAGCTTTGAAATTGGAAAGTGTGAGTTCTCTTTGTTCTTTTCCAAAATTATTTTGGCTGTTACTGGTTGCTTTCATTTATATATGAATTTCAGGATCAGCTTGTGAATTAAAAAAAATTTAGCTGGGATTTTGATAGAGGTCAAGGTGAATCTGTATATCATTTGAGAAGTCTCATCATTTAATGACCTTTAGAGCTTGGTTGGACCTTCAAGCAGGGGAGTATAGCTACTCACATACCCTTGACCGAGGAATGGTCTCCTCTATTGGGGAAGGCCATCCTCTTTGACCCAGTGCACAGCTTCAGGAGGGCTGCACGTGGAGTGGTGAGGGAGGCCCGGGATATCCCCTTAGCCATCCAGATCAGCCAGACCAACCCTGGCGATTAATGGGGTGACAGAGGTCCAGCCAGATTGCCATCACATTCAGGAGTACCACCATTTATAACCTTAAGTGTTCCAATCCATGAACATGGGATGTCTTTCCATTATTCAGGTCTTTAATTTTTTACAGTGATGTGGTTTCAGAGTACAAGTCTCTCACTTCTTTTGTTAAAATATATTTCTAAGTATGTAATTATTTTTTATGCTATTACAAACAGAATTTTGGACTGGTCATTGGTAGTGTATAGAAATATAACTGATTTTTTAATGTTGACTTTGTATCTGGCAACCTGTTGAACTTGTTTAAAACCATTTGGGGAATGCTGAAGTGAACAGACGATGAATTCTGACGAATGCTTTTCTGTGTTTATCAAGATGATCTTAATTTTCCTCTTTTGTCCATTAATTTGTACACAAACACATGAATGTCTATATAATATCTATATACTACACACAATATGTATCTAAAAGATACACACATTTATATACTCATGTACATTTTCTATGTCTTTTTAGACAATTTTATTAGATGTGTACAAATTTGAATTTCTTTTTTCCTCTTTCTTACTTTCTCTTAGGTTAATTTTTTCCCTCTTTTGTTTTACTTTTTGAAAACAATTTTTTTCAATGGTTATCCTAAAATTGATATTAAAACCTAACATAAATCAATACTTTTTCTTCTGAGTCAGTGAAAGGCCCTTCAAAGTTTAATTCAACTTGTTCTCATCTTAACTTGTTTGCTATTGTTTTGACACTTTCATGTCTATACGTCTTTTTATACTTCACATGGCATAACTATTTTGTTTCATGCCGGTGATTTTAATTTTTATTTATTTGTGTATTTTGTTTTTCATTGCAATTTCTTTCTTTCTTCAATTCTTAGCTTTAATGTCCTTTAGCATTTTCTCCTGTTTATGACCAAAGTCCTGAAATCTATCAGTATTTTTCTAAAATGTCTTTTCTAGATGCCTTTTCTCATTTTCGCTTTCAGAGGATGTGTTTTACTCTGTGGAATTATAGGTTTGCAGGTTTGGGGTTTTGTTTTTGGTTGAAGTCACGGCGTTGCCTTCTGGCTCCCACTGGCTCTGCTGGGAACCGTCCGTCAGCCCCGTTCGTCACTCCCGGTGGTGCTGTGGAGATAATCTCTATTCTCCGGCTGAGATTTTTTTCTTAAAATGGCTTTGGTGTGGTGTGTGCCTGGCTATGTTTTCCTTTGTATTTATCACACTGTAGTATTTCATGGTCTGTCATTTAAATTCTTTCGTTCATTTGACAATTTCTTGGCCTTTCTCCTGAAACACTGCTTTCACACATTCTCTCTTTCAGGGGGTCTAAATTCATGCATATCAGACGCTTCTCCATGCCTCTGTTTCTCTTATACTTTAAAAAAAAAGTCCTCGATCCAGGTACTTTCTGTCACTCCCCTTTTCAGGTCACTAATC
This sequence comes from Crocuta crocuta, assembly GCF_008692635.1. Lineage (NCBI taxonomy): Eukaryota > Metazoa > Chordata > Mammalia > Carnivora > Hyaenidae > Crocuta > Crocuta crocuta. Next base: position 1,103,289 of record NW_027527429.1, read on the forward strand.
CTCTGTGTGACCCATTGGTTTAATAAACCAATTTACTTATTGGTTTAATAAAACCCATTTACTTATTCTTTTTTATTCACTGAATATTTCAGTTCTAGAATTTCCATCTGATTTTTTAAAGATACATCTCAGTTCTTTGGTGAAAGTGCCCATCTGAGGGTACATGGGTGGCTCAGTCAGTTAAACATCCAACTTTGGCTCAGGTTCATAGGGTCAAGCCCCATCGGGCTCTGTGCTCACAGCTCAGGGCCTGGAGCCTGCTTCAGATTCTGTATATTCCTCTCTCTCTGTTTCTCCCCTGTTTGCACTCTCTCTCTCTCTCAAAAAAAAAAAAATTACAAACATTAAAAAAAAATTTTTAAGTGCCCATCGTGTCATCTGTTCTCTTGACTATGTAACTACAGTTATCTCAAATTTTGTCAAATCGAATATCTAGATCATCTATTGTTCTTTTCCTACTCCTTTTGTCAGTCGGTTTGCTGTCAAATGATCTTGTCTTGTGATATGCCTGATGATTTCAAGTTAAATGTTGGACACCATGTTTTTAAAATGGGTATGTTTAACTGAAGCCCTGGATAGTTTCAACTTTTTACGGACAGGATTGCTTTCACGGAGGCAAGCATTCGGTTCTCTTTCAGTAGGTTATCCTAATCCGGTCTGGGTTGTTGATTAAGGTGGGTTTTTGCCTTTGAAAGGGTGGATCTATTTTTTGCTGGCGTGCTCATCCTCCCGAAGGGCCCTCGCTGCTTACATCTGTCTGCCCTGCCACCCCCTTCATGGGAATGCAGGATTCCTCTGGTCCTGTCCAATTACGGAAGCTCTGCTTAGATTCTCAGGCTCCTTTCGGGTGTCCTGAGGGCCAGGGGCACTGAAAGTTGGGGACATCTTAGTGAACGTCCCTTTCCTCCGGAATCTCAGTTCCTCACTGACCTGGCAATTCTCTCCAATGCCTTCACCCAAGTGATTTTCTGCATATTGTCCAGATTTTCTAGTTGTTCTCAGCAGAACGGTTAGTCTAAGAAGAACAGCCTTCCCTTGCTCGAAGAGGAAAATCAGTTCTTACTTGAACACAGTTGTGTAATCATTCCCTTTGTGGTTTGCGCTTTTTGGTCGTTTAGTTTTATCAGGAGAGTCTTTGCTGTCTCTCAATCATAAAAATATAAAAATATTCTCCAATGTTTTTTCTAAAACCCTGTTTTCAAAAACATTTATGGCTTTTCCTCTCATATTTGTCTTTATCTCATCTAAAATTGGTCATTTGCAGCATTGGGAAGTGTTACAGTGACTCAAAACCATAAAGATTCAGGACAAGAGAGAGTGGCTTTCTGGTACTTTCCGTGACATTCTTTCTCATTGGGCTGTTAGGCTCCTGCTGTTTGGTAATCATTTTGTTTTAACATTTATTTTTAGTTATTTTTGAGAGCCAGAGAGAGACAGAGCACGAGTAGGGGAGGAGCAGAGAGAGAGAGAGAGAGACACAGAATCTGAAGCAGCTCCAGGCTCCGAGCTGTCAGCACAGAACCCAACATGGGACTCAAACTCATGAACTGTGAGATCATGACCTGAGCCACTCAAGTGCCCCAATTATTTTGTTTTAAAACTGCCAACTCAATAGAGTGCACTTATCTTTTTTTTTTTAAGTTTATTTAGTTATTTTGAGAGAGAGAGAGAGAGAGAGAGAATCCCAAGCAGGCTCCATGCTTAGTGCAGAGCCTGATGTGGGAGGGGCTCCATATCAGGAACCATGAGGTCGTGACCTGAGCAGAGATCAAGAATCAGACATTTAAGTGACTGAGCACCCCAGGCGCCCCTAGAGGACACTTACCTTGCTGAGCACTGAGTGATGTGCAGAAATGTTGAATCACTATACTGTACACTTGAAACTAGTATAACGCTGTATGTCAATTACACTGGAATTAAAATTTTAAAGATCACAGTGCTGACCAAGCACTTTCACAAAATGTCACGATCCACCTTAGGCTTTTGTCAAGTACTAGTCCTAATACTTCAGCCAAATGTCAGTGTGGAACACGTACCCTTGTTAATTTTGTAGACATTTGACTTTGGAGGCGGCATTCTTGCGTTAGGCTCTGACTGCTTCCCCACAGCACACCGAGCGAATGTCCCCAGCTTCCAGGAGGCTGGGGTGGGGATTTTATAAATGAAAAATTGAAAAAATGATGACTTTGGATGAAGTTGCTTTCAGATTAAAACCAGAAAAGCTAACTCGCTTGCGCATTCCTGTCTGGATCGAAGTGGGTGTCTCTGCCCGCTTCATGGGACCAGACAGCCCACAGAGCCCACGTCTCTTTCAGCCCCTGGCCTGGTGGGTTGGTCAAACCTCACAGAGAGGGGCGCGCAGGGGGAGGGGCGCCCAGGCTGGGGGTGCAGGCCAGAAATGGGGCCTCAGGAGGACGGGCCTGGGCAGAGCAGGGGCAGGTGTGCAGGGTGCAGAAGAGACGGTGCCTTAACCCAACCCTGACGCTGTGGGGACTGTACCCAGGCCCAGGGAAATGGGCGGTCTGGGGCCTGAGCGCACGGGGGCAACTTCCAGGAGGCCAGTCCTGAAAGTGAAGTGCGCAGCCTGGGAAAGGGCCTCCCTGCGCCCTGACCCGTGTGATCCCACAGTCCCAGACCGCGGCCGGGTGACGGCTGAGCAGAGTGGCTTTGGTGCTGGGGACGGGGCAGCCCCGGGCGCATCTGGGGGTCCTTCTCCAGGTTGCCTTGCAGCGCTGAGGCCCCCATCTTCGGGCAGAGAGCAGCAACAATTAGTCTAGAACGTTCCCAACCTCTGAGTGAGGGCTGTTGAAATCCAGCTGACTGGACTTCCCAGAACACGGGCCGTGAGCCCCATGGGAGATGGGCCCACGGGGCACGAGGGCCACCACGGCCGACGTGCAAGGCTCAGTCACTGCCGTGGCCTCAGCCTATAGTCAGGATTAGGCTTCTGATTCTCGACCCCCCGACCCCCAGTGGCCAAGATGGGAGCCCTTCTGTGGGCAGAATGGGGTCACGGGAGGGCAGAGGGCCCCGGCCGGCCCCACAAACCCACCCCACGTCAGAGCCATGGCTCCCAGGCCCTCCCCAAAGTCCCCTCAGGAAGCCACGCAGGCCCCGGTTCCTTTGCCCGGCGCCAGCCAGCCAGGATGTCCCTGCTCTGCTCCCTGGGGTGGACCAGGCGCACGTGGGGCAGGGACAGGCAGGGCTGAGACATTTCCAGTTCATCAGTTCTCTTCTTGCCGAGTAAGGGGCTGTCCCAGGCTGGGGGTGTGGGGCTGCGCCCCACGAGGCAAGGGGGTGGGCGGCCTGGGGCGCCGCCGAGAGTTCTCGGGGAGCCACGCCCTGTCCGTGTGTGTCTCTGAGTTTGGCTCCCACTGAGCTGTACCTCCCCCAGTTGGCTGGGTGGGCCCCTCCCCTGCAGGCCGCTCTCACCCGGTGCCGTCCCTCGCCCGTGGGGGGTGCACATCTGTCCTCCGTCCTTAACCAGAGCAAGTGATTTGAGCTGTCCCTGCCTCTGTGGTTTCTGCGAGGTCCCTGCCTGGCTCACAGTCACGGGGCACCCCTTTCCCCGGGGTCTTTGAGGAGAGCGGAGAGCGGGCACACTGGGCCCCCGGCTACCACCACCCGGAGAAGGGCCTGCGGGCGAGCTGGGGAGCCAGCCCCACACCCTCCGCGCGTGCCCCCCAGGCCTCCATAGGAAGGGACTCAGTTCACGTTCTGTCATCCTGGTCTCATTCTGTGACAAATGTTTTGTGGCAGATACCGGGAGAGCAAGACGTGACTCTGGAAAGTCCTCCATGGCCTGACAGAGCCCGCTCCGACCTCCTCCCTGTAAGAATCAGTGGCTGATATGTGGGGCGGGCGTGTACAGGAAGGACGTCCACACCAGCCCTACCCTGAGGTTATTTGTGTGGCTGCTCTCTGTCCACGTGCCATCCCTTCCTGGGACCAGACAGCCTCGTGACCTTTATTAGGTGTTAGTGAGGAGCAGGGAACGATGACTCCGTCACTTCAAAATCCCTTCCCAGTGGGGATACCAGGCGAGAGCTGGCCCCCGAGAGAAAAGATGGGGTGGGGTCAGGACCTGGGGCAGGTCTGGGCCGGGCTCGAGGAAGGACACGCACCGAGTAACATTTCCAGACTGTCCAGTGAGAAAGCGACAGGGAGAGGCCAAGCCGAGCACCTGAGAGGAAGCCGCCAGGCTGAGCCCACCAGCGGGCTCCTCCTGAATTCAGTGCTGATTGATTAGCTGTGGGCAGTCTTCTCATGGAGTTGACTTCCGGGCAGTGCTAATTTTTGTGCCTGTCTTCTCGGGGAAAGGCAACCTGAAGCCCTTTCTCTCTGATTTCATCCTCGATCAGCCACTGAATGGTAATGCTACATCACAAGCCCCCCAGACCCCAGGGCTGTTGCAGCAAGCATTTGTTCTAAAATTCATGGGTCTGCAGGTCAACTGATGTCTGGCTGATCTAGGCTGGGCGTGGCTGGTGGCTCTGCTTCCCTGCATAGACTGGATGTGGCTTCTCTGGCTGGTCCATGTGTATCATTTGGAGGCTACAGAAACAGCAACGACTCGAGGACATTTGTCTCAAAGAGTGTCACAGCTGAACAAGATCTCTGCAAAAGTAGGAAGTACATCGAAGCCTGTGGCTCCTTCTAGGCTGCTCATGTCTCATTGGCCACGACAAGTCGCCTGGCCGAGCTTCACATCTGAGACAGTAAAGTGTGTGCCACACCGATCCGGGAGACAGATGTAGTCAGTGCTTCTGAACCATTTCCAGAGTTGTACACCCAGGCCTCACCTGCCGTCTTGTGAAGAGGGGCAGGGCGAAAAGGCCCAGTTCTAAGACAGTTCTGGAAAGTGTGCTCTGTTCAGCTGGTGTGTGGCCTGCCCTTGCGGCCCTGGGTCACAGTGGCTGAATGGAAGTTCCTATCGTTAGAACTGGACCAGAAAAGGTGGTAAGGAGTCTCAGGCAGGCAGGCCACTGTCTTCCCTGAGACGACAAAGATGGGCCTCGCCTGGAGCCCGTCCACGGGACGCTGTAGTCTCACGGAGCAAGGACAGTGTATAAGGGTCATTTCCCACTGCCTTAGGCTATGGACTTTAACTCCTAAGGAGTAGCAGGAAAGCCTGCGGAAGAAAGTGCACAATGAACCAGGGACTGAATGTTCTCTGCTACAGACGGAAAGTGTGAGAAGCAGCTGCCACAGGTGAAATTCTTCTCCCTTCTTGGAGAGAGTGCTTGAACCTGGCTAGTGGCCACGATGGTCAGCACGACTGGGACCCAGGGCGCTCTCGGGCGGCCAGGCGCAGTCCCCTGCGAAGCCATCAGCATCCCCTGAGGAGCGGTGACCTCTGGAGACTCAGGAGTGGCCTGTGAGGGGGGAGCAGGTGAGGAATGAGCGCCCGGGCTCCACGCTGTTTGTGCCAAAGCACACGGGTGCCCCTCCTCCGAGAAGGGGGAGGGAGGAGGGGCCTGAGCAGCTGGCGGACTTTGTCCTGGGCTCTTTCCTTTCCTGGTTGGGCTCCTGGTCAGCTGGGGGCAGACACCCTGGGATCCCAACCGCAGCCCAGCGCGGGAGCCACCTCAGGGTGCCTGGAAAAGATAGATGAACACCCGAGTGACTCTCGACCGTATCAGGAGCGAGGGCTCTGGGCGAGCTGGGGGCAGGCCAGGCTGGGGCTGTGGCTGCCGGGGCGGGGGCCTCATGAACCGCGCTTAAAGGCCACGTGTCCTGGGCCCCTTTGCCGGAAGCACCGATGGGTGCATTGCCTCCCTGTCTCGTGTCCCTCTAATTCTGTGTGAAGCTGAGTGTTTTTTTCATATTTACGGTTTCTGGGCTGAGTTTCAATTCTCAATATTTTCTGGACTGAGACAGCCTCCCTCCGGGACAGGAAGATTTAATCTAGTTAATTGCAGGCCTGAAGACATAGCTTTCTGGGAGCAAGAGCTGAGCGTCCCGTTTGTGGCTGGACCCCGGTGCCCACAGCTTTGCTCATGAGGCTTCTTGGGCGAGGCCTCAGCTTTTGATCTGAAATGAAGGTCCTTGGCACCCAGGGCCGGCGCCTGGGCCTTCTGCTCTGACCCCAGGGCCCTGCCCCCTTCTCCGGGGAAGAGAGTCCTTCCTGGGCTCCCCCGCGGGCCTTGCCCTCCAGCCTCAGCCTCACCCCAGTGGTGAGCAGGACGCCCTCTTCCATTCTTCACAGCGCCAGTGGCCCGTCCTACGCGGTGCTGGGAGTAAGGGTCAGGGCCTGGTCACCGAGCTTGGGGTCACTGAGAGCCCCGGGAGCCCACACCTCTGCCCCAGCAGCTCAGCTCCAGGAGGAGAGGGGACGGGCGGGGGGGGCCACCCCCCTTCCCAGGCCCCACCCACCTGGACGTGGTGCAGGGACCCGCCCTCCAGACACACCCCCCCCAGGCCGCCTGCTCAGGGTCCTCCTCCTCGGCGGGCTGCCCCCACCTCTGTCCCTGGGACTGTGTCATCCCTCTGTGTGGACCCGGACCACGCGTGCCTTCCCTCTCGTGGCCCCTGCCTGCCCCGTTCCTTCAGGAGACCCCTCCCTGACGGGCATGAGTCACCGTCGGCTTCTTCACCGATGGTTCCCCGCTGGTACCAGGCTGTGCCGGGCCTGGCTGTGTCCTGCAGCCTCCCGGGGCACAGAGAGGGCACAGGAGGGCTCGGTCCAGGGTGTCGTCGAACAGCTGAGGCCGAAACGGCGGCAGAAGGAACAGAGGCGTTCGCCACGTGGGATCAGGGCTGCAGAGCTCGAAGCCGGGCTGAAGGCCGTTGTCCCGGGAGCTCACGTGCGCTGGACGCCGCCGCAAGGCGTGCGCTGAGGGCTCGACGCGTGTGACCTCGCTTAAAGACGGCAAAGCCGCAGCAGGAAGGAAGGGACGGCCTGGTCTGCAGAGGAGGAAACGGGCCAGGAGATAGGAAGCAATGGGGCCGCCCTCACCTCCAGCCCCCGGGGCCCCTCACCTCCAGCCCCCGGGGCATCCCTCCCCACCTCTTGCCCTCGGGCATCCCCAGGGTCCATGGGCTGGATTTCAGCAGAGCTGAGAAACTTTCCCTGTGGGCCAAGGCTCCCTGTCTTCAGAATCACGGAGGCAGCCCTTTCAGGCTGGACTTCAGGCAGAGGGGAGGGGTGGCGGTGGGAGGCAGGAGAGATGCAGGTGGCCCCTACCCAGTGCTGAGCCCCTGGGCTCTGTCCTCTGCACTGGGTGCCACATGGGGTTCTAGAAGGCCAGGAGTGCACTGGCCTGGGAGGGAGTGGGTGCCCCAGCTGTGGAGCCATGCCCAGACCTCTGGGGGGGCTGGAACCCACAGCAAG
>NW_027527429.1:1110752-1116059 GCF_008692635.1 Crocuta crocuta
AGCCGCCCCTTTCATGAATATGCATCAGGAGCCGCCCCTTTCATGAATATGCATCAGGAGCCTGCTCTCCCCAGCCCTCCCCTCCCAGCCACCCCTCCCCCAGAGAAGGCACTTATCTCTGCTGGTGAATAGGTTGCTGTTGTGGGCAGGGCTGCAGAATTTTAATGACTTGCAAAATATAGTTAATTATGTAAAAAGACATCTTCTGCACATTTTCATGTAAATGAGACACGTTAATTGGCGTTGGTAGTGGTGGGAAGGCCCTGGTCCCTGGAGGGGCGGAGCGCGGGTCCTCCGTGATTCTGAAGTGGGCGCTTGTCAGAGAGCAAGGTAAAGAGGAGAAACCGAGAAGGGGAATTGTGACCCCTCCAATTAAGCCGGTCCCGGGCCGCACGGCTGTAACCCAAGCCGTGAGAAAGCGCTGCCCGCGCCTTCTCGCCACTGAGAAGCCCGGGAACCTGGGGGCCGCAGGGAAAGGGGCTGGGGGGTCCCCAGGGCCCCGGGGGTGGCCTCCTCCTCCTTCGCCCAGCTGGTCCTTCGCCAGGTTCTGGAAAGTGGCCCTGAGGGCTGACGGCCTCGCCGCCGTGGGGAGAAGGGCGGGGTCCACACTGGCCCCTGGTCAGTCATAACATTTTGAGTCAAAAAGAAACCTGCCCCTTCAAAGGGCTGGGAAAACATGTCTCCAAAGGTATTCACGTGGCCAACAGCACATGGGAAGCACATGAAAGGGGCTCAACATGGCTGATCATCAGGGAAACGCAGATCAGACCCCTGGGAGACACCGCCTCACACCCCCTGGGATCAAGGAAACAGAAGGCGCGGGTGCCGGCGAGGCCGTGCAGCCTGGAAGCCGAGTCTGCCGCTGGCGGGAGAGTCTGGTAGTTTCTCAAAAGGTGGAACATGGCACTGCTGTGGGGTCTGGCAATTCCACGTGCGGCCATCTGCCCCGAGCGTGGAAAGCAGGGCCTCAAGGACGCATTTGTGCACCTGTGGGCCTGGCAGCGTTACTGGTGACCGCCAACAGGTGGGGGGAGCCCGAGGGTCCACCGACGGATGGGCGGAGACAGAAGGTGCGTCCCTGCACACAACGGAAGGTGACGCCACCAGACCAGCTCATGGCGCTCTGACACCTGCCACAGCGCGGCTGGACCTGGAGGGCGTTGTGCGCAGTGAAATAAGCCGGACGCAGAAGGGCAGGTGTTCTACGATGCCACTTCTAGGAGGTCCCTGGAGCACCCAGTTCGTAGAGTCAGAGGGAGATTAGAAGTCCCGGGGACCGGAGGAGACGGGGCTAGAGTCCGATGGGTACACAGCTTCTGTTGGGGAAGGTGGAAGAGCGTGAGGTGTAGACCGTGGGGATGCGGTGGTGAGGGCAGAGGTGTCCGTGCCGCTGGGTGGACACTTGGGAATGCGAGGACAGTCCTTACAAATGTCTGCCTCTAGCCTGCACTTGCAGAGACCCCTTGTCCAGGCCTGTGCCCGGCTGGGCAGGTGAGAGGCGGACTTCCTGCCTGATGTCCCCGGGGACGGCTTCTGGGCCCCCGAGGCCGTGGGGCTCAGCGGGAGCGGCCGTGGGCGGCAGTGGCCGAGGGCACCTCGGTCTCAGCCCTTCCTCCTGGCTCTGCTTCCAGAAGCCACCAAGGGCCACTTAACCACATTCCCAGGCCTGAACTGAACCTGATCTGCCCCACTTGGCTCGTCTTTCTGAGGCCCCTGCGGGTCCCCCAGATCGGCTGGGGGAACCGGGGCCCCCAGAGGCCTCCGCTCTCCCTGGGAAACGCCGTGTGAGAGCCGCCAACAATGGGCTTCTATCTCCGGGGAGAAACCCGACCGGGGCTCCCCCTGCACTAGCGCCACGTTCCTACCGGGCCTGGCGGCCCAGCGAGCTCCCCTTAGGAGGAAACCTGACCTACCTCCGGCTGTCACCCGGGTCTCCCTGGCTTTGAAACAAGAACGAGAGATCAACACGCTCCCCCCGCCCCCGCCCCCGCCGCCGCAGAGCCCTGCAGGCAGCAGGGCTCCCTGGATCTTTTCAGAAAGCTTCCCGAAGCCCCTGGGGAGGGCGGCGGGGCCCAGAGGGTTCGGGCAGGCGTGCTAGGAGATGGTGCCGCCTCGCCAGGGGCGCGCTGCACCTGCTGCAGGCTCGGCTTTCCAGCCAGAGCTCTGGAGACTGTGCCCAAGCAGCAGGACTCACTGTCACCCAGGCTCACAGACCCGAGCCCTGGACGAAAGCCACAGCCGGCGTGACAGTGGCCAACAGGGAGTGACACAGAAAAACTGACCTCATTTCTCAAAGCCCCCGCCCTGTGGACCCCGCCCTGTGCGAGGAGCGCTTCCATAGCCAAGACCCAAGCCGAGGACCCGGGTCCTCCAGGGGCGACGGCAGCTGCTTCCCTAGGACTGGCCCCTGTGCCTGGGTCCCTGCACCCTTCACAGGACACAGCAGCCAGCCCTGCTGAGGACAGCCCGGAGCACCAAGCTGACCACGGCCTCCCTGGGCATGGCCCCACAGCTCCAGGCCACCCGAGACCTGGCCTGTCCCCGCCCCTTCTGGTGCCCCGTGCCCCCCGCCCTCCCAGGCGGGATCCCAGTGAGGCTGAGATCAACTCGATCGGAGGCCCCCTCTGGCTGCGGCTGGTGACCCTAACTGTCAGCACAGCCTGCCCGTGAGCGACATCCAGAAGGACAGACTGGGGGGAAGGGGCACCTCCTCCTCTCTCCTTCCTTTCAAAGACCCCAAACGCATACCCAGACCTGCAGGGGGGCCACCTGAGCTCTGTGGGCCAGAGACCTGCCGGGGCAGCTGCCCACCGGGACCCAGGGGCCCCCAGCAACAGGACTGCCCTGCCCGCGTGGAGGGGTTTGCACCTCTAGACGGTCATTAGCCATAATTGCACTGGTTTCCCTTTGCATGATGCTCCCGGGTGTGAAGTCATCAGATCCAGAAGTCACAAATAGACCATAATAAGGGGCATTTACGTGTACGGAAGATGCTGGCAAGAAGGGTGGTTTCCGGAGCCCGTGCCTTCATGGAAACACCAGGAAATATTAGCAGGCTCAGGACAGGGCTGGGACCACAGTGCAGCCTCTACCGCCTGTTCCCCACCCCCACCCCCAGGTGCTCATCGGCTGCTTGTCCTTTCTCGTCTGTATTGCGGCCGCAAATCCAAGGGGATCTGAATTTTGACCAAAGCACAAAAGTTCCTTTTTTGCTGAAAGTTAGATTATTCTGGTTAAAAGCAATCCCTCCATCACCCATTACCTTCTGTGTGCTAATTAAATGGTCACTCAAGTGGTTTTGTGGTTTTTAAAGTGTATCGAGAGTGGTGCTTGCNCGCCCCCGGGCACCCCAGCCCCTGGGTACACCCCCCCCCGGGCACCCTACCCCTGTCTGGGTCCCCTTGGTCCCCCTTGGAGCTCCTTGACCTGCAGGCTGAGGCCAAGCCCTGTCACCCCCGGGTGGCATAGGCAAGGGGAAGTCGTGGGCTCGTGTCCGCACGGGCCCAGGGCCCTTTGAAGCCTGCGCTGTGGCTGCTCATCTTGGCGTCCCAGCAGCCTAGCCCCCGCGAGGAACCCGAAAATGGGGGATGCGGGGGTAGGGCTGAGTGGGGAACTCATCTGGAGGGGTAAGGGGTGGCCTCTGAGAGCCCCTCTGCTGCCAGGCTGGACCCCTCCTCCAGGAAGGCACCTGTCCCCGCCCCGCACTCCCTGAGACGGTAGCTGGTGGCCGTGAGTCCCTGCAGAGCACCCCCAGCCCAGGCCCCGGCTTTGTGGGAAGGAGAAGCCCAGCGACGGAACAGCCACGCTGACAGGGTGGGTGGCTTCCTCGGGCTGTGTCCCCTCGCCGGGCTCCGTGCGCGCTGGCCCCGGAGCGGCCGTGTCGTTCAGCAGGTGGGATGTCTTCCAGGGCGTGTGGAGGGTACGCGTGGGAATGAGCAAAACCCGACGGAAATGAGGCTTTAAAAAGAGGGAAGTGGGCTGTGGACCTGTGTGATTTCAAGGGGACGTGTCTCCTCCCATGGGTGTCCGGTGAGGACAAGGATGCAAGTCTGGAGGGAGGGTCGGCCCCTGAGCCCCCCACCTGCGGCCATTGGCCTGCTCGCCCCCCAGGACCACAGGGGGCCACACGCGGGCGGCGGATGTGAAATGGCGAGACAGAGCACAGGAGGGGTGCAGGTTCGCCCTGAGCCCCAGGCTCAGGCTCCACAGAGCGTGAGTTCAGGAGACCATGGAAGGTTCTGGAAGTTCCCCTAAGGGGCAGGGCAGGCCCATCGTCCAGGTCAAAAACCAACGCTCAGAGCCAGGCCCGAGCGCTAGCCACCCGTGGAAGGGGGCAGCCGCGCGGGAGTGAGACTCCCGGGGCCCCGCTGGCCCCTCCCAGGCCCTCCCCTCCTTCATGGGGCGGGGGGAGGGGGGGCTTTCTTCGGTGCGTTCGCATCTGTGTGAGGATGTGCGCACGGAAATATCACCCGAGTGCCGAGCTCCCGTGCTCTTCCCGTCAGCACGTCTGAGAGGTCGGCCGGGTCAGAAGGGACTGAAGTCATTCATGTTGGGGCCTCGCGGGATCCGCGTGTGTCTACACATCCCTGTGTCTTCACGGCCAGCGAGGCGCCGGCCGTCACTGTTCTCACCCCCTCCCGGGAGCGGCCTCTGATGTGAGCCGGCCCGGCCCCGGCCCCCGACGCCTGCACACACACGCCGGCAGTGCTGAGGGAGCACGTCCGCAGGCGCCTGAACGGAACCGCCGGGTCGAAAGGGACACACGCAAGGCACTTGGATCGAAGCTGTCACGTTGTCTGTTCAAGGCTGACGGGACCTGTGAGCACCTGTCCCCCCACCTTGGCCACCAGCGGGCTGCACCCCCACCCCCGAGCCAGGTCGGGCTGCTCTCATTGCTCGTCCTGGCTGCCTCCTCGTGCAGTTCCGGGTCTTTCCAGATGCTTCTGGGCTCTTCTCCCCTGTGAGCTGTATCCTCACATTCTTTGTCTTTTTCTTTCAAGCAAATGTGTCTTTTTCTCAGGGATTTGGGGAGCTTGTGTCCTCCGGGTACGAATCCTCCGCATGAGTGACCTGCCACAATATTCTTCACCCACCCCGCGTTGCCGCCTTGACGCGTGAAATGCTCACTGGCCGCGTTTTCAGCCTCCAGAAGCCGCCAGCGTTCAGGGGGCAGAAGTCTGGTGGCAGCGGACACGTCCCCCCAAGGTCACAGGGCGTGTTCTGAGAGGCGCCTGCGCTGTGTGCCCCCCCCGCCCTCCTGGAAGGCTTGGCAGGTCCCGGCGCTGGGTCAGCCCCGGGCCTTGCCTG
>NW_027527429.1:1116065-1119862 GCF_008692635.1 Crocuta crocuta
CGACCACGAGCAGCCCGCGCCGTGGTTCATTCATTCTTCCCGACTTTGACTTCGTGGGGCCCCACCTGCCTCCCAGCCACACTGCATGGCGATGCCGTCATCTGTCCTGTGGTCCTGGCCGCGGGCCTGATGCTCTGAGCAGCCGGCCTGGCGGGACCAGGCTCTCAGCAGCTGACGCGGGTCCCCGAATTCCTGGAGCCTGTTGTGGGGCCTCAGGAGCCAGTGACGGACCCGGACACCTCAGGGTGTGGTGGGGGCTCACGGGTGCAGCCTGCAGGGTGCAAAGGGCCGGACGGCGGAAGAGCGGGACCGTCCCTGTCCCTCGGCCTGGAGCGCCGGGCCGCGAGCCTCGCCATCGCTGGACTCATGGGGAGGGAGGTGAGGCGGGGCGGGCCCTGGCCCATGCGGGAGGGGGTCATGTCCTGTGTAGCTCCTGGGTGCAGCCGCCCTGGAGAGGTGGCTGGACCCAGGACCCAGGGGCTCGGGGACGCTGGCGGGTCACCCTGAAACAACAGCCTGCACTGAGGTGCCCGCGAGGCCCAGAGGGCAGGTGGTCGGGCAGGGCTGGGTCTTGGACCACATCACATCCCAGGCCCCTGAGGTCCACACGGTCCCTTACTCCCCCCACAGCCGGGAGAGGACAAGGTCCCTTAGGAGCCCAAGTCCCCTGGGCTCCCCTTTGGTTCCGCACACCCTGACCCACCGAGGACCACCCAGCAAGGGTCCTGCCCTGCCCGCTCCTTCTGGGACCCCCGGATGGAAGGCCCTCGCCCAGCCCACCAGTGCCGCGGCAGAGCCGGCCTGCACGGGGGCTGGAACACGGGTCTCCCGGCTCCCTTGTCGGACGCTTGCCATGAAACCACTCACAGAATTAAAATGAGCTTTTATGGAGGATTAGACACACTGGGAGCCCCAAGCCAAGGTGGTTCTCCACCCAACAGACCACGCTGTTTGCGGGCAGAAAAGAAGTGAGCTAAGTCACGCGGGTTTAATCGCAGCCCAAGTAACACCGACCAAGCCGTGAGGGCAGGTGGCGCGCCCAGCTTCCGGTCCCTGAAAGGGACTTGAAGAATCAGCCACGGTTCACCCTGAACGTCTGGTCAACCGGAACCCGTCCCCGCATCCTTGCGTTCAAGGGCGCAGGGTCCTGGGGGGGATGCAGCCCTGCCCAGCTGGCTCGGTGGCCCCGTTAGGGGAGGCCCGTGTGCCTCGCTCGCCCACGGTTCCCCAAGAACATCACTCACCCCTCTGAAAATCCCGGTCAGCTTCTGTCACTGAGGCCTGGGTGCCAGAGGAGGCCCTCTCCGTCACGCCCCGCCCTCCCCGCGTGTCTGTGTGTGTGTGGAGGTCACGTTCAGATCCACCCTCTCAGCAAACCTCAAGCCCGCCGCCGTGTTTTGACCCTGTTGCGTCGCTGGGACCGCGCTCACCTTCTGTAGCTGCAGCTCTGCACCCTCGGCCGGCACCGTCTCCACCGCCGGCGACCGCCACAGCCGTCTCTGCTTCTGTGACTCTGACCATCTCCGTCCACACCTCGGCGAGCTCACCCGTCTGGCTTACGTGACCTCCGTGTCCTCCTCACGTGACCTCACGTGACCTCCTGGTCACGGCTGGGCGGCCCGTACTGCACGTGTGGACCCCGTCTTCGTCCGTCCATCCATCTGCCCGCTGACTGCAGCGTTACTCACCGGAGCCAAGAAGCGCCAACGGCTTCGATGCCCCTGGTCAACTTTGACTCCTTTCCTCCACTTCTAACAAACTTCCAACCTTCTTCCAGGTTCCGTCTGCGCCTCCCGCTACGCCTGCGTCTTGGTTTGCGCCTCCTGGATGCTCTCTCTCACCCGGACCCCAGGGCACACGGTGCGGGACGAGCCTGGGCCTGGCAGGGGCGCGCTGGGCACAGTGGGCGGGACGCAGGCCGGGCGGGGACGGAAGGGACAGGCTGTGGCTGGGCCGGGGCTGGGTCTGGAGCTGAAGGCTGCGCATGAGATGCTAGAATGTTCAAACAGACGTCAGGGGAGCGGGGAGTACTTCCCCTCCAATCCAGCAGTCTCTGGGGCTCGCGGGCTTTTCTCAAACAAGCGCATCCCCCGGAGCTGAAGGGCAGGGACGCTCTAGGGCCTCCCGGAGACCCCGACCAGAGAACCCCGCTGCCAACCTTGCCGCATTTGCTCAGATTAGATTCCTTCTGTCTCAGCAGCATGTCAGGCAGGGGTTTCCACACTGTCCTGCAGCCAAGCCCCAGTCATATTTCACTGCGTTTTCAAAATGACACCGCCAGCCCAGCCCATCACGGGGCAGCTGGCGCACACCGGCCTGGGGGCACGAGCGGGTGTGGACGCGGGGCCGGTGGGCACACGGGAGCCCACATACCAGCTGGGAGCCTCGTTCTTTGGTCTGAGGAAAACGGGCCAGGAGCCGCATTGTCACTGGTGACTTTGTGAGCACGCCGGTTGCTTTGGGACCTCAGTCCAAGCTACTTCCTTGCTGCCTTCCCTCCCCGCGCACCCGCACCACCGCCCAGCTCCCCGCCCGCCCCTGCGCCCCCAGGCTTGAGGAGGAGCGCCCCGGGTACCCCTTCTCCGCTGGTGGCGCTCCGCCCCGCGGCTGAATGAAGCGTTAGGGACACAGTATTGACGCAGGCCACAGACAAATGTGCTTTCTGCGCCTACTCTCTTTTCAAAAGGGACTTCGATGGACGCTTTCCCCGGTTTTACTCTAAATCAGTTGTTTTAAAATAGTTGGTAAGCTTTTCATGATGCTTTTCTCAAGTAGATCGTAGCACAGAGAAGCACCCCGGATACAAGTGCTCGCACAAAGTGAGCACTCCCGTGTGACCAGCCCCCAAGTCAAGGAACAGAACGTTCCCAGTGTTCTAGAAGGCTCCGTCACACCTCCTGAGGTACCCCCGTGACAAGACAGAAGTCTCGCCTGTTGGAAAACTGCTTATAAATCAAATGACGCTTGGAGCACCGTGGGGGGTTCTGTGGCGCAGCACAAGGCTGGTGGAGGAGAGCCGGTGTGGGGGTGTCGCCGGGTGCCATTCCGTGGGGGGATGGGTTCAGGCATCTCGGGGCATTTGAGTGATTAAGTTTGGGGCCTCTGCACACGCTCAGGCACGCGGACAGGGAGCATGTAGAGCTGCACCTGCGCCCCTCCCTGAGGGGGCAGCGGATGCCCTGTCGCCGAGGGGGGAGCGGGCGCCCCGTTCTGAGGGGGGAGTGGGCACCCCGTCTCAGGAAGAGCGGGCGCCCCGTTTCCGAGGTGGGAGCCGTCGCCCCGTCCCTGAGGGGGGAGCGGGCGCCCTGTCGCCGAGGGGGGAGCGGGCGCCGCGTCCCTGAGGGAGCAGAGGACGCCCCGTCACCGGGGGGGGGAGCGGCGCCCCGTCCCTGAGGGAGCAGCGGGGGCCCCGTCCGAGCCGGGACGGGCATCCGCTCTCTGCAGACCCCGCACTGTTCTCCAGAGCAGCCCGGCAGTTCCCGCGGCCGTCCACACTGCAGGGCGCCATCTCCGCGTGGGTTTGGGGGTCTGTGTCCGCCTTTGCACGGCGCTGGGGGAGCCTGCCCTGCCCGCTCCGCAGACCCCCCGACGGCCCGCACGCTCACCCGTCCTGCTTCCCTGACCTGAGCGGACGGCGTCGGCGGGACGGAGCAGGGCCGCCGCCCCCTGCGCCCCCCTCTCCGGACCGCGGCTCCCACGCCTGCAGAGCCAAGGGGTCAACCCGGAAGAGCGCTGGGCACCCCGGACCCCCAGCCCCGGCTGCGCCCCTCCCCCTCGGCTGTGGCCGGGCCGCTGGC
>NW_027527429.1:1119873-1130334 GCF_008692635.1 Crocuta crocuta
GGCTGCGCCGGCCACTGGCCTCTCCTGGCTCTGGTGTTCCGGGGGGTGGCGTGCAGGTGACAAGAGCCACCCCCCCAAGGGCTGTGAGTGCCGTCCTGGCAGCCAGGGGCTGTGCCGTCAGGGCTTGGGAGCCCCTCCGCTGGGGTCGCCGGCCCTGCCGCGCGTCCTGGGGCAGGTTCCCCAGCCTCTCTGGCCCCCAGCCCCCTCACCTGGAAAATGGAGGTGACGGTTATGCCATCATGAGCAGGTTAAGGGACGGCAGGCAGTCAGCACGGCGCCCGCGCTCACTGCCTCGGGCTAAACCCAGGCTCCCAGGTGATGCTGTCAGACCCAGAGCTGCTTCGTAATCACTCCCTGTGACTCCAGTGAAATATTTTGCAAAGAGACAGAAAACAGAGGATGGGTGTGGGTGGCGTGGGAGGAAGCGGTGGGCCCGGCAGCGCCGGGGCCGTGGGAGAGGCGTGCAGAAGGCCTGGGGCACCGGCCCGGCTCCCGGGGCCGGGAATGCCCGCGGCCAGGCCCCCTGGGGTCGGGCTTGCCTGGCCCGCGTGCGATGCAGCCCCCACCCGTCCGCACACTCGCATGAGGGGCCCTGTGGCCGGACTGCGGGCCGCTGCCTGGTCGGGACGTGGGGCTCGGGGAGAGGGAACTGGCCTGAGCCCCGGGAGGGGGCTTGTGGGCCTGGCCCGGGTGGCGGGGGCGGAGCCAGGCGTGTCCGGGTGCGGGGGGGGCGGTGAGCAGCCCCAGGCAGAGCAGACTCTCCTCCAGGGCCACCAGGTTCTCCTGCTGGACACAGAGTAGCCCACTCCTTGGGGCCGCCGTGGGGACCGTGTGAGGACCTCTTCCATTCCCAGAGCCGTACAAGCGGGCCCTCAGTCTTTGCCAGCGTCCTGGTCACCCCACTGAGCCATGGTGGGGTGTGGGTGTGGCTGGTACCGTCCTGGGGTCCTGCATGGAGCCCGGGCCCCTCCCCACACAGCGCCGGGTCCTGGCTCCAGAAGAGTGACTCGGCAGTGACCCTCAGTGCTGAGCCTAAGGCAAGGATCTCATGGTTGGTCAGGGTGGGCCTCGCTGCTGGTCAGGGGTGCCCAGGACGGGGGACCAGAAACCGACCCCCCACTCCTGGGCGGTGGGAGGTCAGAGCCGGGCAAGCACCCTGAGGCTTCCTCCGAGGCGGTTTGGCGTTGAGGTCCCTTCTCTCTTTGCGCACGGTGAGATCCAGCCCCACCCCGATGGGACAGGGGTGTAGGGGAGTGGAGAGGGCTGAGGCTGGGAGGGCCAGGAGCCGGCCAGCCTCTCGGGGTCAGGGCCCGTTCAGCAGCCAAAAGCTGCTGGGCAGATGCCTCCAGAGAGACCTCCGAGGCCCAGCCCGCGCGTTTTGTCTGGTCGTCTCGTGTCCGTTACTGCGTCAGTAGTGGTGGTGACGGGGGACGTTGCTCTATAACTAAGACTGTGCCTACGGCTCCCAGACGGCGTCACAGCTGGACTCGATGTGGGCGCCTGGTTGCCCAGCCCCTCAGGCAGAGCCCCTCAGGCAACGCATTAATACAACGCTTTGTGTTAAGGACTTTATGAAATCAAGACCGATTTCATTAAACTCCATCACTAGTCTTTCAAGACACAAAGCTGGAAACCTCAACATTCAATATTCAACACATATTTGTTGAATAAAAGATTAATAGTTACGAATGGATGTGACTGTAAGTAAAAAAAAAAAAAAAAGAACAGTTCCTTATATAAAAAAGGTATATTTGTCTCATGAAAATAAGACAAAATAGGAGCGCCTGGATGGCTCAGTCGGTTAAGCGTCCGACTTCGGCTCAGGTCATGATCTCACAGTTCGTGGGTTCGAGCCCCGCGTTGGGCTCTGTGCTGACAGCTCGGAGCCTGGAGCTGCTCCAGATTCTGTGTCTCCCTCTCTCTCTGACCCTCCCCCACTCACACTCTCTCTCTCTCTCTCTCTCAGAAATAAATAAAACATTAAAAATTTTTTAAAAAGAAAAAATAAGACAAAATATGAATATTTTAAAAGCACAGTATCTAGTATGATACACAATAGGAGACTGTTAATACAGAAGTTAGATATAGTTAAATATAAATATACAATAAGACAAAAAGTAAGTGGATGAGGTGACCCATGGTTGACAACAGTGTCATCAAGGACGCTGGTTCTTTCTGCCTTGTTTCCTCACTAGATTAGCATGAAGCATTTGTCCTCATTGTTACAATGTGGTTGCTGTACCTCCAGGCATCACCTCCGAATTCCAGGAAGGGGGAAGGGGAAGAAGAGTGAAGGACAAAAGGAGTGTGCTGTTTCTTACTATCAGGAAAATAGAAGTTTTCCTTGGAAGCCTCATCCAAAGGGGTTTCTGCTTACGTCTCATTAGTAGGAAGCTGTCAAATGGCCGCTCCTTTCTAGAAGGAGGCTTGGAAAGTCAGAGATGAGGGCGGGGCTTGGGGGAGCCAATTCCCAGGGCCGCCTTCCTCTCTTCATGTTATCATTCATGGCAAGAAATATCACACTTTCAGGATCATTGTGACTTGTTCAGAGCAACAAATAGCTGAATTTCTATTTAGGATTTTTATATTTCTTCATAGGAAAGTTGGTCTTTGGTTTTATTTTTTGTGGTCTGCCCAGTTTGGTATCACAATTACATTTGATTTGAAATCATAGACTTATCTGTCACTGGAAAGAGAGTAACGTTGGGGGAAGTTGGGTTTTTTTTTTTAGATAACACAGCATTTTAAGTGTATCCAGCTTTCGGAGTCTCTTATCTTTTCAGGGGTTACCTTGTGGTGATTTAGATTTTCCAAGAAAATAATTTAGTTTATGGAGATTTTAAGAAAAAATTTAAAAAAGTTTTCTTTTTTTTAATGTTTATTTCTGAAAGAGGAAGAGAGACAGAGCATGAGTGGAGGAGGAGCAGAGAGAGAAGGAGACACAGAATCGGAAGCAGCTCCAGGCTCCGAGCTGTCAGCACAGAGCTGGACGCGGGGCTCGAACCCACGAACTGTGAGATCATGACCTGCGCTGAAGTCGGACGCTTAACCGACGGAGCCCCCAGGCGCCCCAAAGATTGTTTTCTACAAAGCTGGGCACAGCATTCTCTTAAAATTAAAGTACAATCTCTTCCGTATCTGTGGGTAAACCTGTTGTCTTTCCTACAGTATTTATTTATGGTTTCCGTTGTTTTCCGTACTTTCCAGCCTCTCCAAGATTTTACATCTGATTTTTTAATCTCTTATTCTGTGTGTTTTTAAGGCATCTACTCTTGACTTTGTGCATCAGTCCTACTCATTTCCCTTCAGTTTCTGTCTTATTAGCCTCTGCTCTTACCTTCACTGGATATATTCTCTTGCTTTCCCATTATTACGTAGCCGCCCTCCGGAGCGCAACGCCTGGGTACTTTTGCTTCTCTGTTTCTAATGCTCAAAGCCTGTGAAGGTGTGCATTTGCTCCTAATGGCGTCAGCATCCTCTCCCAGCTTCTGGTGTGTGCTCTTGAGGCTCCCATGACTTTATCGGTTTTGTTACAATTTCTTATTTTTTCTTTCAGCAGAGACTTAAGAGTTCTTGAAAGCTCCCAGATGGTTTGACATTTTCCCATTCTCCCCCTTCTGTGATCAGCTTCTAACTTTATTGCACAGAGAAGCTGGCCCAAGTAGTTAAACATTTAAAAATATGTGATTTTCAAGATGTTGTTTTTGGTCCAGGATCTGATTTAATGCCCCAGACCAGCTCTCCCAGACAGACATAAGGACATGAGTCACAGGGGATTGAAAACCTGCAGGTGACGTGTTTGGGGGAGCCGCTGCGTGTGTAGACACACTGCTGGATTAAAACATTTCCTTCCGTGTTCCATGGCTCTTGACATCTCCAAGGCTCGGGGGTCTTCACTGCCGCCCCCCCGGCTGCCCCTGACTCTGTCTCCACGACGTGGGACTTGGGCGCCGGCGGGGACAGACTCAGCGGTAGGGGTGCGGCCGAGACTCAGTGTCCACACGGCCCAAACGAAGGACAGTTGTGAAAGAGCCGTCGGAAGATGGAATCAGGAACTGCCGACTGCAGCTCGCACGTGACCGCACGCGGCTCACGCCGGTGTCGGTTACTGGCCGAGTTACACTTTTTCACACGAAGGAAACCTCCTCACCTGCTTCTGCACATTTCCATGTGGTCTTGCACTTTTTTCTGATGGTTAATACTCGCACGTCTGCTCTTCCTTCACTGAGCCTCTGCCTGGCTGGCGCTGGTGGCTGTCCCCTCCGGGGCTCCCCTGTGCGCTGGCCGCGGGGTCCACCCGCTGGCTTCGCTTCTACCTCCCGCAACAACAGGGACTTGGAGTCCATCTTTGGGCCCGTTTGGTGGTTGGTTTCCCTCTTCTCTCCCTTGTTCTTCTTACTGTAATCAGGCTTTGTTTGTTTTTCATCTTTTGCTGTGCCTCCGGATGCTTCACACCTCCATGCTTCACTAGTACTATCATATTTCTTTCATTACGTTGCTCAGGATTTTCTTGCTCGCTCTTCTTTATGTGAAACTGAAACATTTCTATCTGCCTAGTGTCTACATTAGGAAATCAATGCACACATTCATGACTGTTTCTCAGGCAGCATTAATACCACATTGGTGACTGTTTTTCATTCCCTGTAGAAGGGGATCTGGTAGCATACCCAATTTTCTCCTTCCTCGCTTCCAACCCTCACATTTTGCCTGAATAGTATGGATGTTTCGAGCTCTATTTTGTGAATGTATTTTATGCATTATGGACTGTTTGCAAGAACTACTTTGGCATCTGTACTCTATTCTGTAAACATATTAATGATCTAAACATTAACGTCTGACTTTCTGGCACGGACCGACACCCACTGCTAGGTCTTTTGTTACATATCTTCTCTTACCTGTGACCTTAATTTTCATCCATTTCCTATTGATCTGACTTTTTTATTTGAGCAGTATTTTCCGGTACTTTCTGAGTCCTGGTGTTCCCGAGCATCTCTCTGTTGCTCGCACGTGAACGTTGGCTTGAGAGAAGAGAGAACTCACAGGTCATGCACGCGCTTTCCACTCCCTGAGTCCCGGCTGCTACCTGGCCAAATGGCTGTTTTGGGGTCCTGAATGGGACTGTGGCGTTAGCATTTCCCTTCCAGCATTAGCCACCAGGCTTTCTCCAGTGACCTGGATATCTGCGGGACTCCTTCCTAAGTCCTGACACGTGGTGACCCTGAGGTTACCTCTCTGGACCTTGACCTGCCCCGGCATCTGTAGGAGGCTGGTGGCCATTCTCTCGCTTTTCTGTGCCGCTGGAGTCTTGTCTTCTCGAGCGGTGGGTCCCACGTGTGTGTGTCTCTCGCCTTTCCCTCTTCCTGCCCGTGATCCACAGGTTCTTTGCTCCATACTCTTTCTGTTCTCCTGCCCACCTCTTGGGAAGTAGAGCGAGGAGTGACCTAGGCCTCTGAATGTATGTTCTCTGCCCACTTTCTTGGGTTATTCTGTCTTGCTCAGGGCTTGTGAGCACAGGCTGAGGGCTGGGGCAAGGCTGAGGGGAGGCTGAGGGCTGCTTGCTGGTCAGAGTCAGCCTCTCCACCAGCCAGAATCAGAGCTCCCTCTTCTATCCCTGGCTCCTGCCCCTTCCTCCGCTGCTGTGGTTGGATCCTGTGCAGCCCTCGAGCCCATCAGAAACCTCTCTGCAGCTCAGAGCCTCAGTGGCGGACAAGGCCGGCCTAGTTCTAGTGGTGGATCCGGCCCCATCGAGCAGAGGTTGTGGTGTGAGGCTGTGTAAGGGCCCTGTGACTGTCTGGTGAGGCTGTCCTCAATGGTCCAGCTCACAGACGTCCTCAGGGGATGCTCTTGTCCGAGGGGGAATGGTCGGAGGTAAGAAAGAGGAAGATCAGGAGCCTCGAACAGTTAAGTGTTTCTCATGAAGTGACTTTTGTCTGATAAGCCTGTAGTCAGGACATCTCAGTTAACACACTTAACAAAAAGGTTATGTGGGTGCCTGGGGGGCTCAGGGGGTTAAGCAACCGACTCTTGGTTTTGGCTCCGGTCCTGGTCTCGCGGTTTGTGAGGTCGAGCACCAAGTTGGGTTCCGTGCTGATGGCGCAGAGCCTGCTTGGGATTCTCTCTCTCCCTCTCTCTCTCTGCTCCTTTCCCACTCATGCTTTCTCTCTCTCTCTCTCTCTCTCAAAATAAACAAATAAACATTAGAAAAATTGTGAAGTCTAATAATGGTGAAGCACCTCGCATTGGACTAATTTTCTTTAAGAAAACAGTTACACACTTTGGACAAATCTGCACACAAACAACACTGTTTTAAGTATTAGAGCATCACCTAAAATAGAAACCAGAGAAGACTGAATGTTTGAAGGAGCCCTCCAGTCTGGGCAGTGCAGGCCTATGGAACTCAAGCAAGAAGTGCGTCTACTTGGCTTCAAATGTCAGCGGGTGACGTTTGGAAACTGAGACGGGAAATCCGAGAAAACCGGGAGCCGCAGAGGGGAGGCCAGATCCGTGTACACGCTCCCTCCATCCGGGTGACGCACATAGGGGTTTGCTGTGAAATCACAGCTGGTAGAGGTGAGTAGGGGTTTCAACTGCTGCTCACCCACCGTAAGAGCCAGAATCTGGAGCTTAAATCCTGTCAAGTTACAGGGGGTGGGAAAAATCGTGGATTTTCCACTGAAATTCCAGAAGGATCACAACTGAACAGCAAAGACTCTGCCCCAGGACTACAGATTTTCCCTAAAACTAAAGGAAAAGTCAAAATAGATTCACCCCAACAGAGTTTAAATGAAGTCCTCACAAGTTCAAGGTCACCTAGTAACGTAGCTGCTTATTAGAATGAAAATTAATACTTTTCAGAGAAAGATAATAGAACCCAGAGTTTGAAAAATGTATCATCAATAATATTCTCTAAATTAAAATTCCTGCATATGCAAAGAAATAGGAAAATGAAAGCCATAGACAAAAGAAAAAGTAGTCAATATAAATATACCTTGATTTGTCCAAAATGTTGGAATTAGCAGACAATGTACTGCTATTGGTAAGTTCAAGGAACTATGGAAAAATTGGTCATAATGAGTGATGAGGTGGAAGAAATATCAACAGAGAAAGTGAAAAGATAAAAAGAACCAAGTATATATTTTAATACCAAGATGTAAAATATCTAAAATTAAAAATGCACTGGATGGACCCACAAAAGACTAGAGGTGACTGAAGAAAACAAGTAAACTTGGAGAGAGATTTTTTTTTAAATGACAAAATTTGAAAAATGAAAGAAATATTTTTTAAGAGATAGTGCCTCAGTGGCCTGTGGGATGTTATAGAGCTGACTACATATGCGTAACATGTGCCTAACGGGTGCCTGGTGTGCTTGTAACTGAAGCCACAGAGAGGGAGAAAACACAGAGTGGGACTGACAAAATATCTGAAAAAAAGAAGAGGCAGACATTCCCCTAAATTTGGTGAAAAGCGCAGATTTATAGATTCAAGATCAATAAGCCCTGGGGCGCCTAGGTGGCTCAGTCAGTTGCGCATCTGACTTTGGCTCAGGTCATAATCTCATGGCTCGTGAGTTTGAGCCCCGAGTCGGGCTCTGTGCTGACAGCTCAGAGCCTGGAGCTGCTTCAGATTCTGTGTGTGTATCTCTCTCTGTCCCTCCCTCACTTGCTCTCTCTCGCAAACATAATCAAACACTAAAAAAATTTTTTTAGAGATCAGTAAGTCCTAAAACTGGGAGAAGATAAAGAAAATTGCTCCTATGCACACCGTAGTCAAATTGCTACAAAGAAAAAGGGGAGAGAAAATCCTGAATGCAGCTGGAGACAGAGTCCTGACATCCAGGGGGAAATGGGACAAGTAACAGCTGACTTCGTGTCAGAAATGATGGCGGCCAGAAGACGATGGAACCACGTACTTTAAAGAAAAGCTATCAACCCCCAAGTCTCTATCCATCAAGTCGGGTAACATAAACAGTTCCTTCAAAACCTAACTTACAGACAATGACGTTGAAGACAAAACATTCAGGTAGCCCCTTACATACTATATAAATGGAATTTGTATCAAAAACCTTTCCACAAAGAAAACCCCAGGCCCAGATGGTTTCACTGTTAAATTTTATCAGATATTAAAAAAAAAAAATACCATCCTTACACAAACTCAGAAAATCAAGGAGAAAGGACACATTTAAACTTATTTTAAGAGGCCAGGATGATCTGAATACCAAACCTGACAAACACATCACAAGAAATGACAAATACAGACCAAAATCCTCATGAACACACATGTAGTGCTACCTCTTTTTTAAAATAGAAAATCAAACCCAGGGACATATACAAAGAATAATATATCAGGACTGAGTCAGCTTTATCACAGGAATGCAAGATTCGTTTTTCAGAAACTAATCAATACAATTCAGCACATTAAGAGAAAAAAGAAGGAAAAAAATGTGTTCACCTTACTCAATAGAGAAGCAATTAAGAACACTCAGCATCCGTTTATGATGAACATTCTCACGATTACAACAGGAGGAAGCTTCCTTGAGCTGATAAAGGCCATGTCTGGAAGCCCACAGTGAACTTCATATGAACCGCAGGACGCTGAGTGGCTTGTCCCCAGTATCAGAAGTCATCCGAAGACTTGTGTTTCCGCCACTTCTGTAAACACTGCACTGTCGGTCCCAGCCAGTGTCTGAGAGCGAAGTCTGGAAAGAGAGACGTAAAACCGTGTCTCTTCACACCTATGATTGCTGTTTCCATGGGAAAATACTCTAGGTACGACAAGTGAATTTAGGAAAGGCACAGGATACAAAGTCAGCATAAACAGTCAACAGTATTTTTGAACACAGCAGCAGATACTTGGAAAAATAAAATTTAGAACTTTTACTAAAACAGTGAAAAATACAAATACTTAGGAATACATTTAACCAAGCCCATTAAAACATCTCTCCTAAAAGCCCAAAATATTGCTAAAAATTTGAAGGAGATTCGAGTGAGTGCAGATATACCCTGGATTGTAAGTCTTTATTGTTAAAATGTTAATTCTCTGCAAACTGATTCCTTCCCAATCAAAATCTTGAGTCATTTGATAGACGTTCACTCTTAATTCTGAAAATAATGTGAAAATGTAAAGCACCTCAAAGAGCCAAACGATCCTGAGACACAACAAAGTTAGAGGGTTCACGCACCCAATTTCTAGACTGACTGCAGGGGCAGTGATTGGGACTGTGGGAAGTTGGCGTAAATATAGACACTCACATCAATGGGGAGAACAGGAGCCCAGCTACACGTGTACGTGGTTGGTTGGTTTTTTTAAATTGCGAAATTCACCTAACATAAAAGTGATTGTTTTCCAAGCATATTTAGTACATCCGTAATGCGGTGAAACATGGTGCATTGATTTCTTACCAGGGTGATGAGGCGATTCAATCAGAAAAAGAAACGTTTTTCCAACAAATAATTAGAACAAGCGGATAAACAGATGGAGGGGAAAAAAACAAACTTCAGCTCTTAACTCACACCATACACAAAAATTTAGAGGTGTATTTTAGACAAAACAATAAAATCTTAAGCCATAAAACCTGTAAAAGAAAATAGGAGATGGTTTTCTTAGGAAATACACACAGAGCAACACACATCAGAGGGAAAGTGGATAAATTTGGTTTCACGAAGATTACAAACATCTGTTCATGCAAAGATACTACTAAGAAAATACAATGCAAACCATGGATGGGAGAAAAGATTGAGTGCATATCCTTAACACAAGACCTTTATCCTAAATATATAAAGGCCCTATTAATCAACGACAAAAATAAACACCATTTGAAATCATGAGGCATCAGTAGTCATCTGGGACATGCAGGGAAAACCTCAACGAGAAAGCTTTCCTCCCCCACTAGGCGGCTGGAATTGAAAATCACCAACCACACTTGCTTGGCCGGGACGCACGCGGAGCCCTCAAGCATGGCGGCGGGAGAGAGAAACTGCACAGCCGCTTTGGAAAACTGTTCAACCATTTCTTACAAACTCAATATACATCTACCGAAGGCACAGAAATTCCATCTCTTGATGTTTACCCAAGAGAAATGAAAATACATATCTAGAAAAAGACCTCTAAAAGCATGTTCACAGCAGCTCCATCGATAACAGCTAAAAATGGAAAAGCAACTCAAGTATTTTTCAACAGGAAATGGGATAAACAAATCGGGTGCTCTGTGCACACAATGGAATATGACTCGGCAGGGAAAGGGGGCATGGAGCATCATGGGAGAGCCTCAAAAATTTAAGAGAAAGAAGCCAGGCCCAAAATAATACCTCCATGTAATTCTATTTGTATGAAGTTCAAGAAGAGGCAGAATGAATGAACGGTGATGGAAATTAAAGCAGAGATTGCCTGCAGGGTGGGGCCTGACTGGCAGGGGACACGAAGGAACTTTCCAGAGCTGTGCAAATGCTCCATGCCTCGGTTGTG
>NW_027527429.1:1130340-1159900 GCF_008692635.1 Crocuta crocuta
GAATACGACTCTGCAAAGTTGTGCCCGAATACAAGCGTGTTGGTGCTCTATGTCGAAATCACTTCCAGAAAAGTGGCAAAGACAATTGTATACACGGAGGGTCCTGTGACTTGACCTGTGTCAGGGGTATCTTGAGACCACGGGTCAGGCCACAGAACCAGCTTCAGGGGCTCCAGCGTCCGGATTTGCCATGGTTTACATCACCAGCCCCAACAACGCTTTGGGGAGCAGAGTGGGTGCGGCCCCTCCTGGGAGGTGCCTTGTGTGCCTTTCAGGTTCACCGTCATGGTGGTGAAACATAACACAGACCACCTGGCTGTCTTTGTGGAGCTGCCCGTCCGCCCGTGGCCCGTGGTCAGGCTGCAGAACAGGGAGGGTCCTTCCTGGCCGTGGGCCAGGCGAGGAGGAGCCTGGAGACGAGCCCCATGTCAGGCTTTGATCTGATGAACAGTGGGCAGCCATGCTCAGAGCCCCCCCCCCAGGACACGCTGCCCAGGGGCGGCCGGTGTTGTCTGCCACGGACCCGTGACCGCAGCAGGGGCCCCGGCGGGGTGAGCTCAGCTGCCCCGTGAGGGCTCGGGCCCCGGACCAGCCTGGGGACACTCCAGGCAGGAAAGTGGCAGCCGAGAGCTTGCAGATCAGTAATTTGAGACCTCAGTCGACATCACCAAGGTCTTCTGGGGTCACAGGGGCTGCAGCCTGGTGTCCCCGCCCCACCTGGGACACTCTGCCCGCTCCCAGCTGGCCCTGGGGGAAGGTGACAGCGCCTTCCGGGAAGGGCGGCCGGGCCCTCTGCTAGGGCTTGACCCGTGGCTGCAGAGCATGGCCACGCTGCAGGAAGGGACGCTGCTGGCCCTGGAGCGCCATCAGATCCACCCTCAAGTCCACCATTCTTGCCCCGCATCCCGCTCAGCCTGGACTCCTCCAAGTTCTCATTTCTGTGCTCAAGTTATCTAGCAGATTCACTTGCACCCAGGATGGGGCGGGGAGGGGGTACACTTCTCCCCCACGCGAGGCGGAGAGCGCTGCCCGGGCTGCGTTGTGTGCAGTGGAACCCGGGTCCAGGCCCCCCCACACCGGGTGCGGGGGTGGCCCTGGTGCTTCCCAGTGCTCCCGGGATGCTGCAGCTCGAGAGGCTGGCCCTGCCTGGGGCTGGAGAGACCCCCAGAGCCACAGGCGATGCTGCAAGATGTGAGGACCCCGTGGGGGCTTGTGGGAAACGTCTCCGCGGACGCCAGGTCCTCCATCAGAAGGCAGCTGCCAGGGGCGCTGGGGGCTTTCTGGGAGGGTGACTCACGCAGACAGGGGCCGGCCAGGGGGCCTCTGGGGCCTCCTGGGGGCCCCTCCTCCAGCCACCATAGTCTCAAGTTGAGGCTGTGGGGGCGGGGGCCACAGAGCCCAAGGGCACAAAGCCGCCTCTGTGGCAGCGCCCGTGGGCAGCAGAGATAAGTCACAGCGGCTGCTTCTGTTGTGTTGTCAGACAGCAAAAATAGACTGCGTCCCGTTTCCCAGAAGGGCCCTGGTGTGGGTCTGGGCCAGGCTGCCGTCTGCCCTTGGCCTTGAGAGGCATGAAGCCGGCTGTGCGGTCGGGGGCATGAGCGGGGCCCTCCCTGCTGCCTCGGCTGGCTCACACACTGTCTCATGGAGAAGGCCCGCCCCGGCTGCCCCCCAGGTCTCAGGGCGTGAGGGCTGGGGGACCCCCATACTCCCCAACCAGCTCTGCGGGGTCTCTCGTCAGGGCCCCCCGCGGGTGCTGAGCTGCAGGGCCCCGGAGCCAGAGCAGGACACTGAGCAGCACTCGGGTCGGGCGTGGGGGCGACCCTGGGCTCCAGCGGGGGCAGCAGGGAGCGCTGGCTCCGGGAGCCGGGCAGGTGTCCAGGCACAGGAGCCAAAGCTGCTTCTGCCCTGGCCCTGGCCGAGCCCCTTCTCACCCGGATGTCACAGCCCACAGTTTCCCTGACGCCAGCCTTCCCGCCCTCCCCGCGCCGCTCCGCACAAACGCTGCAGGCTTGCACTGGCCCCTGACCCCCGCCCCAGAGCCTCCCCCAGGCTCAGGATGCAGGACCCTTCACGGCCGGCAGCTCCTGCCCCAGGCCCGGCCCGGGGGGCGCGGGGCGCCTGCCGGGAGGTAGACGGGACAGGCCCGCGTCTCAGGCACCCCAGCTCCTCTTCCTGTGCTCCGGGAGGTGCCCCTGGGCCGCGGGCACGGCTGGGGGACGTGGGGCCAGGGCTGGGAGGTGCCTGCCGCCGGCTTGCAGGTCCCAGTGCACCTACTGTCCTCTCTCCAGGCTGGGGCCATCGCTGGACCATCAAGGGGCGCCCCAAGGGGTCCTGGCCCAGCCCCCCCACACCTACCAAGGAGTAGGCGGGGGGGCCACTGAGCCCGGAATCAGGTGCTCACTGTCCATCCTGGAAGCCCTGGGGGCAGTGTGACCGTATGGAAGGGGAACACGTAACGGGGACAGGCAGTTCCCTGTCCTGCTGCCTCGGGGGAGGGGCGCCCAGCCCTGTTTGCCTCTAGGGTGGGAGTTTGCCTCCAGACGGCCTAGCACACACCACTTCCCCGAGCGCGGATGGCATCCCCACCCCGTGCCCCGGTGCCTCCCCACAGCGGGGGTGCGAGGGGCCCACAGCGGGGCAGCAACCCTCCCTGTTGGGCACAGGGGCTGGGCAGCGAGGGTGGGGGGGCGGGTCAGGTCCAGGAGCACGAGCTTGGGCACCCCCAGAGGCCCTGACCGTGGGCAGGCTGACACCCGCAGCCACGCTGCTTTTGGAAAGCCAGGACTCACAGAGCACTGGCTGCAGGTATTAATAGAGATGGGTCAGCGGTGTGTGTGGGTGTGTGCGTGCGTGTGTGTGTGCACGCGGGGCAGGGAGGTTCTAGGTAGGCCTGAGCAGTCCTGGTTCGAGTTCAAAGCAAGACTTGGCTGCACTGTGGAGTTATCCCAAAGGCTTCTTGGAAGAGGCAGCCTCTGGAGGAAGGAAGGAGTCTGGGTGGGGATATGGCCGCAGGTGGAGGTGCACAGGGCATATTGCTCAGCAAGACCCGAGACTCAGGACGCCGGCAAAGTCCAGCGCTGGGGCACTGCGGTGGGCGCTGTCCAGAAGGCCAAGCCAAGGTGGGCTCCTTGCCTGAAGGGAAACTGAGGCACCAGCTGGATGGACTGAGCCCTGTGACAGGTGGGGGGGGGGCTTGGTCACCTCTAGGACTCCAGAATGTATGCAGGTCTCATGCCCACTCTGCACGCAGGCGGGAGCTGCTGATGCACTGTCCCCAAACCCCAGGGGCTGAGCCTGCAGGGACAGCCAGACAGCGGGTGGTCAGCCCGGGGGAGCAGGTCTGGTGGGCAGAGATGGCTCCCTCCTCACCTCCCCCGGGCCTCCCCCCAGGACGAGCTTCGAAGGGGATCTCAGTGCACCCGGCCCTCTGGCCCGCGAGCTCGGAGCAGGACGTGGCCAGGCCTGGGCTGAACCCCATTCTAATTAGCCAGGGTGACCAGCACGGGGGCGGGACGACACGGACCCCGCTGCCCTCCCGCCCCCATCTGAGTTCCACGGAGGCATCGTGGATGGGATGAAGCGGGTGCGTCAGGTACTCCCTGGCCAAGAGGTGGTCCTGAGATGCCGGCTAGACCAGATCGGGGGACCTAGCAGGGCTCTCGGGTGGAGGGACAAGGACAGAGACTAGCTGCCTCTTGGGGGCCACCATCCAGGCCTGGGGCCAAGCTGCCCTGGCTCCACCCCACGCAGTGGCTGCTACAGCCTTCCGTGGATTCTTGGAGCCTCGTGGCCTTAGGGCGGCTCCCCTTAGGCGGAGCCCAGAATTCTCCCGACTGAGGGCTCTGCCCCTGTGGGGAGGTGGGGAGAGCCGGGGCTGGGCCAGGGTGTGGGGTCCCGCCTGGCAGGATCCTAGACAGGGAAGGGGGCTCCAGGCCCAGGTGGGGAGCTGAGGGGGACACCGTGTCCCCGGACAGTCCTTCCTGACAGGCTCGCTCGGCAGGGCCCCGGGCACGCGGGGCAGGCGGGGTCCAGGGACCCGCAGGGACCGTCACCGCCCACAGCCCCACCCGGGCCCCAAGGCCCTGGGGAAGGCCACACGGAGATGGGCGGGGGAGGGTGTGGGCGGCTGGTAGAGCCGTGGGCCTGACCCCAGAGCGCTGCTCCTTTGCCATCACCCCCAGGGGATCAGACCCCCGCCCCCACGGGACTGCGGGTCCCGGGCTTCCCTCGAGCCCCCTCCCCCAGCCCAGTCTGTTTATGTCCCACTTACCTCCCGCGGCACGTTTTGGAGGTGGATGTAAAGAAAATTTTGATCTTTTAAAATAGATTTCACAGAGGAGGTGGAGGAAGGGAGAGGAAAAGATGAGTTCATCAAGCGTTTGCTTTTAAAATAGGCCAGCCAAGCCTCGGGTATCGGGGTGGCCGGCTCGTCACCGTATCTTCCGCCTCAGCCCTGGGGACGGCCCCTTCTCCGAGGCCTACACACGATTTCCAGGCTTCGCGGCCGCTGGCTGGATAACATCTGTGGTCGGGAGGCGGTGAGCTGGGAGAGAACCTGTGACTGCGGAGCTCGGCCCTCATCGCGGGCGCACTTGGATGTGGGCGGGAAACGCGGGGGGCGCCAGGCCTGCACGTGCTGATGTGGCTGGAGATGGACGGGGCGCGGCGGACCAGCCTCCTGGGGGCCTCTGTGCTTGTCAGCAGACCCTCCGCGGGCCGTCGGTGTGGGCCGAGCTGCGCCTCCCACGCGGCAGGTGCTCCCTTGGGCCCCGCGGAGCCTCCGGGGAAAGGATCCGATGAGCTGCAAGCTGCTCGCAGGCCCAGGACATACACGCCCTGATACACAAGGACGCCGCCCCCTGAATCCAGGGAGGCCGGGGCTCAGGTCGGGGCTCTTGTTGGAAAGTCACATTTCAGCCGGTGGTTTTCCTTCCTGGGGACGCCCCACCTGGTGTGGTCTCCCTGTAGCCCGGGGACCCCGCTGTGGACATTGCAGGGCACAGAGCGGCCTTCCAGAGGACCAGGCCCTTGGCAGGGGGAGCTTCCGGTGGCCGGGGGGAGTACTTCCTTCTGCCCCGCTGCAGCGTCACTCAGCCGGCCGGCCAGCTGCCCCTCTCCGGTCTAGTGTCTGGGAGAAGGCGTTGTTTAGAGGTCAGGCATCTTTTGTGTGCCAGTGACAGACATCTTTCTCAAAACTTGCTCGCAGAAATAGGATGACTGATTGGATGATAGAATTGGAAAATGTAAGGGGCTTCAGGCATAGCTGGATCCAGGAGGTTACACAAGGTTATTAGAGCCCCTTTTCTCTCCCTTTCTCCCTGCTGGGCTTTCCCTGTGTAGCCTGATTCTCAGGGAGACTGTCTAGCCAGTTCTCTCCAGACACAGAGCAACGCTCTCTTTTTATTCCACTTGTAAATCTCCCACAGGACCGACTGGCGGCCGGGATTGAGTGCCCATCCCTGGCCCGGTCGGGGGCTCAAGGGCTGGGCGGTGCTGGTTGCTGCCACGTTTACAGTCCCTCCTGGATCACTGGACTGGGGAGAGGGTCATTTTTAGAGGAAGTTCAGGGAGTGAAGGGTGGGCATGGAGACATCACACATGTCCACGCAATGTGGCCTGTCCAGCGGTGGCCAGTGGGCGCTCCCACAGAGGAGTGTCCATATGGGCAAAAAAA
The DNA here is from genome assembly GCF_008692635.1 of Crocuta crocuta. Taxonomy (NCBI): domain Eukaryota; kingdom Metazoa; phylum Chordata; class Mammalia; order Carnivora; family Hyaenidae; genus Crocuta; species Crocuta crocuta. Next base: position 1,136,015 of record NW_027527429.1, read on the forward strand.
GCTCCACCTCCCAGCCTCTTCATTTGGAGCAAAGTGGTGTGGCTGCCAGGCCCCGTGTCTCAGAAAGCGCCAGAAAACTTCAGAGGGGCCTGTCCCCTCCCCGGCTTTGCTCGCACGAGGGGCACTAAGGGTCATGATCAAAAGGAGCGTGCGTGATTCCAGGTACGTGCAGATGCCTCTCAGGGGCGGAAGTCAAGGCTGTTCCGTCACCAACTGCACAGTCACCCTCCGAAGAGACTGACACGTCCTCGAAAGCGCAGCAGCAAACGCAGCTCTGCCTTTCTCGTCTGGGGTTGTACGCGGCACGGGAGCCGGCTGAGGGGTGGCGACCCGAGAGCAGGGTGGGGGCGGCGCTGGCCCAGGACAGCGGGCGCTGCGTCCCAGCCCGGCGAAGCCGGCGTGTGTCCTTGGGCAAGCGGCCGCCCTCTCCGGGCCCCTGGCTGAGCTTTTATAACAATAGGCACCATTATCCCCTCGTATTGCGCGGCCAGGGACGTCCCCGTGGGCCCCCCAGCCCAGGACTTAAGGTTCTGAGCTCCATGGGGGAGATGACCGGTGGAAACGTGCATCGAACAGAACACACACTTTATAATCCTCTCTAAAAGCCAGACTTCCAAATTCCCGATTTTATTCTGGGAGCAGAGAAAAGAAAGTGTTTCTTATAAATGGGTGTACAAGGGGCATGCTTCCCAGGGGGCTGGGGAGGCCCGGCCACCTGTCTCCAGGGCCCACAGCCCGCGGTCAGCAGGTAGCAGGGCAGGAGAGGCAGCAAGTACACGAGGTTCCTTTGAGGAGCGTGGCCCTCGGGGACTGGCGGGGGGTGGGGGGGCTGGAGACAGCTGGGGGGGCAGGCTTGAGGGACGGTGCTGGGAAAGGGGCCTGGGGTGGGGGCGTCCCCATGACTCTCTCTCCAGGACTGAAGGGTGCTCACTTCTGGGTGCTCCCACAACACACCTCGGATTCCAACGCCCCCTGAAAGCCAAACTTGACCTTCTCAAAGTCATGAGACTAGTTAGCGGCTGAGATTCTGGCCCAAGGATCTCCCATCCAGTGCGTTAGAAAGTGCCCCCTCCTCCCCAAACAGCGATGGAGGCTCCCAAGAAAGTGCCTGAGGTGGGGACGCATTCCACGTCACACCACCTAGATGGGCGGCAACTGTCCACGCGCCTGCTGCTTCAGAGTTTGCAGTGAAGAACTCTGGCCGTGAGAGCCTGAGTTCAGCAGACTCGTTCTCAGAGTGGGTGAGAAGACAGGAGGCTGGCGTGAGAGAGGAGAAGAGCATTTGTTGGCCGTTGGGAGGTTGGGCTGGGCCGTGGCCGTGAGGCGGGAAGGAAGGCTGACCGCGTCCGGTGCAGACCGCGTGCGGCAGAGGATCAGGTCAGATACAGTTCTCAGCCTCATTCCACTCTCCTTTCATCAGGGAGAGAGAACACGCAAAGGGCTTTGAATTAAAATCAATTCCTGTTAACTCTTTGGCTCATTTGGTCTGTGATCCTTCAGCGTGGATGAAGGTACCGTAGAGAAATTTTGCTCTGAGATCGGAAAGGACCCTTGGAAGTGACCCTGTCCCGCCTCCCTCCAGCGAGCGGCGAGGGGGAGCCTGTGCGTTGCCGGTGACGGACAGTCACCTCTGCCCAGCGCGGTTCCGGGACGCAAGCCCTGGTGACACTCGGCAGCATCTGTCCCCATCCAGCCGGCCTTAGCTCTGTCCCAGCTCAGAGAACCAGGGGCTTCCTGCTGTGAATGAGCACCACGTCAGGGATGTGGCTACTTTGGTGGGTCCGGCGTTGCCCCGGGGACGGCTCACGCGTGAGTAAGGAGAGGCTCAGAGGGGAGCAGTGACTTGCAGCAAGTGACACGGCTTGGGGCTGCATAGTGGGTTAAGGAGTGTCCCCCCCCCAAAATGACACATCCTTGTGACCATCCCTGCTGCCTGTGCGTGTGGCTTTATTCAAGATCTGTGGAAGTAACTGAGGACCTCAGGGTGTGATCATCCTGGGGCCGGGAGGGCTCTGAATCCGGCGGCAGGTGCCCTTAGAAGACAAGCAGAGGGAGGCCGGAGTCACAGAGCCAGGTGGAGGCAGGGGCCGGAGGGAGGCCGTCGTAAGCCAGGCGAACAGGGGCCACGGGGGCCAGAAGCAGGGTGTGTCTTCCCCTGGACCCCGACTTCCGGCCTCCAGATCCGTTGTTTCTTCCGAGTTGGTGGTCACTTGTCACAGCAGCCCCAGGACACGAATAGAGGCCGTGCGACTCCAGCTCCTGAGTCCCCAGGGGCTCACAGCTGCCACGGGGACGGCCGGGCCACAGGGCTCTGAGGGCCCCAGACAGGCAGTTCCAATAATAGAAACTTCCGGCATCACTGATGGCAGAGGTGGGGGCAGACCCCAGCCTTGGGGTTGACGGGGCTGCGCTCTTCCAGCCGGATGCCCCCGGTCCCGCAGCTGGGGTCTGCAGGGGCCCCTCCAACCTGGAGCGGGGCACAGAGCCGCGGACGCACACCTGCGCTCCGCCCGGCCTGGAGTGCCGAGGCTGGCTTGGTGTGGACATTCTGCTCTAGGTGATGCCTTGTGCCTCGTGGGGGGGCCAGATCGGGGGTAGACCCCCTCCGCTCCCCGCCCTCGTCTGGGCAGCCCCCACCTCCACCCAGTCTCGGAGCGTTCTAATCTCTCAGGCATTCCCAGCGGGGAGGTGTGAACAGCACCCACTGGGTCACTGACTCACCCAAGGGTCGTTAGCTGCTAATTATAATTAAATCTTTGATGAGCTGTTTCTTATCTTCTTAATTAAATAATTATGATGGATGGAGAGGACAGCACCTAACTCTAACGCCTCCTGGAAAGTGTGTGAGGCTCAGGCCCCTCTCGGCGGCGGGCCTGGCCGTTGTGCAGCCAGCAGTCAGCTCACCGAGAGCTCCTGGTCCCCTGCCCTGGGGTCACCACCCAGGAGCTGTTGGGGGGCAAAGGAGCGAGGACAGACCCGCGCCTCGGCCCAGAGTTGTCTCCAGATGCTCAGTAGTGAGCCTCCTGCTGGTATGTGAGTGGGAGGGAGCCCTAGCTGCCCCCTCCACCCCCGCCCCCGCCCCGTGGGCCTGCTCCCAACTGCTGAGTAGCACGGAGCCACCGGGCCTCTCCCCGAGGGGTGTCCCTCTCGGCCGGGTCACAGGCTGTGAGTCAGGCTGGCTGGAGCATAGCAGGCCACCCGCCCCGCCCTGAACCCAGATGTACTGGGGAGGGAGCAGTCGGGGGGCAGGTCCAGGGTGGGCGTGGCCAGGATGAGCTGGGCTCCGCTGGGGCCTCAGTTTCCTTCTGTGTGAGGTGAGGGGCGGCGAGGAGACCTCCAAGGCCACTCTGAAAGGGGCTATGAAAGCCAAGGTCTCCGAGGCAGCGTGACCGGCCCGGCCTGGACTCAGATCTCCGCGTGACCCCAGGGACAGCTGCGCGTGAGTCACTGTGGCCTGCTGGCTGACCCTCTCTCTCCGTGGCCGGGGGTCACGTCCGGCCTCTTCCCAGCCCTCCCCCCGCCCGCAGTCCTCGCCCCTCCACTGGGCTGTGGCCGCTGGTCCGGGTCTCCCTCGAGCCCCACCTTCCTCTGACTTGAGCTACTGCGCACAGGCCTGGCCACTGCGACCCACCCACGCCCTGAGGGCCACGGGAGGGAGGCCCTTCCGCCTCCTCACCCTCGCGGGCAGCCGGCATGGTGGCCCCACCTACTGTGAGAGCTCTCTGGGCCTGCCCGCACACTTGGGGCTCCCGCACCCCAATCTCCTCCTTCCCAGGCTTCCCCGGAAAGTTCCCTCCTGCAGACACAGGGGCCCGGCTGCTGTGGGTTCTCCGTCTTCACAGGTTCAGGCGGCAGAGAGGAGTGCCCAGCACCCCACCAGCCTTTCACCCCCAAATTGGGCTGACTTCCCCTCTGGTCATTCGAGGGGATGGGTGGGGGAAGGAGAGGCAGCATCTGATTGGCCAGCCCGGTGGGAGGTGGGTGGGCAGGCAGCGTGACTGACAGGTGGGCCCCGCAGCACGCACAGCTGGGGAGGCGGCAGGTCCCCAAAGGCTGCTCTGCCAGGAGCCCCTGCCAGGAACCGGCTGGTGCGGGTCCCCTTCACCGTCCAGGGAGGACCCCGCCCCACCCCCACCCCGGAAGTCAGCTGCTTCGGCTCCGGCTGGGCTGTACTAGAACCTTCCTGGGGTCCCTGCAGGCCAGGTCTCGACCGGCCTCCAGAAAAAACCTGCTGGGCCACTGGTTTGCAGCGGGCGTGGGAGGCCCGGGGAGGGGAGGCCGGCAGCTGGTGAGGGGCCGAGCGGAAACAAGAGCCCTCTCCTCCCGCCGGGCCCTGCCTGCCTCAGCTCACAGCCCAAGTGGGAGACAGTGAGCGCATTCAGTGCGGACAAACGGCCCCAGCCCCCTCTCGGGGGTCAGGGGGCCCAGGAGGGGCCGGGGGTGTCCAGAGATGCCACATAGGTGGGGGGGTCCTCCGAGGATTGGGGAGCAGGGGGAGGGGCTCCATGCCCGGTGGGCCAGCAGAGGCGCAGAGGGAGGGCAGGGCAGGAAGGCCCCCTTGCANGGCCACGGAGGTCCGGCAGAGCCCGCCTGGGGTGCTGCACACACTGGTTCCCCGTAGCTCCTGGATCCTGGCCTCTGGACGGAGTGGCCCGCCCTCAGCGGGAGGACCGGGATGGTGGCGGAAGGCAAGGTCACCCCAGCATGACCCCCACCCCCAGCAGAGACCCCGAGGGGCTTTCCACCACCACTGAGGAACATGCATGGGGGGCTATGGGGGACGGGCAGGGCCTGCCCTCTGGGCGCTAAGCCCAGACCCCCATGGGGGGTTGTCCAACTTCTGAAAGCCCAGAGGCGTGCCTCAGGCAGCGAGCCAGAAGCCAGTGTCCTCGGACTTCTGAAAGGACGGAGGGTCTGGAGGGGGTGGCCCAGGGCCAGCCGGACCCTCCAGGAGGAACGGCCCACGGCACGGGCGGAGCCTCCATGGCCTGGCCCTGGCCACCCGCTCGGCCTTCTCCAGGCAGAGCTCGCCCGGACCCCGCTTGCAGGCTCTCCGAGACGGTGGCCGCGCTCCCCAGGTGGGTCCCCTGACGCGCCCCAGGGTGGGTTCTTCTGGATTCTGTAAACACACATCGTCTTCAGTGCCAACAAGTAAGTGAAACCACATGGGACGGTTTGAAGCTTCTAGAAGGTTTTACACCACAATAAAAACAGACGAGCTGAGCCCTTGGAGTGGAGGGGGCACAGAACTGGGCGTCTTCAGCCCCAGCAGGAGGGCACGGGGGGCCACAGCGGGGTCCGGGGACAGAGCTAGGGGCTGGGGCCTGGGCAGTAGGCCCTCGGAGGGAGGCCGGTCCACCAAGCCTAACTTCCGGGCCGCTGCCTCCAGGCAGCTCTCCAAGGTGCTTACCGGCTCGTCCGCCTTCTTGTGGTCCCCACAGCCCCCCATCGCCTCCAGGCTCCTATGCTTTGGGACGTGCTCTGCGGGTTTCCCCAGGGAGAAGGGCAGGGGCCTCTCCCCCACTGGCCTTGAGCACAGCCGGGCAGAGTGTACCCAGGCTGGCTCAGTCTGGGGTCCCCCAGAGAGGTTAGGGATGAAATGGAGCCGTCCTCAGGTCACGGGAGGTGACGTGGGGCTCTGTGCAGGCAGCGGGCCACCCCTCCCCCTCCTGCTGGCGAGGCCGCCTCGTCCCTGCTCTCAATCCCAGAGCCTGCTGGCCGGGCACGGGGCCTCCCGAGGGCCACAGCCCCGCGGTCAAAACGTGTCTGGCGTCCACGCCACGCCGGGGGCTGACACGGTGTGGGCCTCATTCTGAAGAGCAGGGTCTGCCTCTCACCGAACGGAGTAGCCCCTGGGTCACCATCTGAACGGGAGCCGCTGCGACACTTGGGCCGAGACTCGGGGCCGCTGACGCCCCCTCCCCCCCTTCACGTTGTGAGGTGGACGCATCACATGGCCCATCGGTGGGCCTACGACGACGCCCTGCCCTGCAGTGAGGGGAGGGGGGAGGGGGAGGGTCTCTCCCAGCCCTGTGGCCGGGCTTCTTCCCGAACCTTTCTGAGGAGGCCTTGCCGTGGCCACTGCGAGGGAGTCTCACATTCCGCCCCTGCACCGAGAGGAGGCGGACGTCTCCTCGTGGCCGGGAGCTGCGCTGGCCCGCTAAACGCTGCCTNCCTCCCCCTCCTCCCGTTCTCCCCTCTGTTCACAGGCACAGAAGTGACTCCTGACCCCAGGCTCTGGGGACCCCAGCAGCGCTGGGTGGAGGTCAGTCAGGGCTCCTGTGTCCAGAGGGATCAAGCCCCACTATCCCCTCACCTCTTTCTCTCTCCTTCCCTCCCTAACGCCTTCCTTGCGCCCCCTCCCTCCTCTCTCCCCGCACCTTCCCCCTCTTCCCCTCTGTCCTTCCCTCTCCTCCTCTCCCCCTTCGTCTTCCCCTTCCTCCCTCCCTCTCTCTCCCGCCCCCTCCCTCTCCCCCTGCTCTAGCTGCCCTGATGGCCTATGTAGGGAGCTGTGCCCTCCATCCTGCTTCCACCCTGGCCGCCCCCACATCAGGGTGGCCTCTACTCCTGGGCAGACAAGTCTGGCCACGGCCTGGGTCTTTCCACTGGCCTCGGGTGGCGGGGGGAGATGTGCGGGGGCCACGGCAGCCTGACCACGGCTGCCCTGCTGGCCTCTGCCCAGCTCTGCGGAGAATAGGGCTGAAGTTCATACAAGTGCCCAGTGACATCAGCATCGCTCTGGGACATACGGGCACAGCCATAAGGGCCATCGTCCTTGCTCTGGAGACATGGGCAGAGCTCTCTGCCCTGCACCCTGCCCTCTGGTTAGGCGGGAGCTTGGGGCCAGTTCCAGCTGAGGAACTTGAGTAGAGGCCATCTGTGGCTGGAGCATGCGCGACAGCGGCTGGCCTGGGCCGTCTCTGCAGCAGTCGTGCCCTGCGTTGAGGTGGTGGGGCCTCCATGGGCCTGGGCTCCGGAGTGGAGCAAGGTGCCACATGCCGCCTACCCCCAGTAGGATTTTAGCTGTGCAAGAAATACATCTTTTTTGTATTCCCTGGATGTGAGGGAGGGAATCAATGTGACACATCACGACAGTAAGAGAAGGGATAAAAACAGACAAAGAAAGTATTTGACGAAGTACAATGTCCATTCATGATAAAACCTTCAACAAAGTCGGTCTAGAGGGAATAAACCTGAACATAATAAAGTCCATTTATGAGAAATCCACAGCTAACATCGTCCTCAATGATAAAGCATTGAGAGCTTTTCCTCTAAGATCAGGAACGAGACAAGGATGTCCATTCTCACCACTTTTATTTGTTTATTTATTTATTTTAAATATTTTTATTTATTTCTAGGAGAGAGAGACAGCATGAGCAGGGGAGGGTCAGAGAGAGAGAGGGAGACACAGACTCTGAAACAGGCTCCAGGCTCTGAGCTGGCAGTCAGCACAGAGCCCGACACGGGGCTCGAACCCACAAACTGCGAGATCATGACCTAAGCGAAAGTCGGACGCTTAACCGACTAAGCCACCCAGGCGCCCCTCTCACCACTTTTATTGAACACAGTACCGGAAGCCCAGCCCAATTGGTAAGGAAGAAGTAAATTTTTCACTATTTGCAGTTGACAGGATACTCTATACAAAAAACATTAAGAAATTCACCAAAAAAAAAAAAAAAAAAGAAAAATGAATATTTAGAAATGATAAATGAATTCAGTAAGGTCACAGGATACAAAATCAATGTGTAGAAATCTGCTGCAGTTTGATACAATAATAATGAAGCGGCAGAAAGTGAAATTAATAAAACAACCCCACCTACAACTGCACCAAAAATAATAAGATACCTAGAAATAAATCTAACCAAAGAGGCGAAGAGGCCTGTGCTCTGAAAACTATAAATGCTGTTGAAAGAAATTGAAGAGGACACAAAGAAATGGAAATATATCCCATGCTCATGGATTGGAAGAACAAATATTGTTAAAATGGCAGTCTACACATTTAGGGCAATCCCTATCAAAACACCACCAGTGTATTTCACAAAGTTAGAACAAACATCCTAAAATGTGTGTAGAACCACAAAAGACTGAATAGCCAAAACAATCTTGAGGAAGAAGAACAAAGCTGGAGGCATCACAATTGCAGACTTCAGGACCTACTACACAGCTATAGTGAAGCAGTGTGATGCTCACACACACACACACACACACACACACACACATCAGTGGAACAGAATAGAGAGCCCACAGAGGGACCCACAACTATAAGGTGAATTAATCTTCAAGAAAGCAAGAAAGAATATCCAACGGGAAAAAGACAGTCTCTTCAACAAATGGTGTCTGGAAAACTGGACGGCTAGTTACATGCAGAAGAAAGAAACGGGACCACTTGCTTATACAGCACACAAATATCCGTTCGAAATGAACTGAAGACCTAAATGTGAAACCCGAAACCATAAAAGTCCCTGAAGGGAGCACAAGCAGTAATTTTCCCAACACTGGACACGCCAACATTTTCTAGACCTGTCTTCTGAGGCAAAGGAAACAAAAGCAAAAATAAACTATTAGGACTACATCAAAACAAGTTCTGTACAGTGAAGGAAACAATCAACAAAACTAAAAGGGAACCTACCGAATGGGAGACACTATTTGCAAATGACGTATCTGATAAAGGGTTAGTATCCAAATGATGTAAAGAGCTTACACAGCTCAACACCCCAAAAATGAATAATCTAATTAAAAATGGGCACAAGACCTGAATAGAAATTTCTCCAAAGAAGACATCCAGATGACCAACAGACACATGAAAAGATGCTCAATATATCTGATGATCAGGGAAATGTAAATCAAAACTACAACGCACCTGTCAGAATGGCTAAAATCAACAACACAAGAAACAGCAGGTGTCGGCGAGGATGTAGGGAAAAACGAACCCTCGCGCGCTGCTGGTGGGAATGCAAACTGGTGCGGCCACCGTGGAAGGTCCTCGGAAAGTTAAAAATAGGGCTACGCTAAGACCCAACAATCACACTACTGGGTATTTACCCAAAGCATGCAAAACACTAATCTAAGGGGTACATGCACCCTGATGTTCATAGCAGCACGGTCTACAATAGCCAAGGCGTGGAGAGAGCCTAAGTGTCTATCGACTGCTGAATGGATAAAGAAGTGGTTTATATGCAATGGAATATAATTCAGCCATAAAATAAGTGAAATCTTTCCATTTGCAACAACATGGATGGACCTAGAGAGTATTATGCTAAGTGAAAAATAAGTCTGAGAAAGACAAATACCATATAATGTCACTCATATGTGGAATTTAAGAAACAAAACAATCAAAGGAGAGAGAGAGAGAGAGGGATCAAGAAACAGACTCTTAACTTTAGAGGATAAACTGATGGTTCTCAGAGGGGGGGGAGGATGGGGGGCAGGGGATAGGGATTAAGGAGTGCACCTGTCATGATTAAAAAAAAGAAAAAAGATATACATGTTTGGTGGCTAAGCCCCTGGGAGCTCATGGGACAAGTTGTTACTGCAGCACAACCCGGGGCAGCCTGACTGATGCACGGAGTCTCCCTGCAGCCGGAGGGGTGGTCAGTAAGCACCCAGCAAGTAACCCCACCTGCTGGGATGGGCAGAGGGGGGCAGTCAAGTTTGGGGGGGGCCTGGGAGAGTCAGGCTCCCGGTGTTGGCTCCTGGAGGGGGAGACGTGCCTGTGACTGGCGCCCTGTCTGAGGAGGGAGGCGGCAAGGCCGCGGGCTCGCTGTGCGCCTGGAGTTGCTTTGGGCCCTGCCGCCCCAGCTGGGAGAGTAGCCAAGTGGGCCCCCAGGTCCCCAGCCCAGGGGTGGGGAGAAAGGGATGCTTGCGGAGACGGCTGGCAGGATAGAAAGAGTGAGTCCTCTACCCCTGGCCTGGGTGTGTTGTGTGGGGGTGGGGGGCACGGTGTGTGTGTGTGNCCAGGAGGGGTCAGAGCCCCGCTGCAGGCTGAGCTCCCCTCCCCCGGAGAGCCGCGTGGCCCACCTCCCCGCCGCCCTGCTGGGGGCCACGCGGGGTGGGGAGAGGGGCCCCCTCTGGAAGCTAAGCACCCCCCCACGTCATCCTCCCCCAGCGCCACCGCAGAGCCAGGCCCCGGGAGCCCGCGGACACGCGTGGCCGAGGGCATCTGTTGGGAACAACACAGGGGTAGGGGTTCCCGGGGGGGGAATGGGGAGCTTCACACGGGGGTGACACCTCTCAGCTCCCCTGAGGCCCGGGGACCCGCCGCGGGCCCAGGAAACTAGCCTGGCTCCCTCTCAGGCCACGAAACCGCAGCTCGGGACCCGGGGACAGCCAGCGTTTCCAGCGTCTAGAGCACCAGGCGGGCCCAGCGTGCCGGCGCTTCCCCACGACACCAGCACTGTGCTCGGGCGTGACCACAGGGGCACACGGGCGACAGGGGCCGCCCTCCGTGAGGCCACGGGCGCGAGGCCAGAAGTGAGAAGCCCACAGAGCGCGCACGGTTAGAAGGCGCGGGGGTGGTGCAGGCTTATCGCTCCACGAGATTTAACTACTTGACCTTCGCAGAAAGTGTATTTTAAAAATCCTCTGGATAGAATCGTTGATCACTAAATACGGTTGTATATCGATCGGATCTCTATCCATTTCTGTTTGTCCCGAGTACGTATTTTCCCCCTCGACCACAACTAGCTTCAGAGCAGAGGGAGAAAGAATAATTCCATTTAAGCTTGTCATAAAAGCGAATCACCTGAGAAAAACCTTAAGCAGAAAAATTCTTTTTTTTTTTAAATATTTTTATTTATTTCTAGGAGAGAGAGAGACACACACACAGCGTGAGCAGGGGAGGGTCAGNGAAAAATTCTTGAACCCTCATGGGGAAAACTACAACCCCTGTTCTGAGCTGTAAAGGGAGGTTTGCGGGAAGGGTCAAGATGCCCGCCTGCTCCGGGAGCACACAGCTTCCATTCCTCTCCAGTCTCGGTGGAGCCGGCAGAGGTAAGGACTTGATAAAACAATGCTGGGTTTACAAGGAAGAGTCAGTAGATACAAATGCAACCCCCCCCCAACCCTGACAGGGAAAGCCGACCCCAGGAATGAAGAGGTTCTGCCGTCCGAGGGGATCCGCGCGGCTAGGAGCCAGGGCACAGACTGGTCTGTCATTCAAGGGTATTTTCTCCCGGACTCCACGCCATTTGCACATATTATCTCTTCAAACATAAATGTATTTAAAAAGCAGGTGCCCTGGCAGGATTTACGTGTAGGCCAGTGAGGGGCCGGTGCAGGACAGACAGACGGACCGGAGGGCACATATCACTGAACACAAGCCATGAAAATTACAACGAGGCCAAAGATGACGAATCAACGCAGAAAGGGAAGATTATTTGATGGGTTATCAAATTAGACATTTTGAAAGGAGGGGAAAAAAACAAGGAAAACATCAAGCGGCAAAGTGAACCACAGGGTTGAACGATTAAGCGTAATAAAAAATAAACCCATTTTTAAACAAAAGGAAAAACAAAAAAACCACGGTAGATACAACTACATACAAACTGAATATCTGTTTATGCTTAATAGCAACGTAACCAAAAGCAAAGGACACAAATCAGATTAAGAAAGATATTCTGTGTAAGTGTCAGAGGACTGTAAGACCCCTTAGGAACGGATACCTCCAGGGGGCCCCAGCGAACACACATCCACAGTGAACATAAAAGGAACTATAACTTATTGACAAACATAGAAAGCTAGAATAGAATAGTCGTGAAATCAAATTGAAGAAGAATGTTACTATGGTTGTAGTTTTAAGAAAACCATTTATTCACTGTTGTGGTAAAGTGTATATTAGTCGAACTATTTTGGACAGTGATGTGTCAAGAAACTTAAATGTTTCTCATTATTTAATTCAGCAATTCCACTCTATTGTAAGAAATAATTTCCTTTGTAATCCTATATTAATAAAATGTTTAAATTTATTTATTGAGAGAGAGAGAGAGAGAGAGAGAGGAGGGGCAGAGAGAGAGGGAGAGACGAGAATCCCCAAGCAAGCTCCATGCTGTCAGCACAGAGCCCGACACGGGGCTTGAACTCACAAACTGTGAGATCATGACCTGAGCCAAAATCAAGAGTTGGATGCTTAACTGACTGAGCCACCCAGGCCCCAAGAAAGTAATTCTAAATTTAAAAAAAAACAACATATTTTTGCACAAATATATTCAGAAAAGAAAAAAATACCTTGAAGGTATAGCCATAGAATAGACAAGCCAACACGACATATTGGTGGAGTGGAATATTATATACGGCCATTGTAAGATTTTCTGTAATGTACAGTCTAGTCCTAATTCATAAAAAAGCCCATCGAACCAGACAAACACGCAGGAAGAGAATGGCAGGAATACGCTGGTGCTGGAAGCGCGGTGTGCAGGCGGGGCAGGGGTGTCTGACGGTCCTGCTTCACTCTGCTGCAGCTTCTGAGGTGGAGAAGCCTGTGATACTTTAATATTTTTTAAAAACAGTATTATTTATTTTAAATGAATTTCTCAAGTTGCCCTGGTTCAATTGTCTTTTCGTTTTACAGGACATGTCTGCTCCATTAACAAGAGTACTGATTGTCATTACAAGACATTAAAAACAACCCAAATTTTGGGGCCCCTGGGTGGCTCAGTCGGTTAAGCGTCCGACTTTCGCTTAGGTCATGATCTCACGGTTCGTGGGTTCGAGCCCCGCGTCGGGCTCTGTGCTGACTGCCAGCTCGGAGCCTGGAGCCTGTTTCAGTCTGTGACTCCCTCTCTCTCTGACCCCCCCCTGCTCACGCTGTCTCTCTCTCTCTCTCTCTCTCTCTCTCTCCTAGAAATAAATAAAACATTAAAAAAAAAACTCCAAATTTTCAATACTCTAGAGTGAACATATGGTAAATCCAGCCACTAGCCTACGATGGAGCCTCTTATTTTTTATTTATTTTTTAATGTTTTTAATTTATTTTTGAGAGTCAGAGAGAGACAGCATGAGCAGGGGAGGGTCAGAGAGAGAGAGAGGGAGATACAGAATCTGAAGACAGGCTGCAGGCTCTGAGCTGTCAGCACAGAGCCCGACGCGGGGCTCGAACCCACGAACTGTGAGATCATGACCTGAGCTGAAGTCAGACGCTTAACTGACTGAACTCCCCAGGCGCCCCACAACGGAGCCTTCTAAAATGACTGAAACTTGTCCCTCAATATGAGAGATGATCTCATTTTTATATAAAACTTTCTATCTCCAAATGATGTGCTCTGAAATATCTCTAGAGGGCAGATTTATGGTAACTTGTATTGCCTTCTTTGTGTTGTTCAAAGTACCCAAGTGTTCTATAAAAAGTACACATTGCTTTGAGAATCAGTGGGGAGGAAAACCCGCTTAAGGCAAATAAAGACTATTTCGGCAAATGTGTTGGGAGGGCGGGATGTCCACCCCAGAGAGAAGGAAGCTTCCTCACATCGAGCCGAAAATTCAAGTTTGAAATGAACCACAGACCTAATGCGAGAGCAAACCATAGAACTCCTGGACACAATCCAGGAGTAAACCTCTGTGCCGTTGAGTAGGCGGTAATTTCTCAGAAAAGACACCGAAAAGCACCAGTGGCACAAGGAAAAAGAGATGCCTTGGACTCTGCCGAAATTTGAATCTTTTGTTCTGCAAACAGCACCGTCGATAAGGTGAGGAGACAACGCACAGGATGGAAAAAGGATTTTCAAGTCCTATATCTGAGGAAGATTTGTGCCAAGGGTGTACCCACAACTCTTAACGACTCGGCAGTAAAAGGATGAGTGACCCAATTAAAAACTGGGCAAAGGATCAGAGTCGACATTTTGCCAGAGAAGACGTCTAAGTGACTGACAACTTCATGAGGAGACGCTCAAGGTCATTAGCCATCAAAGGTGTGCAAATCAAAGCCACAGCAAGAGGCCCCTTCCTACTTGACAGGATGGCCACAAGGCGACAGACAATGTCGGCAGGGATGCGACGGAACCGCAGCTCTAACATAGTGTTGATACGAAGGCTGCAGCTGCAGCTGCTTTGGAAAGTTTGTGATATCTTCCAAATCTTTTTTTTTTTTTAATTTTTAAAGCTATTATTCATTTTTAAGAGAGAGAGAGAGACAGAATGTGAGCAGGGGAGGGGCAGAGAGAGAGGGAGACACAGAATCTGAAGCAGCTCCAGGCTCTGAGCTGTCAGCACAGAGCCCGACGTGGGGCTCGAACTCAGGAACAGGGAGATCATGACCTGAGCCGAAGTCGGAGGGTTGACTGGCTGAGCCGCCCAGGAGCCCCAGAGCTCTTCCAAATCTTAAACACAGGGCTGTCATAAGATCCAGCATGTCCGTTCCTAGCTATACACCCCCCGACATACGGAAACCTGTATCTACACATAGACATACATGCAGCCGTGTTATTCATCACATCCAAAGAGTGGAAACAACCCAACTGTTCACCAATTAATGAATGAGTAAATAAACTCTGGTATCAAAAACAAATATCATCTGACAATAAAACACGGACGGGGTTTGGACACATATCAACGTGAACGAACCTTGAACATATATTAAAGAATGAAGATAGTCATGAAGAAGCGCATATTACATGATATTGTTTACACGTAGCATCTAAAATAAGGGAATCTACGGAGACAGAAGGCACATTAGTAGGTGAAATGTGTAGTGTGTTAATTATATCTCAGTTGTTAGCCATATACAAAAATAAGACATAAAAGAACGAAGGGACAGAAGGGAAGGGAAGGAAGGCGACAACCACCTTTGAGTCACTATTACACTCCAAGCATGAGCCAGAGGTTTGACTCGTATCACCTGATTTAGTGCTTAGCGCACCTCCAAGAGTGGGCGTCACAATCTGGTTTTAATTCTCAGCTCGGTATCCAGAAAGGTAGAATCTCAAAGTCCACAGCGGCTGAGCCTACGAAGCACAGATCTGTTTGACGCCGCGGCCCACTTGCCCTTTGTCTCCCCCTTCGGCAGCTGCCCTGGCGTCGGGACTCGGAAGGCGATGCCAGAAACCATGCCTGGTGGCCAGCGTGTGCTCATCCTGCCAAAGTCACAGTAGGAGAGCATCTCAGGGCTCCAGACAGAAGAGGCGGGGACCACAGGCTCCAGAGACCTATGGCCCTGGGGTCCCCTCAGCACCTGGCAGTACCCCAGGCACCACATCAGCCCGTCCAAACCTTGAACCCCAGATGCTGCCTTGTGTGATGGCACGTGGCCTTGTCAGCTCACCTGCATTCATTACTGACCACCTCTTCTGAGCCGGGACAGAGGCAGTCAGAGTCGGCTTCTGCCCTCACAAATCTTACATCCAAGTAGATTGTGGATAGGTGCTAAACACCTTTCACAGGCTGTGATGGTGAGGTGTGCAGAGTGCTCTGGGAGCGCAGACGAAGGGTGACAAACTGCTCGAGAAGTCAGGGCAAACTCCATCCACCTGTCTATCTCTCCATCTATCTGTGCATCCATCCATCCATCCATCCATCCATCCATCCATCTGTCCATCCATTCATCCACCTGTCCATCCATCCATCCATGCATGCATCCATCCATCCATCCATCCACCCACCTGTCCATCCATCCATCCATGCATCCATCTATCCATTGTCCAAAGCTATTTATAGAGTTCCTTTCACCCCTACAGTTCTTGATGCTGAGGCATCATCACAGAGTAAGACAAAGTAAGTCAGTTCTCTCCTAGATCTTACCTTCTAGTGTATATAACATAAAACAAACATGTAAAATAATTTTACATACAGAAAAGCACCATGAGAAAAATAAAACAGAATAAGAAATGTGAAAGTCTGGAAGCCAGGGATGATTTCTCTGGGGAAGTAGTGTTTGAGCTCAGCTTCAAACAAGGAGGAGCCATTCATGTGAAATCCTGGGGGAGGGGAGGCTCCAGGCAGAAGAGTCAACACACACAGAGGCCACAGGCAGGAATGGAGTTGACTTGTTCAAGGGACAGGACAAAGGTCAATGTGCGTGCAGCTTAGTGATTGTGAGCGAAGGGGATGGGATGTTCGTGCTGGGTCTTAAAGAACAAGAGCTTGCCATGCAGAGAAGGTTGTGGGGACAGTGGACCTGGGGACCAGGGGAAGTGAAGGGACCTGGAAAAGAAGACGGAGTTACGGTTTAGTCTACCAGATATAGTACATATTGCAAAGCTTCTTTGATTAAACAGTATGGCCTTAGTTTGTTTATAAACAAATAGACCCTGGAATAGAGTAGAAAACCCACAAATAGGTCCACAGCATGTCCAATGTGGTCAAAGTGGCTTCTCAGGAGCCTGGGGAGAAGATGGGGTGACTGAGGAGAAGATGAGCTTTTTAACGAATGGCTCTGGGACACCTGGAGAGCCGAGCTGGGCCTGCATCCACAGACGCCGATGAATCTGAGACGAAATCATGCCAAGTGCTGGGGAAAAACTGGGTGACTTCTTCTGCAACCTCAATCGGAGAAAAGCTTTTATAACTATGACTCAAAGCCGAAAAGCAATCAAGCAAAGATGAATGAATTTGCCTACATCAAATGAAAACATTCGTACGGCAAAATACCCTATAAGCAAGGTCAAAAGACACAAAATATTTGCAACTAATATCACAGACGTAGGACTCAACCTGCTAACACATGAAGTCCCGACAACCAGGAAAAAAAAGCCTAATGAGCTGCAAGAAAATGGGTGAAAGTTATCAGCTGTTTGTGCAGAAAAAAGGTACGTGTCTCTTAGATGCATGAACAGGTGCCTGGTCTTGGTCATGTCAAGGAAAAATGAAATAAAATGTCAGTGGTGTTCCATCTCTCACTTATCAGATTGGCAAAATTCCAAGGATCTAACAATCTCTTACGCTGGTGAGACTGGCAATCCAGGCGACCTTACTGATCTCGGGTGGGAACACACAATGTGCAGCCTCTCTGGAGGGCCCGAGTTCTATCACGCCAAGGGCTGTAGACATTTGGCCTTCAGCCATGACCGCGCCTCAGTAAATCTGTGCCCAGGACACGTGGGGAAAACACACACTGACACACACCCGATGCCATCTCTGTGGTTGTGCGAGGTGGGAGCGAAGGCTGAGAACTCCGAATGCCAATCACAGGACATCGGTTGACTAAATTCTTTTTTTTTTAATGTTTTTTTTTTTTTTTTCCCCTGAGAGAGACAGAGCGTGAGCAGGGGAGGGTCAGAGAGAGAGGGAGACACAGAATCTGAAGCAGCTCCAGGCTCCGAGCTGTCAGCACAGAGCCCGACGCGGGGCTCGAACCCATGGACCGTGAGGTCATGACCTGAGCCGAAGTCAGACGCTTAACCGACTGAGCCCCCCAGGTGCCCCTCGGCTGACTGAATTCTGACCGACCGTCCCAGGAGTGTGCTGTAGCCATGGTGGGGGCACGGGGGCGGGCTCAAGGGACAGCATGAGGACCCGTGTGCAGTGACATTTGAACAAAGCTTGTGCGGGACAGCATGCAGAGGGGGTTTTGTGGGTGTGCGTGTGCTTCTTGTCTTTTCTAAGAGAACAGGTGGACAGATAATCCCCAAACGAATGGAAATGGCTGTGGGGGGTGGGGAGGGGGGAGGTAGGGGTAAGGCTCTGCTAAGTGAGATCGCAAAGAAGGTGTCCTTACGACTTGGCCTGGACAAGAACAATGGACCTGAGGCTAATCAAGTTGGTGGCAAGAAATCCTGATGTCGCAATAAAAAGTCATTGTTTAGAGTGTGGAATCTTAGTGAATTATAGTCTAAGGACTATAGCCGGGAGACTTCTAGACGCACAAGCATGTCCGGGCAGCAGGGAAGACCACACTGTGTGTCCTGGCTCAGGATCGCCGCCTGTCGCAGGACCCGGCCTTNAGGAAAGAAGCAGCCAGAGCTAACGGGAGGAGCACTTTCTTTCAGCAGGCTCGTACTGAGGCCTCCCCATCAACATCATACGCCCATTTCCCAGATGTGGACACGGAGGATCAGGCAGGGTGACTCAGCTGAGGCTGCAGCGTGNGGGCCGGGCCAGCTCCTCCCAGACACGCGCAGCGTCCCTGCCCCTGTTTCCCCGCAGCTCAGCGCGGGAGGCCGCCAGGATGACAGGTGCCGTCGCCTCCAAGCCGCCTGTCGCTGGAAACAGCCGTCTCCCGTCAGCAGCCCTTCAGGCCCAGGGACGGCCAGGCCTGCCCGGGGCTCCCGGCCCCCCAGCCCCTGCCAGCAGCCCCTCTGCCCCAGGGGCGGGCTCCCCGCTCTCCCAGGGGTCGGGGCTGGACAGGAGTCTGCAGGGAGTGGGGGGCAGGGCAAGCGCCGCAGGAGCGGGGGAGGGGCAGAGCTGCTGGAGGGGGTCGGCTGGGTGGGGGCNAGGGGGCTGCCTCCCGGACAGCCTGGGTCTGTGGACTTGGGCGGGAAGCGATGCCATCTTCCCGTCACTAAGCTCTCACTGATTCGGGGCTCCCTCCCTCACGCGTGGGGCGCCGCGAGGCCACGGAGCCTGCCTGTCACACAGGGGTGGCGGGGGCCACCTGGGGCGAGCTGATAGACAAGCAGGCAGATCGCTCCAGAGCAAATGTGGCTGCTGAATATCTGGTAACAACTTCAGTGCCACGTGTCCCCCGTGAGATCGTGTGCCCCGCGGTCTGCGGAGGGGCCACAAGTCGCTGGCTGCCACGGGGCCTCGGTGCGTGGAGGGTCCGGGACGCCAGGGAGAGGGGCCCACCGATGACCTGCAGGCAGGGAGAGGGTGCTCCCTGGGGACAGAGGGGGTCACGAGGAGGAGCTGAGCGCCGGGTCAGGGGCCGCACCCTGGCCACGCCCGGAGTTGGCCTCCCTGGATGGCGCCTGGCGTCCAGCAGCCAGAGCCGTTTTTAGCCTGGTTCCAGGCAGGCTGCGTCTGGGCGAGGCAGGCACGGTGACCTCGTCGGGGTCACTCCGTGCTCACTGGGGCCCACGTACAGCGAGAGGGCCAGTCCTCAGCCAGGGCCCTGGGGTTACGGGGGGTGGCGGCCTGGCTCTCCACCAGCCCTGCCCCCCAACCTGGTCCCCAGGAGGGAGCCTCGTGGGGAACACATCCCTGAGGGGACAGCTGCACGTTCACATGGGGGTGACAGAGGGGGGCACGCTGTGGGCTGTCGGCCCCCTTCCTGCCCTGGGGGCTCCCGCAGCCCGTGTCTCCCCAGCGCCCTCTCCTTCCTCCTGGGTCCTGCCTGCTCCGCGGCTGGTGGCCTTGTGGCTCACAGAGACCGGAAGCTCCAAGGCATCGTGGGGAGGACCACACGTGGCCGCGAAGCTCTCGGGCGGCTGTGGGGCCACACGGAGCCCCGTGCGCGTTGGAGGATCGAAAGCATCTTGTGTTCGTGGTCGATGTCGCCTGATTCCTTCTGGCGGGAGGATCTGTGGGCTTAGAGGACGCGCCAGAGTGATGATCACAGACCCGCCCGTCCGAAGGCCTGGGTCCTGCGGGTGGGCAGGCAGGCGACACCCATGCCTCACTGGTTTGCCAGGTATTGGCCCCGGGGCGTCTCCACCCACAGGGGACTCAGCGCCACTGGCCTCCACCCACGGCTTGCAGGAAACGGGGCCTGGAGGAGCCACGGAGGAGCCGCGGGAGCCTGTTTCACCTGGTGCCGTGTGCCCAGCCTCGCGTGCACTGTCAGCGCAGTGGACAGGTCGGGGTGCGTGTACCCAGGTGCGGGGGCAGACAGCCCTGGACTGGGTCCCGCCTCTGCCACTTCTGGGCTGTGTCCCGGGGGCAGGTCATTTAACCCTTCGGGGGCCCAGCTTCCTCTCCGGGACCCACGGTGGCCGCCCGATGGGCAGAGCGCTCAGCGAGAACACTGCACAAATCGTGGGCGCAAAGCCCACACACATGCCTGCCTCAGGAGGACCCGTCTGCCCTGTGCTCTGACCAGGCCACCAGGGAGCCACGCCAGAGTCCCGTGGACACAGAGGCAGCGCTGGGCGAGTGCCCACAGGTGAGGCCTCAGTGTGAGGGCAGGGGGGCAGCCCAGGGTGACAGCGCACAGCGTGAAGACCCCACTCCTGTCCCACCTTCCTTCCACTGATCCAGAGCTTTCCTTTCCTGCTTGGGCCGCTCTGGGGAGTGTCCCCACTCTCAGGGACAGCCCAGGCAAACTGCGGGGTGGAGCCCTTCCCCGCTGGGCACTGATGTGCCCACGGTACCCCCACAAGCCCGGGTCTGCAGGGTCCCCATCGACCCGGGAACCACAGGCGGTGAGGCGCTCACCACCCAGCGAGCAGAGGGGCCGGGCCGGGGCCTCCCTTAGCTTTCTCTCAGGAGCCGGTTCAGAAGGCCCCGCGGGCGCTTTCTTGAGCTTGAGCGCCCCCTGCTGCTGGCGCCGGTGGAGGAGGCAGCCCCTCTGTCCTGGGACTCACACCCAGGAAAGACATGGAGAACTGGGGAAAAGACCCTGTGGGTCTGGGGTTGGAAACGGAGGGGTGCGGGCCGCTGGCCTGGGGCGTGGGCCCGACGACAGATCTGCGCCCTGAGCCTTCCTCCCCCACCCGGCTGCCTTCTCAGAGCCGGCATCCGGCTTCCGCTCAGGATTGCTCACGGTGGGGTGAGGGCTGTCCCCAGAGAGGGGCCGGCGAGGCCCCGCTGGAGCCAGGTGGCCCTGACGCCCTCTGCACCGGAACCCACAGGCGTGCACATGGGCCGCTCGTCACAAACCGCAGGAGTGGCTCGGCCCAGGTGCAGAGAACAGCCCCGAGGCCCCGGGAACGCGGTGAGGCTCACGCACTCCGGGGAAGCAGCGAGGACAGACCGGCGTCCCTAAGATCACATCCCTGAGATCGGCAAGCAGGTCTAAGTAAATTCCGAAGGACCTGGCGGAGGACGACGGCTCTGGCGCCTGGACGGACGGGGCCACCCCTGGGCTGGCAGTCAGGCAGGAGCACCGGTTCCTCAGGGGCAGGGAAGCACGCCCTGGGTTTCTGGGGTCGGGGCTCCTGCTTCAGATACACTAAGGGGGGCGGGGGAGCTGCCGTGGGGTCCGTGTGGCCCTTCCTCCAGGGACCCCCAGGACGTCACCTCCGGGGCCCTGCCGGCAGCTACGGGCCAACCCCACCACACCGGCGCGCCCGCCACGCAGGCTGCTGCTGGCCCCTTAGCCAGTCCGGCCGAGCAGAGTGAGGCGGCTCAGCCACCCGGTGCCCCGGGGACGCGGTTCCGTGGAGAAGGCACCGCCTGCCTTCTGATCCTGGAAACTGTCCGCCCACGTTGGCGGTGGCTCCCCCACCCTCCCTGCTGCCAGTAGCTCTGGTCACTGAGTGGGTGACCTCGTGGCCACTCCGAGGAGCCAGCCACACGTTCCCCGCAGGTTGTCCCGACTCCGATGCTCCCCCCCGCAGCCACCACCCACTTTGCCGTCTAAGAAACGCATGGGTGGTCTTTGGGGGAATCCACACCCTCTGCCTGTGCCCTGAGCTGCAGGGGGTTTAGGGCAGAGGAAGACGTAGTAACATTTTGCTGTATTGATGGACCACAGACGTCTATTCAGCAAGGAACAAAACACCACGGATCCAGTGTAAATCGTCACCCTTCTGCAGAAAACATCTCTGTACGTGTTTCTTTGTGCCCACATGGGAAACTTAGGTATAGGAGCAAAATTATGGACTCGCCTCCCCACATCCTCACTGCCGTCCTGTGGGCGCTGGAGGGGGCTCTGCTGAGGGGTGTCT
Organism: Crocuta crocuta; assembly: GCF_008692635.1. NCBI lineage: Eukaryota > Metazoa > Chordata > Mammalia > Carnivora > Hyaenidae > Crocuta > Crocuta crocuta. Next base: position 1,157,707 of record NW_027527429.1, read on the forward strand.
GGAAGCTGGACGGGAAAATCCTCACCCTGCAGCCCAGAGACGCAATGTGCCTTCTCACACGCACAAACCTTTCCTGGAAACCAGATGCCAGGCCTGTGCCGTGAACGCGTTAGGGGTGCAGATTTATACCACAGGGACTTCTATGCTCAGCAGGTACCATGCGATGAGGCCTGGGCCAGCGCCCGGTGTCGGGCATGAACAGAACCCGTCCGAGGCCTCCCAGGCCCCTGCGGCTGGGCCTTCCCAGCGTGAGCTCGGGCAGTCAGCGTTTACCCGGGCGGGGCGGACTGGCACCCCTCAGGGCTTCATATACTGAGACAATCTGAAAGGGAGAGATACAGCTTGAAATGAATAAATGAATACATTGAAATCCTGATGGCAGAGCCAGATTTGAGGAAGATCCCAACAAACTTCCAGAAGCGCCTATGTAGGTATTTGGAATGTAAACTTCCTGTAACAGTTACAAAGTAAATTAGATTCAGCTGAAGAGAGAATTCATGAACTGGAAGATAGAGTTGTTTTCCCCAAAATTCATGTTGGAGTTTTAACTCCCAGTGCTTCAGAATGTAGCTGTATTTTTTTTAAAAAAAAATTTATGTCTTTAAAGGGTCAGTAAGTGAAACCGAGGTCCCTAGGGTGGGTCCTAACCCCGTATGACTGGTGTCCTTATGTGGAGAGGAGATGGGGACACAGACAGGCACAGAGGGATGACCACGTGAGGACACGGGACAGGGCAGCCGCTTGAGAACCCAGGAGAGAGGCCTCAGGTGTGTCAGCCTCCGGAATCCTACCTCCAGGACAGGGACGCAATTGATTTCGGCTCTTCAAGCTGCTCAGCCGGAGCAGGTGACTGCAAAGATTTAATAAGTTGCCCGGGACTCAAGTGGGAAGGGGGACGGGACAGAGGAAAGGACTACGGTCACAGGCTGGGACAAAGTCCAGCGGGCTCCACGCGTGCTCCACGGGAGCCCCAGAAGGAGGACGTGCGTGTGGAGGCAGTGCACGCAGGTGTGCCGGCGCGGATAAACAGGAGTCCTCGGGTGAGAGGCTCGCGGGGTCCAGGGCAGAGCACATAAAACCACGTCCCACCAGACGCAGGTACATCCCGTGTCGGGCACCGCGAATCACCCTGCGCAGCACCCACCCCCACCTCTTAGCTCTTCTTCCCCTTCCTTGTCCACGAGCAGGTGTAAAAAAGCGAGCACAGAGGGGCGCCCGGGCGGCTCAGCTGGTTAAGCGTCCGACTTCGGCTCGGGTCATGATCTCGCGGTTCGTGGGTTCGAGCCCCGCGTCGGGCTCTGTGCTGACTGCCAGCTCAGAGCCTGGAGCCTGTTTCAGTCTGTGACTCCCTCTCTCTCTGACCCTCCCCTGCTCACGCTGTCTCTCTCTCAGAAATGAATAAAAACATTTTTTAAAAAAACTAAATAAACATTAAAAAGAATTAGAAAGAAAAATAACCGCAGAGAGGCGCCCTGGCGTCCGGTGCAGGGCAAGGTCAATCGGACCCGTGCCCCCGTGGGACTCGCTACGAACCCAGGGCGCGTGGGTCTGTCCCACATTAGCTGCCCTTTCTCTCTGTTGTAGGTTTTCTAGGTTCATCTACAAATGCAACGTGCTTAGGCGACGGTCGCCCTTAACTCTGCTGCGCCCTCGAGCTTTTGAAAATGTTGAAAATAACAGACCTTCCCTCAGATGCAGATTCTCCTCCGCGGGGTCCCCTCCTCCTCCCGTCGGCTCACCCCACGCACCGCCTGAGCGGTGACGTCCTGCGGTCGGGCATCGGTGGGCCGACTCCTGAGCCCGGGTTCCCATGTCTGGGCGTCCCCTGAGCTCCAGCCCGGCCGCGCCGTCCGGCCACCCGCTAGGTGTCCACGTGCACCTAGACCTGGCCCTCCCTTGCGCTGGCATCTCCTCAGACTGGTCCTTCCGCTGTGTCCTCTGCCCCCGGAAAGAGCAACAGAATCCCAGATNTATTTCAGCTTTGTAAAAAAACAACACACCAAATGCATACACAGCGCTGCGAGGAAATAGAACAACAGGAAAAAATTATCGCCAGGAGGTGGGATTGAGGTGGACAGTTATCTTCTTTTGAAAGTTTTTCTGTTTTATCTATGTTTTCAGTGACAAATATATGTGACTTTGATAATGAACAAAAGCATTTTCCCTGAAGTCATCAGTTTGTGGATGAGGTGAG
>NW_027527429.1:1159954-1165517 GCF_008692635.1 Crocuta crocuta
CCACCCTGCCTGGGCCCCCCCCCGCCTGGCCTCCATCCCTGCAGCTCTTCTCCCTGACAGGCCCCCTTGACAGGTGTCAGCTCTTCCAGGAGAAGTCAGCCGTGGCTGGAACCATCTGGTGCAGGGGCGAGGCCGCTGCGGGGGCCTCACAGGAGCCCCCGGCCCTCGCCCCCTCTGCAGCTGACCACCCAGGCCGGGAAACTCTAAGGGGTGGGGGCAAGCCCTCGCCCGTGTCTGCAACCACCTCTGGGGAGCCTTGGGGACTCTGTCGAGACACAGTCAGGACCTGGGTCGGGACCAGCGCCCCGGCTGCAGGAGCCTGTGCCCACTTCAGAGCCTGTGCTCTGAAGTAGGTCCTCACTGCACGCGCCTGTGACAGTCCCCATGGCCCTCCCCTTCCTAGGTGCGGGGCCTGGGGCTGATCCGGCAACCCTGGGCGCCCACAGTCCCCCGTAGAGCTCAGTGAAGCTACGGCGGAGGGCGCGGCCTCAGTGATGCAACTCTGTGAGGGGGTCCCGTGCACCCGGGGCTCCCAGGGCCACTGCCTTCCGTCCAGGGGTGCCTGAGGCCACAGCACCCTGCAGGGCACCCTTCAGCGGGCTCTCGGGACCACAGCCGGAGGGAAGGGAGGGGCTGCGGAGACCTGACCGTCGGGCAGAGGCCTCTTGCTGCATCCTTGAGGGAACTTCCCCCTCTGCTCCCCGAGCCCTCCTGAGGCCCTTCCCTGCCTCCTGCCTTTCCTGGGCATCAGCGTCTATGGGGTGTCTTGTAGGGGCTGCGAAGTTTGGCTCACACTGACCTCAGACTTGGGGTGTGTCCTTCACAAAGGGCTTCAGCCTCCCGGGGTGACACTGAGCTCATCCACACGAGCCCCCGGCCTGTCCTCACCCCCCATCTGTCAGGTCCTCCCCAGGCCCATCACCCCGTCCGCACACATCCGGTGAGGCAGGCGGCTCTTCTGCCTCCGCCGCCTGCTGTGCTTGGCCGCACGCTCCATCCGGCAGCTTCCGTTTGGCCGGCCGGCAGTGGGGCTCAGGGAAGAGCAGGGCTGGGAGCCTCGCCCGCAGAGCCAGCGCGGGCACAGCTGGCTGCCGGCACACGGCTGTCAGACCCCAGCCTGATGGCACCCTGCCCCGAGCGCCTGTGCTGCGGGTCTCAGGCGGGAGGTGGCCCCCCAGGGTCGGGCCTGCCCTCCAGCCACAGTCCCGGGCTTTGTGGCCCAGGGAGGGCCCGCTCTGCCTGCTGATACCCGCCCTGAGGTGTGTGCAGAGCCTCGCAGGTCTCTATCTGTGGTGCGGTGGCCGGGCCCCCCCTCCCCCGACGGGAAGTTGTCCGTCTGGGAAGCAGGACGCTGCCCCGGGGCTGCCCGTGCTGTCCACCTCCCTGGACCTACACCCTTGTGGGGCGGGTAGGCCGGCAGGTGCCGTCGGGGAGCCAGAGGCCAAGGACGCAGGGTCCCCCCAGGCCTCCTCCGTCAGGCTGTGCCGGAGAAAGCGCCAGCTCTCGCCCAGCCCGGCGCTGGAGGGCCGGTCAGGCCCCGGTTCTCCAGGCTGGTATGGGGTCATTCCCGGGTTTCCCCCACAGGCCCCTCCCAGGGCCTCCCCAGCCTCCACCCACAGCAGGATCCTTCCCGGCCCTGCAGACTCACAGACACGACGCCGCAGGTCCTCTGCGCGTGCNGGCATGTTTTGGTCTCACGGTCTCTGTGGGCTTGGAGACCCCGCAGCCCTCTAGGAGGGAGCGTCCAGGTGACGCCAGTGGCCTCCCTGCTCTCCCTCCGGGGCCAGGGCCCGGCGGACCCGCGCTGCCGCGGGGGAGCGGGTGGGGCTGGGCGCTGGGCTCGGCACGTCCCTCCAGCCCAGGCCCCGCAAGCCCCGCCGGGCACGCCCTGGCACTCGCAAGGCCGTCCAGAGTCTCAGCCGGGAACCGCAGCACCACGTCTGAAGCAGAAGCGAGCCCTGAGTTGCCAGAAAGGCATCTCGGCCGTGATGTGAAGCGTATTCGTGAGCTCTCGCGTGGCGGGACAGGGGCACGCCGGGGCTCGCGGCAAGCGAAGGCATTCCGTCTGTTCTGGAACCTGAATTTCCCGTTACCGGGCTTCACGTGCTGCAGGCAGGGATCACTAAGGGCCGTAGGAAGGTCTCCAGGCTTCGAAAGGCAGCGATCCTTCGCGTAGAGAGAATTCTAACGTTTTAAAAGTGCTTTTACAGTAAAGTGCCGATCCCTGTGCTCAGAATGACTCCATTTTGATAAAAAGCAAAACCCACACAGAGAAATGTGTGTCTACTTTTTACGAGCACAGAAAGGGGAGCAAAGATTAGCAGCAAAATGGAAAGTTTGGTTCTCTGGAGAGAAGGGCGGGAGGGCAGGACAGGAGATGGCTAACTTTCTCTTTGTACATCTGTATCACTTTAGTTTTTGAAATTTTAAAGACTCTTAAGAAAGAACAAGAAAACCCCACACTTTCATCAGCTTCCCTTCAGAGGGAAGTGTGATTATTTGTCCCCTGCTGCAGGGAGAGAGCAAAGCAGTTGATGTTCCTGCTCTTTGCTCTCGGCATTTGTTGAGGACCTACTGGGACCTACTGTGCGCACGTCACGAAGTGGGGCGGCAGGGCCGGGCTCTGTGCTGCTGTGCTGTGGTTTTGGCTGAGCCCCTGAGACGCCCCCTCAGGGCCATCGCTCCTCCCAAACCATCACACCAGGTCTTGTGCAAGACCTCAGTATGTGCTGGGGCGCCTGGGGGCTCAGCGGGTTAAGCATCTGACTCCGGCTCAGGTCGGGATCTCACAGTTTGTGGGTTCAAGCCCCATGTGGGGCTCTGTGCTGACAGCTCAGAGCCTGGATCCTGCTTCAGATTCTGTGTCTCCCTCTCTCTCTCTGCCCCTCCCTTGCTCATGTGCTGTCTCTCTCAAGAATGAATAAACATTAAAAAAAATTTAGAAAAAATAAAAGAACTCAGTACATGCTTTCTTGAGTCCCCATTTTACAGATTCATGTATTTATCCAGTTATGTATTTATTAGTTCAACAAACATTTATTGAGCACCTCCTGTGTACAAGGCTGTGTCTGCAGGGCAGACAATGGAGAGACCGCAGAGGCACGTGGTCAAAGCCGCAAGGAACCACAGCCCAGCGTGCTCAGGTACCCCCGAGGCGGCGGCTAAGTCGGGTTGGGGTCTTGGAAGTCCCAAGGCAAGTGTCCTTCGAGCTGAGCTGAAAAGGTCATCTGGAAGGAACCGGCCAGATGGAGAGGCCTGAGCAGCCCCAGCAGAGAGAACAGAACGTGCGAAGGCTCAGGGGCTGGGCGACCGAGGGGAGCATCTGCGAGGATCCGTGCGGTTCGCACCAGAGAGGCCGGTAAAGAGTGCATCACGGAGACGGCGGTGCCGGGGGAGCGTGGCCTTGGCCAAACGGGGAGCCATGAAGAGATTGCTCATCGGAATAAAAGTGGCCGATTGAATGCTGGCACTTACTTCCTTGTGATCCCTGGAAAAGCCACCGAAATGCCAGGGAGGAGACTTTCCAAGGGCGTAAGCGCGCAACTACAGAGAGCGCGGGAGAGGAGCCAGGAAACCGACCCCGAGAAGGTGGGGGCGGAACATCAAGGAGGGATTTAAGAAAGTTTCCAGACTCAAAGGCCTCGCTCAACACGCCCTGCACAATAGGTGAAATACACGTGTGTGACGTGCGTGGAGGCAGGACCCGAAATTCTCAGAACAGCGGGCGACGCGAGGCCCCTCAGGCTGCAGACGGCACCCTCCGCTCCTCCTCCCCGTGGGTGCATCTGTGTCCCCCCCCACCCCCCCCGCGTCGCCCACAGGCTGCCTCTGGGGAGGCCAAGTCCGTCCCCACTGCAGGGGCTCCGGCCTCCTGAGAGCGGCGGGGGGAGGGGGTCCCACTCTGCTGCAGGTCACGGCATGTGGCCTGGGTCCCTGCAGCGGAAGGCACCTGAAGAAGCTGGCTTTCCACGCCACGCCCACGGGGCCGGCTGGACGCCACGGCTGGATGGTGACACGTGTTGCTGGGACCCGTCCTTCCCCAGCGGCGGGTGGGCACCAACCAGCGCCAGAACTGCCGGAAATAGTCTGAGTCCTGATGAGACTCAGTCACCCTGTGGTCCAGCAGCCCCGTTTCTAGGTGCAGCCCCGAGAGAAAACACACGCGCACAGACACTCGCACATGGGTGTTTACAGCGCGTTCACAGTGGCCAAGAAGTGGAAACGACGCAAGCGCGCGCCAGCTGCCGGCTGGAGGGACAGTGTGGGCCGCGCCGGCGGAGGGCCATCTGGCCGTGAGCACGCAGTGAAACCCTCCTGCGACAGCATGCAGGCGGGGCGCGAAGGCCCGATGCCAAGGGCATGCGCTGTACGGTGCCATTGACACGGGAAGTTCAAAACAAGCACGTCGACAGGCGGCAACAGTTGGTGGGGTGGGTGCCCAGGGCCGGGGTGGGGAACAGGGGTGCTGGGTAAAGCCTGGTGCGGGGGCGTGCACGGAGCACTGTGTACTTTGCATTAACCAGCGCCGCATTCCCACTCAGCGCGCTTAGAACACCAGGGGCGGAGTCCAGCTGTGGTTGGACAGACGGACGGATGGATGAACGAGTCTCCCGTCTGCAGGGCAGGAGGCAGCCTCCCAGAGGCCACAGGGCTCACCTGAACTTCTGCAGTGACTGGGGTGTGGAAAAGGAACTCGGAACAGGTCCCTCTAGCTCCCAACGTGGCCCGCCCCCACCCGGCTTAGGAGCAGTTGTGGTGGGTTTAGCAGCCTCACCTGGAGTGAGCCCGCGGCCCCGGGAGGCCGAGTTCGGCCTTGCAACATTGTTTTATTTCTCCAGGATTAAAAAAATCCGAGGCACCTGGGGGGCTCAGTCCGTTAAGCATCTGACCTCCGCTCAGGTCAATGTCACAGTCAGTGAGTTCAAGCCCGTGTCGGGCTCCGTGCTGACGGCTCAGAGCCTGGAGCCGCTTTGGATTCTGTGTCTCCCTCTCTCTGCCCCTCCCCCACTCGTGCGTGTGCTCTCTCTGTGTCTCTGTCTCTGTCTCTGTCTCTGTCTCTCTCTCTCTCTGTGTCTCAGAAATAAATATTTTTTTAAAATCTTAGAGAAAACTCCAGTGACGGCCTGCATCTCATTTTGTGTGTTTCGTCGAAGGAGGAGTTCATCCGAGTGGGAGGCCAGGCGCGCTGCCCTGCGGCGCTTCTCCGTCCACGGAGGTGAAAGCAGCCTGGGCCACTGGGTCCCTGTCACCGTGTCTGGTGGGAAACGCTGGCAGCAAACGTTCCAACCTGAGCCGGGTCCCCAAGGAACCAGTGTGGCTTCTGTGTCAGCAGGGACATTGCTGCTGGCCGTGACCCCGGGTTTTGATGTGTGGCCTCAGGGGCTCGGAAGTCCACGTCCACTTGAAGAAAAGGGGAAAATGAACCATAAGCCTTTTCCGAGGTGTTTGTCTCTGAGCGCGGAGAGCAGAGCCCGAAGCGCCCGCCATGCTGGGAACCAGGGGGCAGCCCCGCCGCCTGGCACCCCACGTGGTGCCCTCGCCCGAGCGCACACACCTGTGGAAG
>NW_027527429.1:1165689-1165872 GCF_008692635.1 Crocuta crocuta
CCCCCCCCCCCTCCCCAGCTGCAGCGTCAGGAAAACCATGTGACAGGTGCACCGGATGTTTGCCTGGGGACACACAGGTCTCAGAGGCGCCTTCAGGTCCACCGACGGATCATTCCGGCCAAAGACAAACACCCGGGCCTGTCCTGGGTCTGTGCTCCTGCCGGGCATCGCTGACCAGTCGGG
>NW_027527429.1:1165975-1184033 GCF_008692635.1 Crocuta crocuta
GGTCCCCGGCCCAGGGCGGGGGTCCCCGGCCCCTCCTTCGCAGCCCAGTCCAGCACAGCCGTGGGGCCCCCTCTCGCGTCACCCCCGTCGCGAGGGTCACACACGGCCTGCAGCGCTTCCTGTGCTCTCGGAATCTATTAGCACCTTCAGCTGGTGACAAGGTCCAAGGGAACCCCTCTCCCGAGGCCCCGAAGCGCCATGGGTTGTCCAAGAAGAGACGGACCCTCACTGCCGCCGGTGACGCTCAGCCGAGGCTGCGGGCCGGGCTCCCGCCCGCCGAGCCCTCATTTGCGCAGGCTCGTGACAGGCAGAGCAGGCTCCTGACGGGCCGGGGCGGCCGTCCAGACAGTCGGCTGCTCGGGCGTCCCCAGCCTGCTGTGCGGGCCCGCCCGCCTGTCCTTCAGAGCGCGTCGCTCAGGGTGGCTGCCCGCGGCCTGCCTGGGAGGGACCGGGTCCTGCGCCCACAGAGAAGAGCGATGCCCTCCGGAGAGGGGCCTGGCTGCCTCCGCAGGGGCCGGAGACCGTCCCAGAGGCGGCCGGTGACTGGCGGTGTGGACCCCCCCATTCCTGTACTGAAGCCCTGACCTCGAAGCGATGGCGTTAGGAGGAGGGGACTTTGGGAGGCGATGAGAGTAACATGAGGGTGTGAGGGTGGGGCCCCCGGGGCGGGAGCAGTGCCCTTGTAAGAGAGGGCACAGTGCTCCATCTCTCCTTCCTCCTCTCCCTCCCTCCCCCCGCCCCCTCTCCCTCTCCCTCCCTCCCCACCACCAGGGGATGCAGTGAACTCTCACCAGGAACAGAATTTTCTAGCACCTTGACCTTGGACTCCCAGACCGAGAAACGAGTTTGTGTCGTGTGAGGCCCAGCGTGTGGGGTGTTGTCCGGCAGCCCCTGGCCCGCAGGCGAGGGGGAGGCAGGGAGGGCTGATGAGGCCCCGAGGACCCCATGAGCCTCCTGTGGAGACAGCGGCTTGCTTCCTTTGCTAAGTAAGGGCTCGGCCTCAGGGGGNCTGAGAAGCATCGGATGCCGGCACCCAGTGCGTGGCCAGACGCCCCAGCCCCAGCTCACCCCGCCAAACGCGACCAACCCAGCTGGGGTGCAAGGACTCCGTAGGACCCACTGACGTGACAGCAGCTCCCTGACAACCGTGGGCTGACGCTGGTGTCACCCGCTATTCACGTGGGGGGACCGGATGCGTCCACGGGATGTGCCCACATCCCACATCCACTCCAAAGTCTCTGTGCTCGACCCCCCACCGCTCATCTGGCTACTGGGGCGGAGATGTGGTGCTGGGGCCGGGGAGAGTGGCGTGAAGGGGAGGCCAGCACGGGGCAGGGGGTGGGGGCAGAGGCCTGAGGCGAAAGAAGACAGAATTCTGAAATCCCTGCCCGTGGCCGTGCCTCAAGGCTCCATCTGCCTTGTGCTCCATGCTGGTGGCCAGTCAGGGGGCCGAGGCCAGGGACTAGCCGGCCTCTCTGCGTCCCTGAGGTTGGCGGGGGGTGCTGCTGTGTCTGGGGGCTAACGGCCGGGGCAGGGTAGAGACAGGCCCCGGCTCTCAGGGCTGAGCTGGCCAGAACTGGCCTGTGGATAAGGGGACACTGGAGCTGGTCGCGGGGGGTGAAGACAGGCAGCCGGTGGTGTGTGGACTCTCGTCTACCAGGAAATGTCTGTGCGGGCCCAGCATGGAGCTGGGCCCCACGGCCTGCTTGCTGGCCCAAAGCTCTGGGACACTTGGCCAAAAGGCCACAGGGAACATGCCTGTCCGCACGGTGTGTGCCCTGTGCTCACTTTGACCTTGACACGGGCTGCGTTCTGTGGCCTGCTGACTTCTCAGGGGTACCCGGGACGATCAAGGTGACTCCAACCCTGTGAGGAGGCAGGAGCCCTGGTCACATGCAGGAGTGCTTGGCCCCTCGGTGTGGGGTGCTGAGGGGCCCCCAGGAGCCCCAGGGTCTGCAGGCTCGGAGCCCCTAGAGACCCAGCTCGAGGGGCCTTTGCCGCCCTCTGCACGCGCCCAGTATCCACACAACCCCTGTGTCTGGGAAAGATCTGGAGGTCTGGACGCTGATTCCCCGTCCTCCGTAATCCTCAGGCTTCTGGTATTAAACTCCGCCAACGGCTCGCAGCCTTGATCTCCCGTGAGGCCTGCTGGTCACGTACAGCCACCTCCCGGGAGGCGGGCCAGCACCCTCTCCTGGAATCCCTCCGTGATTTTCAGAGCGAGGACTGAAGTTTCAAGGACTGAAGCTCCTCTACCTTAGAGCCCTGCGGCCACCCCCACAGACCTCGGCCTGCAGCAGGTGCTTGCACACAGAGCTGGGAGAAGCTTCCTTCTGGCCAGACAGGGCCCCAGGACAGGACCCGGGTCAGGATCCCGGGACAGGACCCCAGGACAGGACCCCAGGACAGGACACAGGACAGGACCCAGGTCAGGACCCAGGACAGGACCCAGGTCAGCACCCGGGTCAGGACCCCAGGACAGGACCCAGGACAGGACCCCAGGTCAGGACCCAGGTCAGCACCCGGGTCAGGACCCCAGGACAGGACCCAGGACAGGACCCAGGACAGGACCCAGGTCAGGACCCAGGTCAGCACCCGGGTCAGGACCCCAGGACAGGACCCAGGTCAGGACCCAGGACAGGACCCAGGACAGGACCCAGGACAGGACCCCAGGTCAGGACCCAGGACAGGACCCCAGGTCAGGACCCAGGATAGGACCCAGGACAGGACCCAGGACAGGACCCAGGACAGGACCCAGGACAGGACCCCAGGTCAGGACCCAGGATAGGACCTGGGTCAGGGCCCTGGGACAAGACCCCAGCTCAGGACTCCAGGGCAGGACCCCAGTGCAATGGGGACAAGGTTGCTGGTGACTATTACTCAACACGGATCTAGAACGCAGCGCAGAGCCATCTACGACCCAGCTGCAATGGGCTGGAAGTTTTGTTACTCCGGCCTTGGAGATGGATGGGGGGACGACCCAGTGCCAGGCTAAGGTGGCTCCGGGGTCTCCAGGCATCTCACAGACCTGACATCCCCTTCCAGCCACACCCCTCCCTGTCCCCACCCCGTCCGCACAGACCCTGCAGGAGTCACCTGCCCTTCCCCCCAGCTGGCCACGGACAGGGCCAGGGGCATGTCCGGGGCCTGGTGGCAGCCACGTTGCGTTCTGTGGAGGCTTCTCCTGCCTGGGCTCTGGCCCGCTGCCCACGGCAGGGAGGATGGGAACACTCCCGCTTGCTGAGCTGAGTCCCTGCCTGTCCTGTGTCAGCTGTGTCACCAGCACTGCCACGCAACAGACTAGGACAGAGGCGCACCTGTCACTCATGGAAGCCGAGAGCACAGTGGGCAGGGGCGGGCACCCCAGGGCACCGCCTGTCAGCCCTCAGGGGAGTGTCGTGCAGAGGTCAGAGTGTGGGGACAGACCCTGCAGGGTGGGGCTGTAGAGGGCACCCAGGCAGGTGGGGGGGCTGGGGTGCTCTCCCCCTGCCTCCTGCTCCCCCTTCTGGGGTCTCGAGGTTGTGGGCCCGGCCCCAGACTCCGCTGCCCCCTCTGCCTGCATGGGCTCCTGTGTTAGAAGGAGAGAAACCACCTACAGAGGGTGTCCCTGCCCCCTGCTCCTGGGGACCCCGTGGTCCGTCTCAGCTTCCCCTCGGGGTCTCATCCACGCCGAGAGCAGCATCTTGCCGGGGGGGGGTTCCGCACCCCACCCTGTCCATGTAGGGGGTGGGGACCAAGGCGCCGGCATCACCTGGCGCTGTCACCCCTGGCCCAGGCACCGCGTCTGATATCCCTGCTTCCCCGCAGCCACACTGCCCTCTCGGGGCGCTGTTCCCCTCAGCCCGCGCTCGCCCGGTAGCTCCGGGTCTCCCGGCGGTCATGGTCATGGTCACAGAGTCCCTCACTCCAGCCACCCGCCCGCTTGTGGCAAACGTTCAGGGTGCTGCCGCGTCCCGGCCTCCCGGCCTCGAGGGGACACGGGAAGCAGCAGTCTACACTCGGGGGCCCCGGATGACAGCCCGTGACAGGCCTGCAGGGACAGGAGAGCCGATGGGAAACCCCCCACCTGGAGTCCGGAGGGGCCGGCGGGCGGGCGGCGGGCGGGCCTGGAGAAGCAGCCGCCTGGAGCACACGCTGCATTAGCGGCCACTTCCAGAGTCCACACAGTAGGCGCCCGTGGGCCCGGCAGCCCGGCACCCACAGGCTGTGTCTTCATTCTCAGAGAACCTCCTCCTTTACTCCATCGCTAAGTCCACTTCCATGGCCCCCTCGTCCCCCGACCTCAGCAGCACGTCTGCGGTCCCCACCCTCTGCTCTGGGACATCACCGCGAGGCGCTGAGCAGCCACACGGCCCCCAGCAGGCTGGCCCCTCACTCAGCCCTCTGCTGCGGCCCCATGGGAGGCGGGGTGCTGGGACACGGGGACCCTCACGGGGATGCTCTGAGCGGCAGGGAGTGGGGTCTGTGTGAGGCCTGAGCCCCGCGGGCAGAGCAGGTTTGGGGGCCGAGCCCGAGGTCAGGGAGGGCTGCCCTGGAGCGTCCTGGCCGGGGGCTCCGTGAGCAGGTTCTGGTTCGTCTCCGTCCACCAAGCCACACGTATTTACGTGAAGGGTACCTACTAAGCAGCGCCTGTCTCTGTAGCTGTGAGAAGGGGGCAGAAGGTGCCTGGTGAGGTCAGTTAAGGCGCCCCCTCCGCTGTGGGGTGGGGGGGACTTGGGGACAGCCCTTGGGCGCTGCCTGGCGCCGACCAGGAGGCAATTAAGTAGCAAGCTTGTCCCAGCTTCCTTCCGGTGCCTCCATTAGATCAGAATCGCAGCCAGGACGGAGCCCAGGGCCGGTGAGTGCGGGGGCGGGGAGACGGCTGTGTCTGCGCAGGGCCCCGGGGCCCCGAGCGCACGCGGCGGGGCAGCAGCCTGCGCAGACGCCTCCTGCCGGACCGAAGTTCCGGGCCCCCCGAAGGCCACAAAGGCAGGTTTTCCTGGGAGGGGGGTCGGGCACCCGCAGCAGGAACGGGAACAGCTTGAAGCACCCCTGGCCGGCGCTCCCCCCGCCTCCTCGGCACTGCCCGGAGCCCCAGCTCTGCCAGGCAGGCCTCAGCCCTGCTCATGTTAGCCTTGGGCCTGGCACTGAGGCAGCAAGGATGGTGGGTCCCTCCGGCGCGCTGGTGCCTCCGGCCGAGGGGACCGTGGAGTGTCCCTGGCCTGCCTGCCAATGTAATGCCCGTTGGAAACAGTGGGAGCGGCCCTGCCCAGGGCCCCGGCTGGAGCCAGGCCCTGTGGGAGGCTCAGAAGCACCTTCTAAGCTGGGTGGGGAGGGGTGTGTGGGGGGGGGGCTGCAGGTGGGGGAAGGGGGAGGGAGGGCCAAGCTGGCAGCCCCCACACCTGTGCAGGTGTGTGTGGGGGAGGGGCTGCAGGTGGGGGGACGGGGAGGGAGGGCCAAGCTGGCAGCCCCCACACCTGTGCAGGTGTGTGTGGGGGAGGGGCTGCAGGTGGGGGGACGGGGAGGGAGGGCCAAGCTGGCAGCCCCCACACCTGTGCAGGTGTGTGTGGGGGAGGGGCTGCAGGTGGGGGGACGGGGAGGGAGGGCCAAGCTGGCAGCCCCCACACCTGTGCAGGTGTGTGTGTGGGAGGGGCTACAGATGGGGGGACGTGGAAGGCCAAGCTGGCAGCCCCCACACCTGTGCAGGTGTGTGTGGGGGAGGGGCTGCAGGTGGGGGGACGGGGAGGACCAAGCTGGCAGNTCGGCAGAAGAAACAGCCTCTCCAGAGACACCTCCGCGGCCCGGATCTAACACGGAGACATCACGAGTGCGCAGGGAAGCCCACGCAGAAGGTGGATCCCAGGGATGAAGGCCGGAGCCGCGAACATGCCCGGAGGTGCCCCCGGGCCTCTCTCCCCGTATGCACCCCGTGCGCAGAGGGGGCGGCGCTGTCTGGGCCCTGCTGGCCGGCCCTAGTCCCCGGCCTCCTGTTTCTCTAAGTGCCCGGCCCATGGGACTGCCTGGCTCCCCGCGCAGTCCCTGTTCCGGAATTTTCTACAACGTGAAAGGTGGCCAGTGGCCCCCAGGCTGTCCTGGAGGGTGGTGACATCCCTGGAGGACGCTGTCCGGAGGGCTGCTGACAGTCACCCAGAGCAGTGACACACTGCAGGGAAAGAAAAGAAAGGCGCCTTTGAACAGAGAGAGGGTGGGGAGACGGCTCTTCCGTGAGCGTCACCTTGTCCTCAGCGCGGCGGCGTCTGGCTCTGGGGCTGCGGGAACCCAGGAGTAGATTCACGTGTGCACATGGCTGAGGCCTCAGGTGGAAACAGGGTCTGAGGGGCCCCACGTGCACCTTTCTACCCACAGACGAAGTGGGACCTTGTCTGGGCCCGAGAGGACGCGGGCAGGCCTCCGGTGGCCCCAGGGACGGGTGTGGCTGCCCTGTCCACTGAGGCGGTAGTGGGGAAGCAGGGGCCTGGATGGTCGTCTGTGGCAGCACTGGGGGGCGCCTGCCGGGCAGCCCTTGGGACTAGTTCAGGGACCACAGGCGTGACCCTCCAGACAGGACCAGGGACCCCTGGAGAAAGCCACGCCCTGCTCTGAGGCCATCGCATCAGGTCCCCGGTGAGGGGGTGGGGACCCCAGGGGCTTAACCCGCAGCACTTGCTGGGCCGCCTGTGATGGCCGGAGAAAGGAGGGGGGCAGCTTGTCAGGGCACCCGTCCTGTGTGGGGCTGGGGGGCCGCCTGGCAATAAATGTGACTCTCGTCAGCATTCCCAGGCTGTGGAGGCCACATACCGGCGATAAGCACACGTGTTCGTGTATAAGTTGTGCGTGGACATTGCGTCTGGTGCTTTGCATCAATTGGTTGTGAATTATACATGGACGATTTATGTATAAATTATAGATCATATTTATATATAAATGTACAAAGTGTGTTTCCGTATTTATGCTTCATGCACTCATATAGGAATATACTTGCCTTTCTGCTTTGTTTCCACCTAATAATTCATGCTGCTGTTCCCTGTGTGCAGGACACATGGATTCTCTAACCCTTCCTGACGCGTACGCACCGCAGGCCATCGTGAGGGTGGCTAAGGTGTGTTAATCCCACCCAGCTTCAGTGAGTATTTGGTCCACGTCTGAGTTCCGCTGTTGAAAATAGTGATGCAATGAGCATGAGCGTGTGCTTTTTCCGTGTTTACCTGTTAAGATGTAAAATTAATGGGTTTCTTAGCGCGGAGCAACCTCGCAGAGTCCTTGCTCACATCCTCCTTACGGTGTTTATATCAAACGTCTGTGCTCGACCGCCTCCGGTGGTGTTATCCTGGCTGAAAAAATGTGACTTGTCTATTCTACCGATTTTTTTCACAGAATTAGCACCTAGACTTAGGGGTCAATTCTAACGTGCTCCTAATTCATTACTCAGATTTTGTCATTTCTGCTCACTGCTCTTCAGTTTGGGGAATAAATAAAACGGCTGCCCTGTTTCTAAATTCTCAGATGCTCCAATTTACCTGTCACTCTTTTTCCTCGGGCACGTCTGTAACGTGGCGTGTTTGACTCACGTGGCGTCAGCCCTTGGGAGGCTTTCTCTGGGGGAGGGTTTGTAATCCTGGTCATTACCTCTCCCCCCACTGCCGCACTTTGTCTCCCTGTCTCACCCGGTGGTGGGTCAAGAAAACATTTTTAAACTTCTAAGAGCTTTTTCAGATTCTGACACTCCATTGATCGGTTCTGCTTTCACAAGTGATTTCCTGTTTGTTCTTATTTCTTCACTGTGACGTAGGCACTCAGTCTTCATGGTTTCTGGTCTCGGGGGGTCTGCAGAGCTCCCGTCTGTGACATGAACCCCCACGGGGAGGCAGGTGCCCACATCACTGCGGAAGAGGGAAGACGGTACACGCGGAGGCCACGGCCTCATACCGTGTCTGCCCGTGGGGACCGTGTTCCCTGACGGACAGATTATACATACGCTTTCATATCCACACTATGAATCGTAATTTATAAAGAAGTTGACAGGCACCCTATGTGGGGAGTATGAGGGACAGACTTGCAGCGATCGGTACGGAATGGGGACACTGATGGACCGTGTGGCCTCTGTCCGTGAAGGTCCCCCCAGTACACACTGGAGCACATATTTTGTATGCAGGATACGCGCTCTACACGGAAGCATCGTTTGTGTGAATTTTCTTACGCTCGTGTTCTAAATTCCTAGTCGTGTTTAAATCTGCTTGATCTGTTCAAGGCTGAGACGTCTCCCACACCTACTGGATTTGGTGGATTTTTCTCTGATTTCCAGCTGTTTCTGTAGCATAAAGGCATTCATTTGTCGGGTTTTGTTCACGAATCATAGCTTTGACATGGATTATAACCCGGGTCATTATACAGTGACCTTTTCATCCTGTCGAATGCTTGTCTTCTTCCAAAGCAAATTGGCCAGAAATTGCCACCCGGCCCTGCTCTTTCTCCTGGGGTGAGGGTGGTGTGTGTGGCCTGCTGTGTTTGAGAACATCAGTCCCATAATCCCTCTGAGTGGCTTTGTTTTAAACAACTGAATCTGTGTATTCATGTTTCTGACGCAGTGTGGACAGTCCTCATCCGGATGGTAAGGTTATGCCTATAAGGGGGTGAACAGTTTTATTTTAAGGACAGCCAGCAAAGTCCCCCGGGGGGTGGGGGGAACCGTCTTTATTCAGAACAGTGCCCGGATCTGCTCACCGGGAGGGGCCGGAGCCGGCTCCTGCTCACCGGCGTGCCCCCCCCCGCCACACCCCGCCACGTGCCCAGGGCTCCGCACAGACTGACGTGCACGTGTGAACATGCACGGAAGCCCGTCTCCACCCCTGCCTGTGATTCTGCTGTAGCGGGTCCCTCAGGAGGGGCCGGGGCGGCCAGGGAGGGGGGCTTCGGGTGACTGCCACCATCTTAGTCACAGCCTGGGGTGTTCCTTCTGGTTTTCAGACCCAGCGACGCTGGCTCGTATGCTGTTCACATGAAAGAGGGTTGACACTGGCGGGACCCGCCCCTGGGATGGCGCTCGTCCCCTCCCTCCCCTTCCTCCCTCTGCAGTGAGGGCGGCCAGGGCGGCAGCAGCCTCCAGGAGGTGACCGCTCACATCTCACACGAACACCGCGGAGGCGGCTGCTCTGAGTGTGAAAGCCCCTTCCTTCTGGAGCAGGAGCCACATCAGCTCTGGTTTTGGGAGGGAGGGGCCAGGTCTGCGTCTGCCAGCTCGGCCCGGTGTGCTGGTGGCCCTCGGCCCCTGCCTGCCCCTCATCCCTGCCTGTCCCCTCAGCACCCGCACCTGCCGGGGAGGTGGGGGCAGGCGGTGGGGGTCTGGGGGCAGGCTGGTAGCCAGGAAGCTGGCCAGCCTGCGTTTCCGGAAGAAAAGACCAGAATAACACACCTTGCTCAGGAGCTTGCATTCTGTCCCACGGCAATGGGGAAACGGATCAGTAAATGACTGCATTTCTATATAAAAGCGGGGGTGGGGGAACAGAGGCCGTCGTGGGCAAGAGCAGATCTGCAGGGGGGAGTCCGGGTCCCACTGGGAGCCGTGACCCACGACCCACCGCCAGAAGCCCAGGCCAAGGGGCAGAGGACGGGTGGCTGGGAGGTGGGGGATGGGCGCCCGCCTGAGGGAGGCCGGGAAGGGGACTCTGCTTGCTCTGTCCCTGAAGGGTCTGCAGGGAGCTGATCCCACCCCGTGTGCTGAGGCCCAGCGAGCTCAGGAGCCAGAGGTAGGCCCAGGCTCAGATGGAGATGGGGGCCCTGTTACCCCACAGGTGAGCTTGCTGGGGGCCAAGCCCCGGGGCCCGGAGGGTAGGGCCCCAAGGGGCGGGTTTCCCACGGGCCGCATCCTCAGAGGCCCACCGACCCCAGAGCGCTGACCGGGGCTTCAGGACGGGGACAAGCGGGGACTGTCCTACCTGGGGGGCAGATGCTGCTTAGTCACGCAGGGCAAGTCCTCTCTGTGCCCATGTGATGCCCATCTGACACCCTGGACAGAGGGCCGAGGAGCCAGCCGGCCACGGGAGGACAGGAGACCACGGGGTCACGTGGCCCAGAGAAGCCCAGGCCTCGCAGGTGCCCCACAGCGCAGCCCGGTTTCCCCAACCCCTGGGTCAGGACGCCCCCGTCCTCAGTGCCCCCGGAGCCATTGCCCCTGGGAGGGCAGGTTCCTGTCCCCTCTCGTGCCCGGCTGCCCTTGTGCGGGGGTGTTCCGGCCGGACAGCGGAGGGACGGGCTCCTGAGCTCACTCGTCACTCGCTTGCCCGAGAGGGCCTGGGGCGCTGGGGTGCGGACCTGCGGGCGGGGCCGATGAGCTGGGACGGGAGGGACCTGAGCAGCTCCTGTGGGGGATGGGCAGGGGCACCGAGGCATGCTTTCTGCCCGAGTCACTGCCAGTCTAATTGTAATGTAATTAATAGCGGTGCTTGATGTGATTAATAAGATTTCCCGACACGCTGCTCTGGTTCTCACCTCTTCCCTGCACCCCTCCCTCCGGTGATTCCTGGCTGCCATCCGCACACCCTCACACCTGCAAAGACCGCCTGGGACCACCTGGGATGGGCACTTCCGGGGAAATGGACTCCGGCCCTGACCCCACTGACCCTGACCTTGACCCCCAGCAGAGGGCCCACTGACCCTGACCCCTGACTGCTGGCTCCCGGCAGAGGGCTCCTGACCCTGCCAGCACTGGGGAAGCTCGGCGCTGCCCTCCCCCTCTGTGCTCAGAGCAGACGCTCCTCACCTGGGCAAGCACCCAGCCCCCTCCGAGCCCCCACACACCTTCCGGCGCAGGGGCTCCCGTACCTCCGTCTCCCACGGCTCCAATGGTCACACGTGCCCTGCGCCGGGAGGGGCTTCAGTGAGTATCACACAGGGGTGGTGGGCGGCCTCGGCCCACATCCCGCCCACCTGTCCACCCCCCCCCTTCCTCCATCACTGTCTTCCCCAGAAAGCCCGCCAGTCCCAGCACAGGCCCAGGCACCTCAGGTGTCCCCACTGCACCCTGGTGACCAGGCCTGTCCCCCAACTCCTCTCCTCCGGTGTCCCGTGCCCTGCCCCACACAGCGCCCACCCGGGAAAGGGTCGTGGAGGCCAGAGGCTCAGCTCTTCCTCAGGAGCCTCAGTGAGGGCAGAAGGACCACCGGGCTGTGCACGGACGGGGACCGTGGACGGACGTGGCCTGGAGTGGGGTGGACGCCAAAGGAACGGTTCCAGTGAACTCTGGAGGCTTCACCTCCAGCCTATTTGAAGACGCCAGGACCACAGCGGTGGCCTTGAGGGACAGGCGGACCGAGGTCAGCGTCCCTGGAAAGGCGATGGGACCCAGCACAGCTTGGCGGGCAGCGTGTCTGTTGTCACCCCTGTTTACGACTCAATGAGTCCTTTGCGAAACGGCCATACTGCTTTCATTTATAAAATAACGCTTGTTCATTGTCATTTGTAAGAAGTCACACATTCAGAAAGTGTAAGAAAAGAAATAGGGAAGAATCAGTGGAAATCTCACCAGACTATGCTGTCCTTCCAAACTCTCGGCATGTGATACATGCAGGTATTAATTGCTTCAAGAAAAGGATCGTATTATCAACACTGTTCTATCAATTAACGTGTGCGCTTGTGCAGAGAAATGATCTTGGATAGTTTTCCACATTGATAAAGATGCAACTCATACATAAATGTCTGACATAAAAAAATATATAATTTATATGATATAAATATGTCCTGTATTTTTGCATGCACTTACAGCATGCCTAATATATATATATGCAAACACATGCACATATATTTCCATCTGTTTTCAGGACAGCCTTAAATTATGGATGTGGAGTGGTTTATTTAACCAAGTCCATTTTGATAGACACTTGGCCTGGTTTTACTTATTTAGAATAAACAATAACGCCACAATGAGCATCTTTGTATTCTCGTGTGAGAGTTTGCGTAGACGGATTTCTGGAGGTGTCACGGGCAGGTCAGAAGCATGCATAAATTACAGTTTGATGGCCGCTGTCAGGCTAGGCTTTCATCCGCCGAGCCGAAGCTGTGGGGCCGCAGGCCACACACACACACACACACACACACACACACACACACACACACACGGGCCACTCGCGGAGGAAGCAAACATCCGCTGTGACTTCAGTTTCAGTGTTTAAGATTATCAGTGAGATGAATATGTTTTCAGATGTTTATTAACTCTATTTCATGGTTAAAGAAGTAAATAAAATTTTTGCCACCTCCCCAAAATTAATTTCAAATGTATAAAAGATTCACATAAACTGAGGACTGATGGGTACGGGGGGCAGGGAAAGGCGGGTGATGGGCATGGGGGAGGGCACTTGTGGGGATGAGCACTGGGTGTTATATGGAAACCAACTTGACAATAAACTATTAAAAAAGGAAAAAAATAAAAGATTCACATATTTTACAAACACATTCACATTATTTTACAAATAATGTTATGTAACATAGGGTAAGAAGGGAAAGTCTTTCCTTTGCATAATAAGGCCAGAAAATTATTTTAAAACACAAATTTGATGGTATTTTTAAAATTTAGTAAGGTAGGGGCACCTGGGTGGCTCGGTCGGTTAAGCTCTTGGCTCAGGTCATGATCTCACAGTTTGTGAGTTTGAGTCCTGTGTTGGGCTCTGTGCTGACAGCTCAGAGCTTGGAGCTGCTTTGGATTCTGCGTCTCCCTCGCTCTCTGCCCCTCCCCCGATCGTTCTCTCTCTCTCTCTCTCTCTCTCTCTCTGTTTCTCAAAAATAAACACCAACAAAAATTTTAATGAAATTCAGTAAGATAACAGACATAAGGAAGTTGAAAGACAATGAAATGGGATTGCTCGAATGTAAAACACAGGTCATAGAACATTACAAGTCCAGAAGGAAAATACTAAAACCACAGTAGACTCTGCGGATAAGGTGCATCAGTGTGTCCCCTGGGAGAGGAAAGGCCCCCTGCCTTCCTCGGGAGGCTCTGGGTGGCACCACCACAGGGGGTCAGCCGGGGGCAGAGCAGGTGCGGGGCCCTGGCCAGGANAGGTGGCTCCGGGAAGAACCAGACGTGGAAGCAGCATATTCCCAGAGCGTCCCTCCCTCAGCGTGGAAGGCTGGTCAGAGCCGGGGGAGCAGGTGTGAAGTGGAAACGGGAGCAGGTGGAAGAGGGGCCCCGCATGGGAGAGGCCTTGAGAGCACACTGGGCCTGTGGCTCAGCACCGGGGACGTCCGCATCGTGGTGACAACGCGGAGCGTGAAGGTGGGGTCAGTTCTCTGGGTGACGGAACCCAGGCGGGTGTGGGAGGCCACGTGGCCTGTGGGACAGGGCTGGCGCCCTCAGCTTTAGGCGGAAAGGCAGCGCAGCCGGGAACTGACCGGGAGCGCCCGCCGGAGCAGCGGAGGGGAGACTGAGGCAGGGCCGCTGGGGTTCCTCGCCGGCCCCACCTCCTGGGTCCTTCCCTCCCCCAGCATGCCCCGCGGGCCTTCCAGCTTCTTGGCTGCAGGGGAAGGGGCGGCGGGGGCATGAGGTGAGGCCAGACACCGTGTGGCCGGCACCTCTTGCCCTTTGGCCCACAGGACACAGATGACGAGGTGGAGGTGGCCCTTTGGGGCCTAAAGTGTATCCACGACAACACAGTTTCCATCCAGGAAGTACAAGGAAACATTTCATTACTCTGATAGCAGAAAGAGACAGAAGTGGGACTTTGAACAGATGTTCAGAAAGCACTCGATGCTGCTTGATGACTGGATTAATAACCAAGGGCTGTGTGACAAATCGCCCGCCAAATTCAGCAGCTGGAAACTACAGACGCATTACCTGGCAGTCTCTGTGGCCGGGAGTCCGGGCGGGGCTGGTCCGGGTGCCCTCCCCTCCGAAGGTCCCTGGGGAGGCCCCAGTGCTCACTCCCGCGGCCTCGGGGGCTGCTGGCCGGAGGCCCACTCGCTTCTCCACCACGTGGGCCTTTCCGTGGGGCCCAGCGGGGAGGCCGGCTTCGCCCAGGACGAGAGATCTGGAGGGAGCGTGCCCAGATCTCTCTGCAGCCTGTGACAGCCCTACCCACTAGGGTCCCCATCACCTCCGCTGCGTGCCACTCTCCAGGCGCGGGAGGGGTCACAGGGAGCGTGGACATGCGGGCAAGCCCACCACCACGCTGGAGGTGGGGAACCTTCTGTGAGAGGCAGGAAACGAAGGCAGCTTCCGAACAGAGTACAGACCCCCAGCCCTGTACCAAATGTTAGCGCCCAGGATGGATTATGACGGTGTGAACACCAGGTCTGGGGAAAGTCACGGGATTTAATTGCATTAACGATCACTACGCAAGGTCATCAATGAGACAGCGTCAGGTGGCCTATGTGGCCACATGAGCACATGACATGAAAGGAGGGGGCGGGCCTCTGGGGGGAGGCTGGCTACTCTGGGGGCACCTGGCCCCTCACGGAGGCCCCTGCTGCTCACGTCAGGGTCCTCGAGTTATACAGATGTAAAGGCAGAGCCTGCTCCCTGCTCTCAAAGTGGCAAGAGTCCCCGGAACGTGGCCACCGGGCTGGCCCCCGAGGTCTGCGTGAGCGACCCAGCCTTCCCCACCCGGGGCCCAAGGTCTCGACTTGAGGGGTGTGGTGGGAGCCTCCCGATTCGAGCCACATTGTTTGTTCAACTTTGCCGGCCACAGAGGCTGGATCCTTCTCATCAAAAGTCAATTCAGAGTCTAAGGTGAGAAGGGGAAAACCCAGAGAACCCCACTGGCCACAGGGGCGCGCTGCCACAGCCACAGGACCGGGGGCGGCGGGGGCAGGAGGCAGTGTTGGTGGCCTGGGTGAGCAGGCTCCCTGCCCGCGGCCTGGGCTGGACCATCTTGCTGCAGGTGACCTCGTGCACCTCTGGCCTCCGCCCACTACATGCCAAACCCCCTTCGGAAGCCCGGATGGCTGGAGATGTCCAGGCCCTGCCAGGGTTCAGAACCCCCGATTTACAATGGGTCAGAGTGCCCCCGACTCAGAGGTGGGCAGGGATGCTCCGCAGCCATCCGGCCTCAGGGCCACATTACCTGAATCGCCACAGACGTGGATCAGGGCAACAGGCCCTGGAAGGAGATTTGGCCTCGGTGCTGGGCAGTGGGGGTGCGCTGACCCTTCTCGCTTGTGGTGTGGCCGGATTTCTGGGGACGGCCAGCCCTGGGCGTGCAGGGCAGGGCTCCGGGGCAGCAGGCGTGGCCTGTGGGGTGCAGGGCGCAGAGTGGAGAGCAGCGAGGGCACAGGCCCGGCCCACCCAGGAAGCAGGCAGAGGCCCGGCTCAGGGACAGCCGGCACCCCGGCCCCTCGTGCCCTGGTCCACGCGTGATGAAGTGGGCGCCTCCTCTTCCAGAAGGGATTTTCCAAGCAGAGAATCCGAGGGAGGTGAATAGCTTTCAGGATTTATCAAATTCATACCCACAGGAACGTCTAGCTCACAAAAACAATGGGCTTTGAACGCCCTGACTGTGCCTGTCACGTTCACTGAGGGCCCGGGAGGTGGGACGCTGCATGGAGCCCCTTTCCTGCACGAGCAGCCGCGCCGTAATAAATCTGCATCACACCGCATTACTTGGACTACGCCTTCCCAGCAGAAAGCATTGCGAAGCATGTATTCTCCCTTCTTCTTTTACTCAGATTTCCTACTTTCCAACGGCTGTGGTGGTGGAAGGGCTCCGTTTGCTCAGACAAGGCTCCGCATCCCTCCCCCGAGTCCAGGAAAGACAGGGGAGGGTGTCCTTAGACGGAACACCCCACACCTTAAAAAGTCGATAAGACACAGCTTTGGAGAAGATATTTGCATTGCACATGACAGCAGAGAACGTATGAGAGCAAGTCGATGCCAAGCAGCCGGACGCCCGCTGGAAAAACTGGCCACATACTTGCACAGGTGCTTCCCAGAGGGGAGGCCCCCGGCAGGTGCACCGTCTGCCTGGTACCAGGTCGCAGCTCAGGTCCCCCGCACACCCCCCCTGGCTGCCCCCTCCCTGGAGAACTGCCCCAGGACAAGCAGAAACCACCCTGTCCCCACGGCCAACGTGGGCAGGTGACGAGGTGGCCTGAAGCTACAGCAGGTCAGCCCCGCCTCCAGCTGGGACCAGCTCTGGGTCGTCAGAGCCATTCAGACTCGGGGGCCCCCGTGGGCCGGGGCTGACCGGCTCCTGTCCAGAGCCCTGGCCCTGCCCGCTGCTTCCCTCGGTCCCCACCCCGAGGACCAGGGAACCCATGTCGGGCTGGGCTCTAGGACACCTGCCCTGTCAGGGCGTTTACTCGATGCCAGTACCGCATGGGCTGATCACTGCCTTGTCACCACGTGTTAATGTCCGCTGGGGCCCTGGCCACGCCTCATGACCCTTCCTTTTCAGAAAAGTATCTGCTCCTTCACAGCAATAATCACACACAACCCTGAGTCTGCCTTGAAGTCCGTCTGAAAGTTCACCGGGATTACAGGAAAACTGCACAGAATCTATCAGTTAGTTGAGGGAAGGATTGATCTCTGCACTCATTCTGTTGTTCCAACCCGAGCAGAGCACGTCTCTAGCACATCTAAATTCCCGTAAAACCCCTGAGCTGTTCGGCACTTGATCCGCACAAGCCAGGACTTCTCCTTACGGGGATTCCCAGGAACCCCGCGGCCCGGCAGGCGCACACACGGGCGCACCCAGCACTCGCCTGTGGCGCGCGGGCCTCGGGAGCAGGATCCCCGGCCTCTGCAGCCGGGTGGCCCTTCCGCGGCGGCCAGCGGGCAGCCCTGGGGGCTGTCAGCAGGGCAGGGAGGGAATCCGACCTGCATTCCAGGCCCTTCTGGGAGAAGTGCCTGTGGAGGGCAGCCTGGATGGCTGACCGAGACCCTCCCGACGGCCCGCCCACCCCCACAGCGCACCAGGAGGCTAGTGCACAAGGGCCTCCTTCCTCGTCTGAGCTGGGGGGGGCGGGGGGAGAAATACTCAGCATCCCCGGCTTCCTTCCAGCCTTCGGGGTGGGGGAACCCCTGAGCCCGCTAGGCCAGGCCATCGGGACACAGCCTGTGTCTACATCCCTGCCCTCTCCTCCTCCCTCACTGCACCCCACTCCCCCTGCCCCCCACGTCAACCCCCTGCGGCCTGCCCTGTGTGGCCCTGGACCCATGTCTCTCTGGGCTTCAGGATGGGCAGGAATGACAAGCTGGGCTGGGTCCAGGAAGGGGGGCGCTCTGGTTCACTCCCCACGCCGCCGATCAGCAGGTCCGAGGGTCCTAGCAGAGAAGGCCGCAAGGGGACGGTGCCCCCGGAGGTGACGGGCAGCAGGCCGTGTGGACGGCGAGCAGGGCAGCCGAGTCAGCACCCACAGGGCTCACGAACAGGCCTTCCCCGTTCAGGAGCCCTGCCACCCAGGACCCGGCCTCACGGTCCTTGCTCCAGCTCCCCGGCCTGCACCCGGCCAGGCGCCCCAAGATTTTCCTTGTGCCCTGGGGCCTGGGCACGGCCACCTTGCTTCCCGGTGCGGCCGCAGGTGGAGGAAGGCGCTGCCTTCCCACCTCGTCCTCAGCTCCTGTGCTCCCAAAAGCAGACCCCAGACCCGGAGAGGGTTCTGAGCTACGGACCAATCAATCCAGGGCCCTGCGGGGAGTGGGGCAAGATGGGGAAAGGCGAGAAGCTGAGCGAGGGCACGATTTCTGGTAAAGCTCCACCTGCCTGGTCCCCAGTTACACTCTGGGTTGGTCATCACACGCAGACTCCTCCAGGATGTCCTCCTGGGGCGGGGGAGGGGCACCTGGGGCGTGTACTCTGCACTGGCCTCCTGGGCGGCTGTATGAGAACGGGATGGGCGCCCAACCCCAGGGCGGTGTGTGAGGCCGGGACACAGGAGCGCCCTGGAGCTGGGGGAGGGGCCCGCAGCCGGGGGTGGGGGCTCCCTGGGGCCCTGTCCCGTCCAAAGGTCACAAAACCTGCTTATCTACTTGGCTTCGGTTGCCCCAAACTCAGCAGCTTGACACAAAAAGCAGCTAGAAGCCTCCGGGGTCGGGAATGGATGCCGGCTGGGGGTCTGGCCTGGAGGCTTGAGTGGGAGAGGCCCCCGCCCCCCA
>NW_027527429.1:1184079-1190086 GCF_008692635.1 Crocuta crocuta
TGGGTGGGAGAGCCCCCCGCCCCCCACCTGCCCCGCGGTCCCCTGCCCGGTCCGAGGCCCTGCACGGGGCGCTCACAGCCTGGCAGGCGGCTCTCGTCTTTCACGCTAACCCCCAGAAGGGCGTCCGCTGCTGAGCCGTCCCCTCAGGGCCTCGATGCTCACGGGGACGGGTCACCCCGGCTGTGAAGACCAGGGGTCACCGGGCCTTCCTCAGACTGACTCGAAGCAGGCTCCCCCTCAGTGGAGGGGACCCCAGGGCCCCAAGTGCCTCTGAGGGGCTTCTGCCCGAGGGCGACAAATGGGGGCTCAGTGCCCCTCCCTCATCAGCACGAAGACTCTACGTCCCCCAGGCCCCACTGTCACCTGGAATCTGTCCCCGCAGGAAAGGCTGTTTGAGGAAGAGCNGGTGTGGAGAGTTTTAATTTTCTTTTTAATTAGGACGGCATGCGCTGGCGCACCTGACAAGTCGAGGTCCTGGAGAGACTTAATTAAACCTGTAAAATCACGGCGAGGACACACCGCCTGCCCCCCACAGCTGGCTTCCCACGCAGACGTGATTCAGTGCGGGCCCTGAGCCTCCGTACACCAGGCCTNAGGCGGGGCCACCGCCTCTGTCCCATCAGCACCCTCTTGCTCTGTAAACTGTGTCTACCCCCCCCCCACCAGATCTCCTCTGAAACCCCAGCACCTGGTGCTCCAGGCTCTCCTTTGCAGGCCAAGGCAGAGTTTGGACTTGGAATGTACCAGAACGCACGGGGAGGGGGATGCGTCTGGCTTCCAAAGGGCAGAAGCAGCACAGCACGGAATCCAGCAGGGAGGCAGGTGGCTGTGAGGGGCCCTGGCGGAGCCCAGGGGCCACACGTGGCCAGGAAACATGTCGGAAAGGTTGGCCTGGCTGGAGGGCGCTGGGCGGGGGCTGGGGGACGGAGGGGCAGGAGGGGCAGGNCTCCGGGCAGCGTGTGGGACTCGGCAGGGGCGTGGGGGCCCGGCTGGGTGCTTTCCAGGGCAGGAGCGCGGGCGCCCCTGGGGGGCCCCTTGGGCCCCGTGTCACTGAACCTCCTCCTCAGGGCCTTGGACACCCTCCCAGCATCACCAGGAACCAAGGTCCCAAGTGTGTGCTGGGACCCCAGACGCAGCTGCTGTCCACACCGCGCGTACGAGTCTATTCAGTCCCCGGCTAAACACGCGCAGGTTCCAAGGCCCCAGAGGCTGGAAACAACACGGGCACAGCACCTGCTCCCTTAGGGCCACCGAGTGAGGCCACGACCAGGGCCCGGCCCAGACCCGGTCCGGCTCCCAGGAGATGCCCCAGCGGGACCCTCTCTCCCCTCCCCCTCCCCCACCAGTGCCTTCGCCCAGAAGGTTCGGAGCCCTGTTCCCACACGGTGATAGCAGCTCAGCGCCTCGATGGGGGGCCACGTACGGTGGAGCGTGGGGGCAGCGTGGTGGCAGAGACGCCCACGTGTACACGTGTGTACATGTGTGCGCAGGTGCCCACGTGCTCTGCAGGACACCTAGCCCTTCAGAGCGGGCGTTAGAGAGGAAGAAACGTTGCACGGCAGTGACCTCGGCTTCCGCCTGAAACTACCAGCAGCAGGAACGGATCTAGTGAAAACAGAAGAAGGAAGAGTGAAAATCGATAACATGGAAAACAGAAAGAGAGAAAATCCATGAGACCAAAAGCTAATTCTTAGAATAGATCAATAAAAGTGATCAATCTCTGGTCAGACTGATCAGGAAAGAGAAGAGACAAGACACAAATGGCCAGTGTCGGGAGTGAGGAGGTGACACGGCAGACTCTACAGATATTGAAAGGGTTTTCGGGGAATGTTACGGACAACTTTATGCTAATAAATCTGACACTTTAGGTGAAATGAATAATAGTTTTTTGAAATGACCAAAGTTCACTCAAGCGGAAACATGTATCTTAGTAACCGTATATCCATTAAACAAATTGAATTTGTGGTTGGAAACCTTCCCACCAACACACCTCCAGGTCCAGATGGCTCCACTGATGCATTTGGCCCAACGCGAAAGGAAGAGATAACACCCCCTATGCAGACTCTTCCAGAAAATTGAAGGAGAGGAAACACGTCCCTACTCATTCTAGGAAGCCACCACCTTGCTTCCAAGACCAGACAGACATTATAAGAAAACTACAGAGGGACGCCCAGCTGGCTCAGTCAGTAGACAGGTGACTTTTGATCTCAGGGTCATGAGTTTCACCTCCATGTTGGATGCAGAGATGAAAAATAAATAAGCTTTAAAAAAAAAAAAAGAAACCTACAAATCAGCATCTCTTGTGAATGTAGATGCTACTACTCTTAACCAAATTTAAGCTAATCGGATTTAATCATATACAGAAAGGATAAGTCACCGTGACTCAGTACGGCTTACCCTAGGCATGGTCGCTTGGTTCAACACTTGAAAAGTAATGTTAAACTAAACTAAAATGATGATCTTAGTAGATGCTAAAAACATACCCAACAAAACCCAACATCCACTCCCAATACACAACTCTGAGAAAGTCAGTAATAAAACAGAGTCTTCCTCCTGAGAAAGGGCATCTGTGAAAACCCACAGGAAACGCGCAGCGCTTGCTTTCTCTGTGGGATGTGAGACAAGGCAAGGATGCCTCTTACCCCTTCACCCGACACGCCCCTGGAAGGTCTGCTCAGTAAAATAAGTCACAGAAGAGAAAGTGAAGAGATCTAGATTGGAGAGGAAGTCAAACTGTTTCCAGATAACCTGACCATCTATGCAGAAAAGCCCCACAGAGTTCACAAAGACGTTACTGGAGGTAACCACGGAGTCCGGCGAAGCTGCAGACTAAAAGATCAACATATCAAAATAAACCGTATCTTTACACCCTGGAAACAAACAACTGGAGGTTGAAATGTAAAGAACACCATTTACAGTAGTATCAAAAATGTGAACTATTTAGGGACAGACCCGACAGTGCATGAACACGACAAAGCTGAGAAAAAGTGAGGACCTAAAAATGGGAGTGATATCCATGTTCATGGACCCAAAGCCTTGATGTCACCAAGGTCTCAATTCTCCTCATTTTGGTGTATATTGTTGGTGCAATCCCAGTCACAAATCCCCCCAACCACGTTTTGAAACAAATGCGACATGTCGATTTTGGAATTCTTTCGGAAACATAAGGGAACTAGAATAGTCAAAACGACTTTAAAAAGAAGAGAGTCAGGGGCACCTGGGCGCTCAGCCTGTCAGACGTCCGCCTCTTGATTTCCGCTCAGGTCATGATCTCATGGTTTGTGAGACTGAGCGCCATGTTGGGCTCTGCCTCTCCCACGTGCGAGTGCACGCGTGCTCTCTCTCTCGATAAATACAATAAACTTAAAAAAAGAGAGAGAGTCAGAGGACTAACACCCATGGTTTCAAGACTGTGGTTTCAGGGCTTCCTATAAAGCTGCAGGGACGGCGACAGCGTGCCATCAGCATGCAGGCCGATGGCTGGATCATCGAGACAGGACGGCGTCCAGACACACACCCGTGTGGACAGCCGACCTGCAACAAAAGGTAATTCAGTGGTGAAACGGAAGTTTTCAAAACCGATCCTGGAACAACCGGCCGCCCATTTGGAAACAAACGTCCGCGGCAGCAGGGAGAGACGGAGGGAAGCGTCACAGGGCAGAGCGGGGGCACCAGGAAGCTTCCAGTGACGAAGGACGTGCCCACACGTTGACCGTGGGGACGATCGTATCAGTGATACGTGTGCCGGGCGTCACCAGGCCGGACTCTTCAACACGCGCGACTCACTTGCCTCCAAGAGCCCATGTGGCCGGCCCTCCATTCACCCTCTGACCTTAATTCCGAAAACTCTGCCTCTTGCTCAGTCCACCCCAACCACCGAGGCCTCCTAGCCCGTTTCTGGCCAAGCTCTTACCCGAAGGACTTTGCACACGCTGTTCCCGATACCGGGAATGCTTTTCCCCAGGGTCTGCTTGGCTCTGTCTCAGCAGCACAGCCGCCTTACGTCCTGGCAACAACTCGGAGTCTTTCCCTGAGCACGCGGTTCCAAACCAGCAGCGGCCACCCCTCTCCCCCAACACTCACACACTCACACACACTCTTAACACACTCACACATTCTCACACACACTCACATTCTCTCTCACACACTCGTACACTCTCTCACTCACACACACTCTCGCATACACTCACACACTCTCTCACACTCACTCTCGCACACACTCTCTCACACTCACTCCCTCTCACACACACACACACTCACACGAGTCCTGCCCACTTGGCTCCTTCATTCTCAGCCACGGCACGTATGCACCTCCTACGGTTGTACTGTCTCCCGCGCCCCCAGGAAGGCACAAAGTCACAAGTAAACGCTCCCCCGTCGGCATCTCCAGAGACGCGTCCCGGCCTAACGGGGCCTTCCTGACAGACGCGGACCCAGCGCGGAGACGCGCGGCGCCCTCCCCTCAGCCTGCGCAGCCTCGCGACCCGGAAGCAGACCCGGCACCTGACCCCGCCCCCTTGACCCTGCCCTTCACCCCCGCCCCCTTGTCTCCCCAAGCTGTCTGCTCAGAAACGGGGGACGCGGGGGTGAGGGGGCGGGAAGGGGTGAGCGTTACTACCGGTTCTGCCGATTTAAACATCAGGCGGAGAAGCCGAACAAATCAGAAACGCTTCCGGCGCACTTACGTCCATTTTGAGTCAAACTGTGCGCGTCTCCCTGAAAACGGAACGTCAGCGGGAGGAAACGGGGTCGAAAGAGGGACCCCCCCACGGCCAGGGACAAGCCCAGTTCCACGTGCGGTCAGCGCCAGGCCGGAGCCTTGAAGCCCGCGTCCCTCCGGAGACGTCGGGCTCCCGGGAGTGAACCGGGCCGGTCCCAGGGGTTCCGTTACGTCAGGTGGTTACGCGCGCACGAAAGAACACGCTGCAGATCGTTCACTACGGCTGTCAACCTTCAAAATAAAGCTGCAGTTACGTCACCAGCAAAAAAAAAAAAAAAAAAAAGTCTCGCTGGGACGAGCAGAGACTCAGCTCAGGACACGCGGCGGCGGGCAAGAGCGCAGCCGGGTCCCAGGGCAGAGGGGAGGCGGGCGGGGGAGGGGCCGCCGGACCCGACGGTCGGCGGAGCGGAGAGCAAACGGGGGTGCTAAGGACGGTGGCTTCTCATTGGCTGGGCTGTGACTGTCTCATTGGCTGAACTCTGATTTTCTCTCATTGGCTGGACCATGACTATCTCTCATTGGCTGAGTTCTGTCTTTTGTTGGCTGGGCCATGACTGTCTCTGATTGGCTGAGCTGTAACTGTCTCTTATTGGCTGGGCTGTGACTGTCTCTCATTCCCTGGGCTGTGATTGTCTCTTATTGGCTGGGCCATGACTGTCTTTCATTGGCTGAGCTGTAACTGTCTCATTGGCTGGGCCATGACTGTCTTTCATTGGCTGAGCTGTGACTGTCTCATTGGCTGGGCTGTGACTCTCTCTCATTGGCTGAGCTGTAACTGTCTCTCATTGGCTGAGCTGTAACTGTCTCATTGGCTGGGCTGTGACTGTCTCTCATTGGCTGAGCTGTGACTGTCTCTCATTGGCTGGGCTGTGACTCTCTCTCATTGGCTGAGCTGTAACTGTCTCTCATTGGCTGGGCTGTGACTCTCTCTCATTGGCTGGGCCGTGACTGTCTCTCATTGGCTGAACTCTTTCTCTCACTGGCTGGGCCTTGACTGTCTCTCATTGGCTGGGCTGTGACTGTCTCTCACTCTCATTGGCTGGGCTGTGACTCTCTCTCATTGGCTGGGCTGTGACTCTCTCTCATTGGCTGAGCTGTAACTGTCTCTCATTGGCTGGGCTGTGACTCTCTCTCATTGGCTGGGCCGTGACTGTCTCTCATTGGCTGAACTCTTTCTCTCACTGGCTGGGCCTTGACTGTCTCTCATTGGCTGGGCCTTGACTGTCTCTCATTGGCTGGGCCGTGCCTGTCTCTCATTGGCTGGGCCTTGACTGTCTCTCATTGGCT
>NW_027527429.1:1190450-1207930 GCF_008692635.1 Crocuta crocuta
CTGTCTCTCATTGGCTGAGCTGTGACTGTCTCTTATTGGCTGGGCTGTGACTGTCTCTCACTGGCTGGGCCTTGGCTGTCTCTCATTGGCTGGGCCGTGCCTGTCTCTCATTGGCTGGGCCGTGCCTGTCTCTCATTGGCTGGGCTGTAGTTCTCTGGGGGGAGGAGGAAGCCGTCCCTCCTGCCGGGAGAGTGAGGTCCGCGCACCTGCGAGGCGGTGCCTAGGGTCGTGCGCCGGCGCTGAGCCGGGTGGCTGTGCCTGCCCGCCCCCCGTGCTCCCCTAGACGAGGTTTCCCTGAACTGATTTTCACATAAGTGAGGGGGGCTGGGGAGGACTTGCACTGTGTTACGTTATACTTTCCGGAAAGTTTGAACATTTTCATCAGGTGCACATTTGTCACCACTGAATGATAACGGCATTTCCGTCTGGGGGATGGGTGGGACACAGCGGAAGGAAGGAAGGGAACACGTGCGGTCATTCCGGACCTTCTAGATATTCCAGGTAGGCGGCTTATAAGAACACATGAAGAACCAGAAGATTGCGGTTTGTGTTTCTAAAGCCCCTTTGTTATTTTAAGAATGCCTGAAAAGTAGGTATTGGAAGCGTGTCGGTTTCCTCTAACGCCCCCGTTCGGTCCGCACTCCTTCCCTCTTGGCGAGCGCCAGCTGCGTGTGGCCAGTGGACCCACGTGCGCGCAAAGGCAAACTCGGGATCGGGAGGAAAGCCTGTTGCCGTTCCAAGGGGCGCCCAGGAGAAAAGAGTAAAAACGACAGAGACCTCATCCCAGGGCACCTCTGTGCCGCAGGAGCGTTTTGCCTAATGGAAGTTGTGCGTGCGAGCCCAGCCCACAGCGGGGAGCGCAGAGCCCAGGGCCGCGGCCGCGGCGCGACGGCGGTTCCCGGAAGCCCTGTGAGCCTACGCGCTGCCGCGGCGGGGATGCCGGAGATCCTGCCGTGGAAGCCCCGCTCGGGTGAACAAAAGAGCAGCCCCGGAAGGACTGGCACGTTCAGCCGCCAGAGCCCCGTGAGCTCATTTTCCTAAGGTTCGGGTGACCTGGGGACGGGACTTGAAGCCGTGGGTACTGCTCTACGTGACTTCTGCAAGAATGCGGCCAGCTCTGGACAGCGGTGGGAGTGACAGGCCACGTTGGGCAGCTGGACTTGACGGGCATGCGTGGAGGTGGGGCGGGGGGGCCTCACACCCTCGGGATTCCGTGGCCGCAGGATTGCTGGGTTTGCGGCCGGGTGCCATGACCTGTCCATCTTCATATTAATGTTTTCAAAAAGTTCAAAAACAATGGTCGGCTCCTGCTATTTATAAAATGAAGTCAAAATGTCTCGCCCCGTCGCGCTCACATCTTCAGCCTCCCTTATCGTTGTTCCCAGACCCCCCCACCTTCAAGCCCCCGGCCTAGGGCTGCCGTCAAATCCTGCCTGCCCCTCCTGGCTGGAAATAGCTCTCTATGCAACCAGCCTCCCTTACACGTGTCACAAACCTAACGGGACCCCCCTGTGAGTCTCACCCCTTGCACGGTCCCCAGCCCTTGAGTGTGGCCAAAAGAATGACTTGCTTCCGGCAGTTGTAACATGGTGGACACGGCAGGGCAGCCACTCCCGTGAGTGTGTGATGTGAGGCTCAGGTCTCACCAGGCGGGGGTAAGATGGTGTCCGGGAGAAGCAGCACCTTGAATTCTTCAGCCACAGGAAGCGAATCCTGCCAACAACCTGTATGAGTTGGAATGACAGCCTTCTGCCGGTGGGAACACAGCCCGGCTGAGGCTTCGGTGACGGTCCGGTGAAACCCTGAGCAGGCAGCCCGGCTGAGCCGTGCCCCAACGGGACCCACAGAAACGGAGAAGCAACAGATGGGGTCACTTTGAGCTGCTGTGCTGGTGGGAATTTGTCGTGCAGCCTGGAGACCAGTACCTACTGCCGTCCACTTGTGAGGCTTCCAGTGCTCAGCCACCCAGACCAGCACGCGTGTCCCCCTCACGTATCGGGGGCTTGGCACGCTGGGAACCCCCGAGAAGGCATGGCCGGCTGATGCACTGCATACAACAGGTGCTCTCACCGGAGGACTTGGCACAGGAAGGGCCCAACTAGGTTTGTTTAAGGTGCATAGAGGGTGCTGAGGATTGAACCTGGGTAGTGCTTGCAAGGTAGAAGAATGGCCTTTCTCATCCTTTTATGAAGGCTTTCCACCAGAACAAGACCTTGCCTCTGACTCCGTGGCCCCCGGAGCCCAGCTGGGCCTCCAGCGAGTCAGCGTGGACAGAGCGGCCCAGGGCGATTGTGGAGGATAGATGCCCAGGGCACTCACCCTTGGCTTCTTATTTCGTGCACTATAACGGGGAGTATGATTTCCTTTCAACCACCCAGAGGAAGAGCCAGGATTTGATGTGACGACACTGCCACCAAACACCCGGGCAGCAGCCAAAATGTCATTCGATCAGAGTTTGGTCTTCAGCCTCTCAGCCAAAACTAAGTGAATGGAAATATGTGAGAAAATATACATGATTCACCTTTTTCATGATTAACTTCATTACATAAACAAACGTCTACATCAGCCCTGAAAATCAGATTCTCACTTGACTCAATAATGTGGACTGAATAAAACAGCAAATTAAATCTCGATTTAATAAACTGGCCTATAATCACATTTTAACTACTCGCTGCTCGAGACTAAAGAAAACTAAGAGCTCTGTCTCTTCAGAAATTCTCCGTCAAGTCCCAGTGTCTCTGCCCTGAGCTGGGAAGAGGCACGCGGCTCGCTGGCGGGTGCCTTCTGCTGACACAGCCTGGCCACGGGCTCCTCTGAGGGAGCAGAGCGTGACTGTGAGGAGGGTGGACTTTGTGTCCTGCCCACGGGGAAGGGACGGGCGTGGACGAATACCGTGTCTGTGCTGACCGTCCTGGCCTCTCGCCTGGTCATCAAGTCTGGAGTCGCAGCCTGAGCGCAGGGCCACGGGGCCTCGGGATCTGCCACGGGGACGTTTCCTGGCGCACTTTTGGAGGTGACAGAGGACTCTCCACGGTGGTGCCAGGACAGCCTCGGGAGGCCGGGATGCGTGGTCGCCCTTCCCGTGCCACCTGAGAGACCCGCGTCCCGCGCGGCCACCTTGTGGCTGCTTGTCACAGCCACGTGACCAACCTGCCCCCAGAAGGCCTGTCCCAGCGCCGGGGCAGAGAGAAAGAACCGCGTGTGGGAGGCGCCTCTGCGACAGTCAGCCCTGGAGGCGTCTTAGGACTTGACTCGCAGGGCAGAGGGTCCCGGATGCTGGCGCTTCCTCGACTGCAGGGCAGCGCCCCGTATTTCCAGGCCACCAGGCCCAGCACGTTGGAGTCCCAGACCAGACAGGTGACGGGCCTGCTCAAGGCCCCAGGAGGGCAGACTGGATCACCCCGTTGCACCAAGGCCGGGGGGCCCATGACCCGGGGGGAGCATCAGGGTCTCCAGCACAGGAAGGGACCTGGGCAGGTCAGCCTTTGAGCCTGGAGTCGGGAGGTCACGTGGTGTCACCAGCACCAGGGCTGATCACAGCCGTGTCCAAACCCCGTGGCTGGAGGGCAGAGGCGAAGCTCGGGGTGAGGGCAGCAGGCCTCGGGGAGCAGAGGGAGCGGGCACCGAGGGGCAGGGGTGCCGTCGGCCTGCTAACTTTCCTGTCCCCGTGAGGTCTGGCTGAGAGTCCTCCTGCGGGTCCTGGGGGCCATCAGGACCCCTGGGCTCTCCAGCCAATGTCCTTTGTTCCCAGGTTCCTTAGGGAGGCCCTCTGTCTTCAGCAGCAGGTCCTAAGCTGTGCCCGATGCCTCGTGCCAGGACGGCTGATGTTTCCACAGGGCGCATGGGACCCGGACACCCCGCCTGGCGGCAGGCGAAGACAGCCTCAGGGGCCAGACAACCTGCCCGAGGTCTCGCCGCTGACGTGCGGAGGAACCTGGGCTCTGACTTGGGCCACGTGTCCAGAGAGGAGCCCTCGCCCCGACCACGAGTGGCCCGGGGCGGCCCTGCCCTGCCAGCCTGCCCCTGACCCCTGCTGCACCCTGACGGGACCCGGGACGCTCAGGGCCCCAGGGCCACACGTCCCACCCCGTCAGAGGGGCTGCCCTGGGAGCCAGGGGTTGGGGGAGGCGGCGGGGGGAGGCCAATCGTGTGTCACAGCCCCTGCTCGCCATCTTTGCCGGGGGGGATGCATTTTTGAGCTCAAAGTCATGAATTGGGAAAAGCAGGAAATAATTCGATTTGGTGGCACTGGTTTTAAAAGCACGGACCTGAGGCATCACTGATCTTTCCAGAGTCACGGCTGCCTCAAGGAACAGGCACCCGTGAAGCTACCGGGGGCCGTTAACGTGGATCCATGCCTTCCACGGACCCCCTGCCTCGTGGATTTATGGGCACTACCCACCCACTGGACTGGCGCATCTGTCAACACTCAGGGCGGCTCCACGGCTCCCTCGACCTGATCCTGCCCCGGCCGCCCGGGCTGTAGGGGGCGAGCTTCTGAACGAGAGCCCAGCACAGAGGCAGAAGGTGCCTGGACGGTGGAGCAGGCAGGGGTCAGCCCAGGCGGCGAAGGCCCCCGGGGGGCCCAGCCTGCCTCTGACCCTCAGTTGGGACACAGGAGCCCGGGAGCCCTGGAGAAGATGGCATTTTCTCACTACCCTCGGCACCTCTGACCCTCACTGTGTGTCGGCCTGTCCACACGTGACCTCACACGCCCCCTCCCCGTGCCTGCCGGCTGGCACCTGGCTTCCGCTTGCCCATCGCGGAAGGTGTTCCCTCTACTGGGTGACCATGTGGCATCCACCTCGCTTCCAAACTGTGAAGTCACGGTGCCGCTGTGTTACTAGGTGACTGTAAACTGTCCTGTGCCAGTAACATATTTTGGGGAAGATTCTTGGAAGCGGCGTACATATCCCGTCTCTCTTCAGACTTGCGTGAGCTTGTTTGTTTGTGTTGGTGGAGACTCTGTTTCCTGTCTCACTCAAGAAGCCCTAATCCAGTGCTGTTCATTTTGATGCTAAGTGGCTGCAGTTGGACGGGGGCAGCTAGGGAGGCTTCCTGGAGGAGGAAGCCGGAGTTGACTGTGGGAGGACACTGGCTGACAGCGCTGTGTGGTGGTGTCTTCCCAGAGAGCAGCATGGCGCCGGGGAAGACCGTGGCCAGCCCGGGGCTGCAGTGGTCCCAGGGGCTAGAATTTGGCCATAAGTCCCCTTACACACGGGCAAACCGGGGAAAGCAAGTGTCCTGGGGCCACCATGATGTGGCACCAGAAACTGGGGGGCAGGAAGCGCCAGCGGTGAACTCCCTCGAAGCTCTGAGGTCAGAAGCCCCACATCCAGGTGTGGGCAAGCCCAGCTTCCTCCTGGGGGCCCAGGGGAGGGTCCCTCCTGCCTCTTCCAGCTTCCGCTGGCTCCAGACGTCCCTCGGCTTGAAATCAGGGCGCCCCGCCCCCCGCAGGACCTCCCCCTCCCGCGGCCGCGCGCGTCTGCAGCAGCTCTGTTCCCCAGTAAGTCCCGGTGCTGGGGCCTCACCACAGCTTCCTGGGTCGCAGTTCACCCCCTCACAGCGAGGTCCAGTCCCCCCCGTGCCTGGTCCTTTGCTCCTGCAGAGGCCTCCGGGGGGCACGGCTGCCCCAGGGCCAGGCGGGGGGGCNCCCGCCTCACCAGTCCCAGGTTTCCCGGCCCCCGGCCCGTCCTTCTGGCGGAACGTTCTCCCTAAACCCCAGGGGCCGCCCTGCAAAGCCCTCCCGCCTGCCCTGGAGCTTGTCCAGGGCCCGGCTTTGCCTCCGGCAGGTCCCTCTCGGTCCCCCCGGCCCGGATGCCAGGGCTGATCATCTGTGACTCTCAGCAGAGCGGCTGCACAGGACCCCTGGGATGGCCCGGCCCGGGGGCCTCGAGGCCGGACGCCCTACCCCAGGCCCCTCTCCGCCCGCATCCAGTCCCCCCAGAGGGATGCCTCCAGGCTCAGGCGTCAGGAATGATGCCATCGGCCACGAGTTCACTAAAAGTCACTTCCCGGAAGGCCAGGTTACTGTGGCCAAGTGGGCGCTCACAAAGCCACGGAGCCTCCCATGGAAGGGGGCGCGTGTCAGGGAAAGACCGGAGGCAGTGAGGGGCTCCAGTGTGCCCGCTGCACACGCTTAGGTGGGCTCCGCACGCCTGCTGGGGGGGGGGCTTGCACTTCACGCTGAGGAACACGCGGGGCCTCAGGGGAGGAACCCAGCTCCTCCGGGCGCCCGCGTCTGGGGTCGGGACTGACTGGCAGAGAAGCCCCTGGGCCCCGCCGCCCGCACCTGCACGAACCACGTCCCTCAGCGGGAGGCGGGAGGGGGTGGGGGGCCGCTCNCAGTCAGGAGGCCGTCAGCGTGCGCCCTGTGGCCCACGGACGCCCTGGAAGGGCTGCCTGGCCTGAGACGGGGCCGCCCCACAGCCGCCTGCCTGGCTCAGAGCTCAGGGGCGGCCGCTTGGCCTCCGTCCATCCACCTGCCTGCACCGAGGGCGACAGACCCCGGCGGGGGCACCTGCAGGCAGGGGGAGGGGGTGAGGGCGCGAAAGAGTCGCCCAGGACACAAAGCCTGCTGGGTGGCCCCGAGCACCCCGGGGGCACGTGAAGGGCTCTGTGAGGTCACAACAGGTCCCTCCTGGAGGCCCAGCCACAGGCTGGGCGCGGGGGGGGGGGCCGTGGGCAGGCCAGGCACCCCCACTTCCCCAGAGGCAGCGCCGGGGCCCACACCTCGGGCCTCCTTCTCTCCGGACGTGTCCCTGATGCCCCTGAGACTGTGGATAGGAAACCCCTTTCTGTCTCTGAACCTGAGCCACGCTCGGGGCAATGGCTGCCGGGCAGGGCTGGGCTTCCCGGGGGCAGAATCGCAGCCCCAACAACGCCTGACCCCCCAGCTCACGAGAGGGGACGTTGTCCTGGGGAGTCCGCGTGGGAGCCATGTCCTCACGAGGGTGCTTAAATGTGCAAGGGGCAGACCGCGTAAGAGCTCACAGACTCGCCG
The DNA here is from genome assembly GCF_008692635.1 of Crocuta crocuta. Taxonomy (NCBI): domain Eukaryota; kingdom Metazoa; phylum Chordata; class Mammalia; order Carnivora; family Hyaenidae; genus Crocuta; species Crocuta crocuta. Next base: position 1,197,454 of record NW_027527429.1, read on the forward strand.
TCGCAGACACACCCAGAAATAGAGTTTGGCACTTCTCGGGCGTCCCCGGCCCAGGCAGGCTGGCACGGGAGGCGAACGGGGTCCCCTGCGGCACCGGTGAGAAGGGCGTCTGCCACCTCAATGACTCTCCGGCGCGGCCTCTGGTCTCACCTCCTCTCCACGCTCACCCTTTGGGTACCAGACGCTGGGGGACGCCTTCGAGATGTGACATGACCCCTGCCCTGCCCCTTTCGGTCACCACGCGCCTGCGGACCAGCAAGGCAGTGACAGGACCATTCCTTGCCCGTCCGAGGACAACTATGGAGATGAGTCTCTGCCTGGAGGTGATTGCTGGCCTCATAAACGTGTCCCACGAGACCCTCACTGACAGTCCGCCCCCCCGTCCCCAAGTGCCCACGGCTGGCCCACCGCACGTACACGGGCAGCAGATCAAGGGCATGGGCTTAACCCTTTGTTGGTAAAGTGTCACGGTCTGGTTTGGGTTTTGTTTCGGTAAAATTCACAGAGCCGCGTGAGCACCTGAGCAGGGCGCTGGGCCCCGGAGCTCCGGGGCTGGCTCACACACGTTCTCACGTCCACACCGTCTGAATTCAGGCTGCCTGTTAGGGGATCCCGACTGGGGAACCGATCAGATAAAGCAAAGCCATGCACGTAAGATGTACTTCGAGATGTTTGCTGCGCCGCTGCGTGGGGCCCTGAATAGCCTGGCTTTGCACCAGCACTACTGCTCAGTGGACGTGGCTCTGGGCGAACCGCAGAGCAAGAGTCCGGTTCCTGTGCGTTTGCTCCCGGGGACGAGTAAGGTCTGGAGACATTCTGGGTTGTCTTGACAGGGGTCTAGGGGACGGAGGCTGGGGGCGCTGCTGACCCCCCACCACACACAGCTCGGCCGCACCACGGACAGTCGTGCACCCCCTGTCTGCCGTGCCACAGCTGAGAAGCCCCACGCCCCACTGTCATCAGCTGTTGGGAAGAATAAGTGACTGATACACGGAGACCTGGCAGGTGTCCAAAACATATCGTTTGCTGTGAAGACGCAGTTGGGTGCGAATGTGTGTGGTCTGAGTCTGATTCTGGAGCAGGAAGGACAGCACCCTGGTGGCATACGGTCCCTGGCCGGGCAGGGAGGGGACAGGGGCAGCCTGGCCAGGCCGGGTGGGGGNCGGGCCTCGCCCTGGGAGCTAAGCAGGAGGCCGGGCTCTGATTCAAGGCCCTCGGGCTGCCTCCCAGCCGTCCTAGGAGACAGATTTAGCCTGCGTTTCAAAGGCATTTCCAGCCCTTTAATTCCAAGGTCCTGCGCTCGGCCCAGCACGAGCCCGCGGCCCCCCAGTCCCGGGCTCACAGCCCCTGCCTCTGAGATGAGTCGACGAATCCGGGACAAGCAGCTACGAGGGAAACCGGGAATCTGCGCTTTTACCAACCTGCTTCCACCCACCTCGGGGAAGAAAGAGCCGAAAAGTCGGGGGGGGCAGGTGGGCGGCCGGCCAGGGGCACAGGGCGGCTGGTGCCCAGCACCCAGCCGAGCCCCTCAAAGACAAGAGAGCCGGAGGAGCCCCCGATGGCGGCGGGACGGGGCTGTGCTGCCCAGACGCCTCAGCCGGGCTGAGAAACACGCCGAGCCCCGGTTCCCATAAATCCGGCTTTTATGCGGCGATGAATAGGGGTGAACAATGGATCTATTTCAGGCCGCAGAGAAACTGGCCCAGCCTGGGTTTCTCTCCTGCAGTCAGNCATTTGGGGGAGGACATCCCGCCGTCCCCCGGGGGCTGGTGCCGGCAGGACCCCCCCCACACACACAGGAGGAGGTGCTGTTGGCCGCCTCGGCTGCTGGCGGTCACTGCCCCATGGTCCCATCTCGGTGGGCATGGAGTTGGCCCTCGGCCTTGGCTGGTCTCTCCCAACTTCTCCCAGACCGGGAGCCCCTCTGCTGCCCCCTCCTCACCCGCGGTGGCCAGCCTCTGCTCGATTCTCCAGCCGCCGGCAAACCCACCCTCGCAGGCATCTTGGAGGTGACATCCACTTCCACCAGCTGCATCGCTGCCCTGCCTTTGGGTGCCCGTGGGCGCTCAGCACCCCACCTGTGGGTGCCTGTGGGCACTCAGCACCCCGCCTGTGGGCGCTCAGCACCCCGTGGACATTGTTCACGTGCTGGTGGTTTGGACCGAGCGAGGCGGCCACTCCTGCACTACAGTCCCCAACCCAAGGTCTAAGGTGGCTCGGGATCCACCCCCAGTCCTTCCTCCGCAGGCAGGTGTCCTGGAAGTGCACGCTCCACAGACTGTCATCTCCGCGTCCCCGGGGAGGGCCTTGCGGGAACAGGTACGGGGGAGAGTCCTTAGCATCACGCTGCCCTCACTCAGCTCGAGGCATACCTGGCTCGCTGCATCAGGCCACACGCCCCAGCGCTGCTGAGAGGTGCTGCCAGCCTGTCCCTCCCCAGCTCCCAGCTTTCCCTCTCAGAAGCAATCATACCCACCTCTATCAGCTGTTCTTCTGGCCTTCACCCACACATTTCCAAAGAACAGGTTTATACCTCATGATGATTAATTCCACGTGTCCCCTGGGCCAGCCCACGGTACCCAGCTGTTTGCTCAAACACCATCCGGAAGTCACCATGAAAGAAATTTTTAAATGAAAGCAGATGGCCTTCCATACTGTGAGTGGGCCTTGTCCAAGCAGTTGAAGGACTGAAGAGGAAAGACTGAGGAAGAAGGAATCCTGCCTCCTTATGGGCTTTGGACTCAAGCTCAGAATCTTCTCTTTGAGGGAATGCGGCGGCTTAGGTGGGAGCCCCCTACAGAGAGGCCCTCGTGACAAGGAACAGAGCGAGGCCTCCAGCCAACAGCCATTAGGGCTTGGAAACCCGGCCGTTGTGCTGTGCGTGAAGTGCAACCTTCCCTAGTTAGACCCTCAGATGACTGCAGCTGATGATACCTTGTCAGAGACCCCAAGTCAGAAGACTCTGCTGTCCCGGGCCTGGAATCCTAACCCACTCAAACTGTGGGATAATAAACAATTTCCAGTGGGGGGTCTATTGTTTTCGGCCCGTACACTTTGGGGTGACTCGCTACACCGGGAGAAGGAACTGATACGTCCCTGTGTACATTTAGACCTTATCTGTTGAATATTGCTGCTCCCCGCTATTTTCCCTTCCCCTTCCTCCCAACACAGCCATATCAAAGTTTGGGTTAAATCAATATTCAGGCCACAGAGGATTATGACCATGTAAAGGACTTTTTTTTTCTGAGCTAAATAGTGCATTCTGACAATATTACGATGTATTCTCATTTTCCATTCTTTTTTCCCCCCAGAGTTAGTTATTGCCTTGCTTTTTAAACTTTCTTTCTTATTATTATTTTGAATTTATTTTTTTAACGTTTTTATTTATTTCTGAGAGAGAGAGAGAGAGAGAGCGTGAGCAGGGGAGGGTCAGAGAGAGAGGGAGACACAGAATCTGAAGCAGCTCCAGGCTCTGAGCTGTCAGCACAGAGCCCGACGCGGGGCTCAAATCACGAACCTTGAGATCATGACCTGAGCCGAAGTCAGACGCTTAACTGACTGAGCCCCCCAGGCACCCCTTGAATTTATTTTTTAATGTTGATTTATTTTTGAGAGAGAGAGAGAGAGAGAGAGCACATACAAGGTGGGAGAGGGAGAGACAAGATCTGAAGCAGGCTCCAGGCTCCACACCAGCACAGAGCCCGATGCAGGGCTTGAACTCACAAGCCGTGAGATCATAACCTGAGCCAAAGTCAGACGCTTAACGGACTGAGCCCCCCAGGTGCCCCTATTTATTTATTTTTGAAAAGCACAATTTTCTATGTGCCCATTGGTAATCCAAATGCTCAGTCCCATCAATGCCATCAATACTTGTCCAAATGCTCAAATGCATCCGATAATCTGTAGTTTTCATTTTCCTTTCCTTCTGGCATCTCCTCTGGGGTCCTGGGTGCCCAGACCTGCAGCACCCCCGTCTCTGGGGCTTCCCTTCACCTCTCCCTGGGGTCACACTATTTCCCATGTTGTGTCGTTTCTCCGTACATTGTGCCCCCGAAACCCAGGCCTGGCAGCTGGCCAAGAAAGAACATGTTTCAGTCCTTCTGGGTCTGAACTATCCATATAACCTCCTGGTGGTTGGCCGCTCGGGTGTTTAGGCCCCGTGTCCTGGTCCCCCTGCGCAGGGTGGGGGCACCTGGCCGTGTCTCGGGCTCCCAGTGCGGCTCTGGAGGGACCAGATGCCGTTGCAACGCTCCTTCCTTCTATACGGTTCGCCCTTGAGGTTTGGCAGCTTGTAGGCCTTAGGTCTCCAGTGTCCTGAAATCCGCAAAGTTGTGCCTTCTTGCGGGTCTGTCTGGGTCTCCCCCTCTGCTGGACAGGGAGGGAGGGCACCTTGTCATCTGGACGCTCACTCTTCCACCCGGAACTTTCCGTGTGTCCCCGTCGGGTTGCATGGCCGACCTCCTGAGCTGACCTGCCAACGCCCTGCCTTTCCTGCCACTCTTCATGTTTCTGTGTTTTTATTTTATTTTGGGAGAGGCTTTCTCTACTCTCTCCTCCTCCCTTTCTGTTGATTTTTAAAATTTAGATGATTCTATTTTGAATTGCCGGTAACAGCCCTCGTTCTCAGAAAGCTACCTTTGTTGTGACGCCCTCTTTGTTTCATGGGCACAGTATCTTCCGGGCCCTTGTAATAGTCGTGTTTTAAGCCTTCCTCCCCCTGGAGGAAGCTAACACCGCGTATCAGGGGCTTCCTAACGTTCGTCCATCACTTTGCCCGTTTCTCAGAATTCGTCACTCAGGGCGAGGATGGGGAGCTCGACCTCGAGGCCAGCATCTGTTGAGAGTGTCCCATATGCCAGGACCTGCCCCTTCGTTCCCCTTCACAGCCCTGCGATATCAGCGCCTGGTTAGCACGGGCATGGCTGCACCTTCTGGAAGGCCCCGACACACAAGGATCCCGGGGCATTTCCTAGAGGAGTGGGGGCTCTCAGGGGGTGCAGCGCTGGTGGCGGTGGCGGGGAGGGGCCTGCCCGCCCTCGCTTGCCCCCTGTGCCCCAGCACTGGCCTGAGATCCCACGGGCAAGCGGGCCCTGCCCCAGGTCCCCAACCAGAGAAGGGCTGTCCCTGGGCCGACCCCGAGTGGATTCTCTAGTGACCCTCTGAGGACCTCGTGGGCGCAGGCTGTGCGCACAGGAGCAGTGCCCGCGCAGGTGCCCCCTCGCCTGTGCGAGACGCTCTCCTCTCCCCGCGCTTACTTCCTGCTGCGGAGCCACACTGGACGGGAGCGCCGGCGTCAGGCCCAGAGCCCGGGAGAACAGCACGGTGCATTTTCTCGCAGGACCCACGCGCCTGCCCACTGAGCTACCACCCCCTGCCCCTGCCCACGTCTGGATGGGGGCCCCATGTGCCCACCTGGCTCTGGTAGCCTCCGGCCAGATGGACCCAGACCCATAGCTGCACGACCTTAAACTCGAGCAGCACCCAGTGGGCTCCATCTTGCTGCTGCAGACAGCGGGGAGTCCCCGGGCCAGGGCAGATCTCAAGCCAGGCCGTGGTCCTGCAGGGCACCCGGGGGCGGGTGCCAGTCCCCAGGGCAGGCCCGAGGGTGCAGTCTGGGCAGCCCACTGGAGGGGAAGGCCCCAGGACGCCTGGGAGCATGCCAGCAATGGCGAGGCAGCTCGGGCAGGCCAGGCCTTCTGAACAGGACTCGCAAAGGGGATGGGTGTGCGCACGGCCCAGGCTGTATGATGGCCGAGGGCAGCAGAGCCCCCCCCTTTGCTGTTGTCCCCAGCAGGTCCCCTCCCCAAGACGATGCAGAAGGTAGGGACGGCTCTGGACCCAGCAGGAGCGAGGATGTGGGTGGGTGGTCTCTGAAGGGGCCGGGCATAGAGCACCCACCTGGGTCGTTTGCTGTGAGGACGAAGCGGGTCCCTCGGTGGGGAGAACACCCCCGACACAGATCATCCGAGTAAGCGTCTCTGTGTTGATCTCACAACAAGGGGAATGAGTGTGCACTGGGGCCCACTGCCTCCTGGTCCCCAGAGCACCCTGGTCTGCCTTCCTCACGGGTGGAGACCCGGGTCCGACTCGGCGTTCTTTGGGGACACCTGAGGCAGGAAGACTGAGGAGTACAAGGTCCTGGGGCAGCCCCAAGCCCCTTCACTCCTCCTGCCCCACAGAGGCAGCGTCGGCCGCAGGACAAGCTCCCAGGCCTCACCCAGCACTGGATGCCCAGCGGGCAGCCGCCTGGGGAGGGGGAGTTCACCCCACGGCCCGGCCCCAGCCAGCAGAGACAGGGGGTGACGGATAAACGCCTCTCCTGGTCTGAAGCCTCAGAACAGCCCCGGGTGGCCAGGGCAGCATGCCCGTGTTCTGGCTCCCCCCTCCCTGTCTGCAGCCCCNGGGTGTGACCTTTGCAAGCTCCCGGTACCCTGAGAGGAGGAACGGGGAGCCCCACGTCCTGCATCTTCGAATATTCTCCCGGGCGGGACTGAGGCTCCCCGGCCAGGTCTCTCCCTCCCCTCCAGCTGGGACCACAGTACGACCTTGGGCAGAATTCTCACACCACCGTGGCGCTGAGGCCCCGGGCGGCCTTCTCGGGGAGAACTTCCGGAAGGAAGACCGCCGTGCTAGGAGCTTCAGGGGTCTGGGGGACCGAGCATCCAGAGTGGGACCCGGGCACCTGCGACAGCTCGCATCTAAGGCCGGTGCTCCTCTGCCCCGAGTCACAGCCCCACCCTGGCCCCAAGCCTGGGGGGGAGGGGCTCTGCTAGCAGTGTTGCACACCACCTCTCCGGCCAGCCCCACTGGGCCGGCTGTGGAGACGCTGGGTGTGCTCAGCCAGGACCCCCGCTGACCTGGGGAGTTCAGGCTTCCACCCCCCTCCCTGTCCAGGTCAGGACCAGAGCCCTGCATGCTCCCCCTCCAAAAGGCATGCTCCCCCTCCAAAGCTAGAGGCCCCCCTCCCCCCAGCCTGTGCCCCCTCCCCNCCCAGCCTTGCCCCTCTCCCCCCAGCCTGGCCTTGAGCCACACACATGGGATCACCAGATTCAGCAAATAACAATATAGATTTCCCAGTTAGATTAGAATTTCAAATAATCAATGAATACGCTTTTATAGTCGAGTCCTCCAGTATTTTTCGAGTCCGCCCTAGAATCCTGATGGGTCCCCACTGCCTGGCCTCACGTCACCCCAGGCCAAGGTGCCCTGGGCTCAGGAGAAGCCCTCTCATGGACCAAACTGGGACCTGATCAGAAGTTCTCATAAATCAGCTAAAGGAAAAGGTGATTTTTAAAAAGAATCATGTGGACCTTACACGCTTCAGCTTTCAGATCTGTAGGGTACCGTCTGTGCCCATCTACCCTCTGGGCTGTGCCTCTGGCGGCTGCCAGGATTCCAGTGGGGACGGCGCCCCCTGGCGCCTGCTGCCGGGCTGTGCGGGCCAGGAGTTCAGCGGCGGGTTTTCCCAGACGCTAGCGGAAGGCAGGTCCCTGGGGCTTGAGAGGACTTTGGTCCCAATCTCAGCATCGTCCAGGCCACATCTGACTCGATGTTAGATGACGTCCCTCTTCCAGCAATGCCCACCTTGAGTGGCCTTTCCAAGGCAACTTTGTTTCCACCCACAAAACTCTTCATATTCGTTAGATTCTACGATCTTTAACTAAATCCTTTTCTCAAAACCACATGTTCATTCAGAAACTGTGGGTCTGGGGACAAAACAGGGGAGTGTGAGAGTGTCCCCTCACCTTGCAGGTGCTTCCTGAGGGGACCCGGACCGGGCAGCAGGTGTCGTGGAGGGAGAATGGTGCACACAGCCAGCCGCTGGCCCAGACACCAGCTTACGGCTGAGTCAGTGGCCTGCAGGGCGCGGCCCTAACGCTCACTGGGTGACCCAGGCGGGACCCTGACCCTCCATGTGTTCAGCCCATCAGCACTGCCACCAAGCCCCACCCGCGGGGCTCGGGAGCCTTCCAGGCCCAGAGACACTCGGGAACACTCGAGCAGCCACTGACTCAGAAAGTGGCTCGAACACGTAGCCAAGCAGGAGGGCAGTGTTACCTCCTGGGGCCGAGGACACGGGGCAGAGTGACTGCCTGTGCGCGGGGGGTAGTGGGGGCTCAGCGGGGGCAAGCTTCCTGGGCTCAGGAAGGGCGGGGACAGAGTCCCCAGTGCTGCCGCCGCGGGTGCACCCCAAGAACCCAGAGGCGGGCTGGCTGGTCCGAAGGGACCCGAGGAGCAGGCCTGCAGGCGGGACTCAGCTTCCCAGGCTGGAGCGGATGAGCAGTGTGGACATTTCCAGAAGCAAATGGAGGCCGTGGGCGGGGGCTGAGCTGGGGGTGGCAGCTGTGGGACAGGTCAGAGAAGAGGCGCGTAGGGGAGGCACGCCCAGGGAAGCGTGGGGGTGGGAGCACCCCTGGCTTCAGGACTTGGGAAGGCTGGAAGGGCTGTGAGCCCTGGGGCCCTGCCCACCCTCCTGGGCGGAGGCCTGGGTGTCGGTGGCTCTGGTGACCTCAGTGTTCCCGAGTCAGACGGCAGAGGGCGCCCCGAGACCTCACACCAGGAGTGTCCCCTGTGCTGGCTGGGGAGGTCGCACCTGGGTCACTGGGTGAGGCAGTGGAGGACAGAGGGCTTCCAGGCTTGCTCCCTTCCCATGCGGCTGGCAGAGCCCACGGCCCACCCTGTCTCTCTGCGGAGCTGGCCTGGGGGCAGACCTTTGTCCACCAAGACCCGGCTCCCAGGATCAGGGCTGCTTCTCGCTATAGGTGTGTGTGTGGGGGGGGTCGGGGGAGGCCCTTTGGAGGCCTCGTGAGCATCCGCAGGGGAGAACCCTCCAGGTGGGACCCCCAGGTGGGACCCTCCAGGTGGGATTCTCCAGGTGGGACCCTCCAGGTGGGAACCTCCAGGTGCAGCCGTCCAGGTGGGATTCTCCAGGTGGGATTCTCCAGGTGGGACCCTCCAGGTGGGACCCTCCAGGTGCGGCCCTCCAGGTGGGATTCTCCAGGTGGGACCCCCCAGGTGGGACCCTCTAGGTGGGATTCTCCAGGTGGGACCCCCCAGGTGGGACCCTCCAGGTGGGATTCTCCAGGTGGGAACCTCCAGGTGGGACCTTCCAGGTGGGACCCTCCAGGTGGGATTCTCCAGGTGGGAACCTCCAGGTGCAGCCCCCCAGGTGGGTCTAAGGAAGGCCTATGTACAGACCAGCGAGGGAGAGTTGCCTGAAGGACTCAGGAGGAGAGAAAAGGTGTGGGGGTGGACTTGGGGGTGGCCGTGTGGTTGTGGAAGACCCGGGCAGCAGATCAGAATGCTGGTAACAGGGAGCTATTGGAGGTTGTGTGTAAAGTCCTCTCCCCCACGTAACAGCGTTAAGCTGAGGAAAATATGTAAACCCAGAGAGAGAGAGAGACCTGCATATACCCATAGCCTAGCACCCAACACCATCCCTGCTCATTCCTTGCAGATCTTTATCGGGGTAGGTTTTTCTTAGTTAGGAAAATAGCCATAAAGATACAGCACATGTAGTTTATTTCCTTTTTCCTGACATCATAGGAAAGGTCCGCTGCATGGCACCTTCAGACATGCAGCTGGCAGCGGTAAACAATGAGCCATCACCCTCTGGCACGGTGAGGGACGCAGGGGTGCGGTGAGGGACGCAGCAGCCGTCCTTACGCCCTCCCTGCCCTGCCCAGCTCTGCACGGCCGCCGTCCACCTCGGGGGTCCCAGCCCCACAGACGCCCAGGCCAGGGGTGGGGCCTCCCCAGCCCCCGAGCTCCCGGGCCTAGCTCTGCGGAAAGCTCCTGCCCACAGCACGCCCGGGGCCAGTGGGGTAGAATGCCGGAGCCAGGAGACGTTAATCCCGAGGGGAATCAGGTTCTGGGTGTAACCTGGAATCGGTTCTCTGGCCTGACCCCGGTGCCCTTCATAGCGGTACAGGGCGCTGCCGTCCCCGGAGCCAGGGGGCTACAGAAAGCCACAGACCACTTAGCAGTGGAAGCAAGCAGGAAGGGCTGGGGGGTGCTTGGTAGTTTGTCAGCGTGCTGCAGAACGTGGAAGAGACAATTATGAGCTCGGAGATTACAGTTCCCAGCTGAGGAGGCAGATAAGGAACCCAGAATCTTCTGTGCTGTGCAGAAAGGGTGACCAAGCAGCCCGACTGCCCTCCTCGGGGACGCCCGTCTGCCAGGGGCCCGCGGCTGGAACCCCCTCACGGAGAAGAGGACCTCGCTGCCCCCCGACGTCTGTGCAGCGTGGTGCGTGCTGAGAACCCGCTTCCTCCCAGGCATCCGGAATCGACCCCAGGCCGCGGGGGCCCCGTGCCCAGCCCCCGACAAACACCCTGGGCGCCGCGTCTCTCACGGGCCCCTGGGGGTGGCCTGTGTGAGTCCTCGGGGAGGGGTCCCGGGAGCTCAGGCCCGACGTCCCCCGTGTGCCTCTCCCTTCCTGTGCGTCCCACCACTTCTGTGTTGTGAACCTGGGAGT
>NW_027527429.1:1208045-1220225 GCF_008692635.1 Crocuta crocuta
CAAGCCGGGTGGCCTTGGGGACCCTGACGCAACTGCCCTACAAAAATTATGTCTTGCAGACAAGGAGTGCAGATTTCTGGAAATAAAACCTGAGGTCTAACCTGGTGGGTCTTAAACTCCCAAGGCGAGTTGGATTTCTGCTCTGTCGCCGTCTTGTGGGAAGGGCGGGGCCTTGCTGGGCAGGAAGGAGTCTCTCATCGCTTGGATGGGGATGCGTGGGGGGACTGGTGCAGCTGGAGACCCGAGCCCCTAAATTCTGCCGCGTCCCTTTGCCAGGAGGTGTCCCTCCTCCCTATCTGGTGGGTTAGTCTCCCCCCAAGAACTCGTTGCCCCCCCCCGACAGCTGTTGTCTGCAAGGGGCTGACCCCCACCCCCAACCGTGACTCTGTTTCCTGATCTGTGACCAGACCCTGAGGCTGAGATATGACTTAGAAGGTGAGGCGCGAAGTGTGCCCCAGGGGGCTCCACATATGCCACCCAAGTCCTGGGGAACACACACGGGGTGGCTCAGGGTGCAGATGACCGCAGTGCTGGCCTGGGCCCACTTGTCTGAGGTTCTGGATTCGCGGGGTGACCGGGAGCTGCTCTAAACATTTGTGCAAAGCTTCCCTGTGCAGGAGGCTGAGCTGCCAGACCTGTGGTCCCTGGTCCAGGCAGGTGCCCGAGACTTGGGGACACCGGGTGTGTGTTGGCTGGATCCGTCACGGAAGACCTGCTCTCCGCCACTCAGCACCAGCCAGACCGCATGCCATGACCCCAGCCGCATGGATTCGGTGGGCGATGGGACCCTGTGGGCAGGGCCACAGGAGGGGCCGCAGGCCTGAGGGGCAGCCCTGAGGGGTCATTGGAGCAGCCGGCCTAACCCACAGAGAGCCTAGGAGTCGTCCGTGGTGTCCCGGGGGCTGGACGGCTGCCTTCCTGACAACAGACTCACTCATTGTGCCTGAGCGGAAGGGCTTCGGTCTGCAGATGCGAAGTGGGGCTGGACGCCACATTCCCTGCAGGGCCCGTGCTCAACAGCGTCCTGTCGGCAGGGGTGCTGATCTGAGGCTGCTCATGGCTCCCCAAGGGTCCCGCCCTGCCTGCCTGTCCCTCCAGGGCCAGCCCTGTGATTACCCTGTTCCTGTAAGGGGGGCTCTCAGCCCCAGTGTCAGACTTAGAACGTCCTTCTCTCCTGGCGGAGAGGAAATTGCGTTTGAGTCCTGATGTTGAATTCGGTCCTAAAATCCTAGTCGTGCCTGTGCAGAGATGTTTTTCTCCGAATTTGATCCTTGGATCAGATTCCCACAGTGGACTCTCGAGGTCTCACTGCCAGCAGGGTCACAGAGCCCTCAGCGCTCTGGCCAGGGATGAAATATTCAGTTTGACGGCTCGTGCAGGTGACGTCTGCCTCCTCGTCTCCGGCCTTTTATAAAGAGGAGCCTGCGTGCGGGCGGCAGACGCCCATCCCGTCCGGCTGAGGCTGAGCAACGGGACTGCAAGGTAACCTCGGGAGGGGCAGGTGCGGGGTCACCGCCTACCATTACGCACAGGCCGGCTGACAGGTGGGGTCCAGCCTCGGGACAACGGTCTGAAGTCACTGAAACTGAAATTGCTATGAAAACACTCCGCGCGTGTCTTTTGCCCAGAGCTGTCTTCCAGGGAGCGGCCGGTTCAGGGGTGCTGGGAGGGAGCGGGGCCCCCACGGTGGCTGGTCTCACCCTCTGGGCCCCTTGTGCCGCAGGTAGACCGGAGCCCGTCCGTTGGTGGAGGACGCGCCGGGGAAGATGACGGCCTGCTTGGTGCGAGGGCTGGCGCTCTGCCTCCCGCTGGGGCCCCTGGCCGGTGAGTGGCTGCCTGTCCCTTGCGCCATCTCCCTGGCGGCGTGGGCAGCTTGTGTGCGGTGGGTCCTGCGCTAGGGGGCCTCCAGGGTGACCGCTCTCTCTTCCCCTGCAGGGACCAAGCCAGTGCATGAGGAGGAAGGTACTGTATCGTCCTCTGGTCTTTTCTGCTGTGTGTCTGGGTGGGGCAGGGTCAGAGGGGGGCTGGGTGGGAGCTTCTGTCCGCAGCAGAGGAAGCAGGAGGCCTGGGTCAGCTCAGGGCCCAGCTATTCAGGCCGAGGGACCGGAGCCTCTGCCCTGGGCCCTGCCCTCCCGCCACCTGGGGCGGCACAGGGCAGGAGAGGCCCTCTGAGCCCCTGAGGCTTGGCACCTCACCCTCAGGCCGGACTCACCCCGTGGCCCTCCCCCGAACGCCCGCCCCACAGCAGCGGCATCTGGACTCCAGGGCCGGGGGCTGTGGTCCCCTCTGAAATCCCACCGGGAGGCTCCCAGAATGGGGGCCAGATTTCCTGCCCCTCCCTCTTTCTCCTCGTCTCCCCCAGACCGTGAGTCCCAACAGGCAGAACCCAGGTCATCACCCAGATGGCAAGGCCCCAGGATGCTCCGCCGGAGGACCAGGGACCACCCAGGTCCTGGCTCCCAGCTGGGAGGGTCCCTTCACGGCATGGGGGCGCTGGGCACCGGCCGCGGCCCGAGGCATCCGTGGAGGGGCGGCCTCGGGGCCGGACGAGCGGGCTTGTGTCTTTCAGACCCCTACGCGGAGCCGCCGGCCTTGCCTTACTGGCCTTTCTCCACCTCGGACTTCTGGAACTACGTGCAGTACTTCCAGACCCTGGGCGCCTACCCCCAGATCGAGGACCTGGCCCGCACCTTCTTCGCCCACTTCCCCCTGGGGACCACCCTGGGGTTCCATGTCCCCTATCAGCAGGACTGAGCCCAGCCTGGACCCCCGGCCGCAGCTCAATAAACTCACTTGAGACGCACAGATGCTGGTGGTTTTCTTTCAGGAGACCCCTCCACGCAGGCCACATTTCCTGTCTTATTAGACAAATGAACCACGGCTCGGACTCAGGGCTCTGCTCCGCTTGTCCCCCTGACAGCTAAGCTCACGATGCCCTGGGAGGGGCTGCGGGGCCCCGGAGTGCGGGGGCGGCTGAAGCAAGCCCACAGCAGGGCACCGCCTGACTTACTGACGGGACCCAGATCCAGGCAGCCACACCCCAAATCCCCTGCCCGCGGCCACCAGACCCCCAGGGGCCACTCCTGGGCTGGGGCCCTGCCTGCCCCCTTTCCTCAGTGCACTCCTGAGGGCGGTTCACACCAGGGCAGCAGGAGCCCAGCCTTGGCGGAAGGCTCGGGGCCCAGAAGCACCGCCCTTAGTCCAGAAGCCGAGGTGGGGAAAGGCCGGCCGGGCGCGGCCGGTGGCTCCGCGTTCGTACGTCAAAGCGAATTTCCCCGTAAGGATTAATGGAAACTCAGATGATTCGTTTCGAAACCCCAAAATATTCATATAAAAATGATCACAATACTGTAGTATAATACAAAATAATAAAGAAAATACAAGACATCAATCAACTTCCCTTCGAAAACCTTCATGGCTGGTGCGAGGGAGACCAGACAGCTAGTTTGAATTTGGTTTCTGCAAATTAACGACGACAACAGTCCCCGTTCATATGATCGCCAGGCGTGAGGATGGGTCTTGAGCTCCCAGTGGGGACAGTCGGGCCTCAACCTCACGCAGCAGGCAGAAGGCACGCTTGCCCACAGGATCTCCGTGTTGCGACCTAGCAGCTCAGTTTGCCTGCGTGCACCTTCGTATCCCGCTCGGACGTCGCGCCGCCGGCTGCCCGGGCCGCCTCTCTGCAGGCTGCTCGGAAGGACCCCAGCCCGGCGCGCCCTCCGGGAGGGCCGTGTGATGCCCCGGCCGGAACCGTGTCCTCTCTCTCGGGCACCCGCCGACCCCCTACCTGCCACCTCACAGTCCCAGGGCATCTCACTCCAAGTTCGGGACTCCAATCTGGCCATGACCCTCCCTGCTCACCTCAGCACAAGGCAGGCTCAGTTCTCCTCTCTACACGCCTCCCGATTCCCCCTGGCAGGCAGATCTCGTGGGGGACCCTCCACCCCCTGCCCCACGCCCTCACCCCCCTCACCGCCAGACCTCCACCACTGCGCTCCTTGCCGGGCGCAGGCACCACCCATGACCACCGCCCTCTCGCCCTCTTGGTGGCTGGTGACCTGGGGGACCACATGCCCTGGGGACCCAGCCATCCACTCCTGTTGTCCTGGGGAGTCATGAATAGGGTTCCTTCCACTCGCGAAAGGACGTGGGCAGGATTCGGGCCCCACGGATGACCCAGACCGACCAGGTGCGCTCAGGGCTCCTCCCAAGGGACATGGTCTTTCCACCTCGGTGACATCTCACATTCCCAGTTCTGCCACCCCATGAACATCAGTGTCCCTGGGGTGGGCCCCGAGCCCTGGCTTCCTGGAAGGTCTCACCCCGCTATGGGAATAGGGTCCGAGGAGCAGCCTGTTGGTGACCACAGACTCGTGGCTTCCTCGGTCTTTCTCGGGTACTTCAGCGTGATGCGTGTCATGGTGACACCTCAGGCTCCCCCACACTCCCAGCCTCTCCTCGCCTCTCCTGAGCCCCATGCTGCTACTCAGGCCACAGTCTCCCTCAATNATGCTTTAAAAAGTTATGATAAAATACACATATCATAAAATTTGCCACTGTAACTATTTTAAGTGGCACTAAGCACATTCACGTTGTTGTGTATCCATCAGCGCCATCCATCTCCAGAACTTTCTCTCTTTCCCAACTGAAACTGTCCCCGTTAGACACTGACTCCCCAGCCCCTCCCCCAGCCCCCAGTGCCTGCCCACCTGGTCTCTGTCTGTGAATCTGACTGTTGTAGGACCTTCTGCAAGTGGAGTCCCACAGAATTTGTGTGACAGCTCGTTGCACGGAGCATCACGTCCTCAAGCTTCATCTGTGTTGCAGCAGGTATCAGAATCTGTTTCCTCTTTACGGCTGAACAGTATTCCATGTTGTGTACAGAGCACACCTTGCTCAGCCGTCCACCTATCAGGGAACAGCTGAGCCGCTGCCACATTTTAGCTGTTGTGAACTGTATGAACATGGGCGTGCAAATATCTCACGAGGACCTTGCTTTCGCTTCCTCTGGGGACACACCCAGAGTGGGGCTGCTGGATCCGTGGTATTTCTATGTTTAATTTTTGAGGCTCCCCCCACACTCTCTTCCACGACGGCTGCACCACTTCCCCGTCCCACCAGCAAAGNCGGGGTTTTAAGTAGTATCCGTTCTAATAAGTGTGAGGTGGTGGCTCATTGTGGTTTTGATTTGCATTTCCCTAATGGTTAGTGTGTTGAGCATCTTTTCATGTGCTTATTGGCTATTTGAACATCTGCTTCAGGGAAAGGTGTATTCAAGTCATTTGCCCGTTTTGAATTGGGATCTGTTGCTGTTGAGTTTTATGGGTTTTTATATATTGGATATTAATCCATGATCATATGTGTATGTATACGTATAGTATATATGTAATGTGTAAGCACTTGCCCCCATCTGGCGGGCTGCCCTTTCACTGCACTGACCATTCACGTTCTTTTCTTTTAAAGTATAGTTTATGCACATCAGTACTCGTTTCAGGTGTACAACACAGAGATGGGACAGCTGTACACACTCGGTGCCCCTGCAACGTTACGGCGGGGCCTTGCCACGTCCCCAGCCCNGCTCAGGGACCCTGTGCTCCCGCCCTTGGGCAGGGTGTGCCGGGGTCTTGCGTTTTTGTCTCCCCGCGTCCTGGCCACGGGGTGATCTCGGCTGACGGCGGCGCTTGTGAGCTGGTGGCGCCGCAGCGCAGCTCGAAGTGTCGGGGCCAGCCCATCGACGTCTGGGCCTCGGTTTCTCTCTCAGAGCTTAGGGAGACAGACCAGACCCTGCGTCCGTGCGCCCTGAAATCACGGCCTGGCCGAGGCTGATTGCAGGTGCTGAGTGGAATAGAGGCGGAGGTGCCTTGACGGAGGCACCCTCCCGGCTTTGGGGTGGTCCAGCTCAGATTTAGCAGAGCATGGGCGAATGCTGAAGGCCACGCTGGTGTTTGCTAACTAGTGGGGGTGCGGGAGCAGAGTCCTGGGGGGTCAGAGGGAAGGGCAGGTCTTGTAGTTTAACCGCAGGCTGTAAGGTGCCTGAGCGCGGGGGAGAGATTGCGGCTGGAAGGGGTGGCGGGGCTGGTTCACCAGGTGGCCTGTGGCTGTGCTCTCTGCACCCCATGCCTGAGGCACTGCCACCAAACCCCGTCTTCTCAGTCCTTTGGTAAAGGCACTGCCCTGGGCAATGTGGACTCAGAGGCTTTGCAGTGGGGGTTATAGGCTCCGATCTGTTTCATGGCAGGTCATTGGAGAGTTTGGGGATTGGGTTTGGGGGTGGGAGGGTGGAAAGCTGCGAACCAGAGCCTTGGGAGGGTCTGGACGAAGGCCACACCTGTAGGTGGGAGCCGGGACACACTCAGCAGAGTCTGTCATTGGTGGGATCTGCCAGGCTTACTTCGCCATGGGGAAACGGGAGGGAGATCGAGGAGAGCGGAGAGAATCCTGGGCTTTTCTCCCAGATTAGCATTACTGAGAACAGCCATGAAGAGGAGGCTGGGGGTTGCTCAGTACTGGGGAGCCAGGAGAAGGTGGAGCAGACAGCCTGGGAACGTGGGGGTGGCAGCCGGGACCTGTGGGCGGAGGCCTGTGCTCTGACCTCACAGACACCCAGAGTCCTGAGTGCGTCAGATTGCCCGACTTTGGCTGTGGCACGATTTTCCTGCCACCAGAAGTGTGGCAGTGGGAAGTCCTGTGACGGCCCCCACTGAGCCCCCAGTCAGCAGGTGTAATTCCCAGAAGAAGCAGGGGGCAGTCCGGAGCAGAGAACTCAGCAGGCACAGTTTTGCACGTTTGGGGCCTGGCCTCTGTGGCAACATCTTACAGGGAATTAGAACCTCTTCTCCAGGCCTGCAGAGACGTGGTGGGGTTCAGGGCACTGGGGGGCGTGGTGCTGGTCAGGGCGAGAGCGGGAGTCTGTTCAAAACCAGGAGGAATCAAGCAATGTAAGACCCAAGGCGGCCTTCAAAATAATTCCTTGGAATGCTGCCTCTCTCACCCACTTCCTCTGCCTGGAACTAAATTTTGACTCCCCCCGGACACCTTTCCCTCCCTCCCCTTCCCCTGCCCCAAAGGACTGACACGGCCTCACCTTTCCCTTCCCAGGCCGGAGGCAGCACCGGGCTCCTGATGGACTTGGCGGCCAACGAAAAGGCAGTTCATGCCGACTTTTTCAACGGTAAGGATGCCGGGATGGGGGTCCCAGTTCTGATCTGCGCGTCTCTTGCGTGTGTTACAAGTGGGATGCTGTGTGACGTGAGCGCGGGGGTCAGAGGACGGCAAGCCCAGCTGTGTGCCGTTCTCGGGTGCCGAGCAGTGTGTAGGAGGGGACGACACGGCCCTCAGCCTTGGTCCTCAGGAGGACAGGTGGGATAAAGTTGCCCCCCGTCTTGCATTCCACTAGTTGAACTTGGACATGGCTGTGGGAACCCCAGCCTGCCGTCTCGTGCCTGCTGCATCCCGACAGCTGGTTTCCTGTCCTTCCCTGTGTCCCTGGGATCTGGTCTCTCAGCTCCCTTAGCACAGCGACAGCCAGCTCCCCACCCCCTCCGCCTCCAAGGGCGGGACTCGCTTGTATATGAGAGCTCTAGCGCTAGTTTCCGGGAACGTGGATGGTAAGCGCGGTGCAAACAGTGTGTGTGACCCCTTCCCGCACGTCCCCCAGGGTGTTTCTCTCTCTGGGTTCCGATCTCCTAAGGCCTTGTTCCCGCAGAATGTACTAGTTCTTACTAAGCGTTCACGTCAAAGGGGAGACACGAGGAGGCTTCCTAGGGGGTTAAGTGCTGTTTTCTCTCTTTGTCACCCTCCTTTCGTCTGGGCACCTGCTGCTCCAAAGAACTTTGGGCTCTGGTTGGTGGCAGCTGGGATGGGACCTGGCCACACTGGTTTGATGCACCGGCCCCCCCACCTCCCACCCCAGATCCCGAGTCCATGGTATTTTATCTGGAGTCTTTTTAGCAAGTTGTCTAAAAAGAGAAGCCAGGCTGTTGAATTAGGTCCGCCTTCCCGGGGAGGCCGGCCGCTCCCCTGAGGCGACACCCGGGCCACCCGCAGCTGTGAGGCCTGGACTGCGTTTCCCTAGCTTTCCGGAGCACCGTGTGAAGGCCCTGGCTCACGTGGGCCACCTGGGCGGGCCCTCACCCCGGGCAGGGCGGGCGGTCCCTGACGCCACCCGACCCGCTCCCACGTGTGATGGCCTCCTTCGAGGTCCCACGTGTGTTGTGTTTACAGACAGTTGTGCGTTCTAGCGTTCCGGTTCATGTGGTTTCTGAAAACAGCCCGTTGATCCTGCCAAGAAGGCGCCCGGGAGGGACCCGGGCTGCTCCGCGGGAGCACGGGGCAGGAGTGTGGGCCGCCTCCACCGTGTCCGGGCTGGGAAGGGAAGGGGCACAGAAGAGCTCAGCGCGGCGTCAGCCTGCCCCCGACCGCTCGCGAG
Organism: Crocuta crocuta; assembly: GCF_008692635.1. Taxonomy (NCBI): domain Eukaryota; kingdom Metazoa; phylum Chordata; class Mammalia; order Carnivora; family Hyaenidae; genus Crocuta; species Crocuta crocuta. The sequence continues at coordinate 1,216,474 of NW_027527429.1, forward strand.
GTGCTGGCCGCCCTTCGGGTTGTGACGGTCCCCAGTGTTCTGTGAGAAGGCCGTGAGGGTGCGCGTGGCGTTTCTTCTCAGTCCTCGCTGCTCGAGCAGAGGCTCTGCCCTCTTGCCCCCTGGGCTCTGGGGTTCAGACCGTGAAGAGGGGAGTGTTAGACGAGACAGCACGTAGGGACAGTCGTCACAAGAGCCCTGGCAGAGGCCCGTGGCTTTGCTTCTGGGAGCACATCACAGGGCAGTCTCCCCGGGGGTGACACCCCAGCAGAGGTTGGAGAGTGTGACAGGTTAGCTGGGGCTGGAGCTGGGGACAAAGTGCTCAGAGCTGTAGGCCCACAGGCCAGCCCGGCTGCGGTGGAACCGCTCACGTCTGTGTGGCGGCGCGCAGCCGAGCAGGGGGTCTCTGGGACAGTCCCTGCCCGTGACAGCCTGTGACAGCCTGGATGCAGAGGCATGACCGGGGCCTTCCACTCACCTCTTTGTAGCTCCATGTTTACCCTGCACAGTTTGGAACGCCCGGTACTACCGGGGTCATAGATTTCCTCTCCCTGCGGTGACAGCAAGGTGTGCCGCTCGTAGTGGGTTTAGGGAGTGCGTAGACACGCAGACTGTGGCCACTGTTGTTAGGGAGTGCGTAGACACACAGACTGGCCGCCGTCGTTAGGGAGTGCATAGACATGCAGACCGTGGCCGCCGTCGCAAGAAGTGGGCACTATGGGTTTGTCGTGTTTCTTCCGGTAGGAGGGGCTCAGCCTGTTTCTCAGGACTCGCTTCGGGACAGCCATTCTTGCATGGCTCAGTGCTTCCCGCACCTTCCTCCTGCCTGGCCTCGGCATCCCCCTTTCGGTGGGGTTCTGTGCCAGCCTTCCGGCCGCATCGCCTCACCTCTGCCTGTGTTCTGTAAGATTGTTACTGACACAAAGGAATAATGATGCATTTTAGCCTGTCTGACTCTGGGTAAAACGGTGTCTGTCAAGGAGTCCCTTCGCCTGTTTGCTGCTGTCTCCCTATGTTGAACGACCATGTAATTCATCTTGATGTTCTTTTCTCATTGTTTACCTCACGTGCCCCATTAACACGTGGTTTTGTTCGTTTGTATAGATTTCGAAGACCTCTTTGACGATGACGATATCCAGTGAGACGCCGTCCAGCAGTGGCTGCGGCCGCGTCCCGTAGCTGTGGCGGAGGACAGCCCCAGGTTGTCCCCAGGAACTGGTGGCCGGTACTTGAAATCAGGAGATGGCGAGCCAAGAAAGAGAAGGATGGTTTTCACCATCTGCGTGAGGCCCGCTCATCTCTGAACGTGACCAACTCTTGTCTGTCAATTAAAACAAAAGAGCTGCCGTCATTGGCCGGGCACTGTTAGTTCTCGCGTTTTGAGCGAACGCTGCCGTCCCAGAAGTCTGCGGGAGCGGGGCGGGTGCAGGTGTGTGTCGGCGAGCGAGTGAAACACGCTGGTCCGCTCACAGACACGCGGTGTGCTTCTCCGTTTGCGGTCGTGCGTGAGTGTGACGCTCACGGCCGCCAAGTGGCATTCGTGGAGGAGCAGGGAGCGGTGTGGGGCGCGCCCTGGGCCTCCTGACAGCGCTCTGCCCCGTGGGGGTGCACAGCACGGCTCCCCCGCCGCGGGCCCTCTGCCCCCTGTCCCCTGCCTTGCCACCGGGGCAGCTGCCGTCCCCAGATCCGAGGCTCAAAGATTCGGGACCGCTGGATAACGGCCCTGCAAGAGATGCCTTCTGCGTGAGAAGTGCATCCGTCCGTCCATCCATTTCTAAGGAACGTAACATCTAAGGGGAACAAGGTTATTTAAGTTGCTCTTTAGGTCACCTCGCAACAGGTAGTGGCTGTAAAAATTAAGATTCTTGTTTCAGCGAAGACTGTTTCCTCGACGGGGAACGGCCAGGCTCCAGGCTGTGCTAAGCGGTCCCCATGTTGTATCCAGCATGGCCCCTTAGAGGATCAGCGCGTGCGACCTCCACCCCGGGAGCCCGCGGGACCGCGTCACCGACGGCCTGTTTGTGAGCCAGGCTCCCGCCCCAGGCTGGGAGGGGGGAGGTGTCAACCCTGCCTCTGGTCGCCGTGGGCTCCGCTTCTGGCACTTGTGCTCCTGCCCCGAGGGGACACCACAGCCCACCCATCGCACGCTTCCTGGCGGAGAGCGGAGCGGCGTCACAGCCCCGCGTCCCTGCAGACGGGACAGTCGTGGTCTGTTGTGTCGGAAGCTTCAGGGGAAGGGGCCCCCCCTGTGTGGGACTCAGAACGACAGCTTCCCCGCAGGGGGCTGCGTCCCCGGCGCCTTCTGTGGGGGCAGCCAGGAGCCTGGGTGAGTGCGTCAGCCGTCAGGTGGTTGTCCCACAGGCCCCTCCATTGAGGTTACAAGAGCCCCTGAGGCCGCAGCCCCGCGTTGGCCCCGGGGTCGCAGGTCACCCAGGAGCTGCGGGCCCTGCCCCGCCACCCCGCCTCCCCCTGCCCTCTTTCCTCGTGGGCAAACAGGCTCCTGGTCCCTGCGGTGCCGCCTAGTTCTTGGGTCTCTGCTCTTCAGCAGGCGGGAGCGGCTGACCCCATGGGCCCCGGTGAGGGGGTGGCGGGGCGCTTCCGCCCGAGGCGGGGGGACCCCTAGTCCCAGCAGCGCTGTGAGTGGTTTGCACACAGTTAGGCCCGTTGGGGCATCTAAGCTGTAGACCACCCACCCTTCCCCTTCCCAGAAGCTTCGTGCTGAGGCCGGACGGCATTCGCCCCTTTCCCTCCCTCCCCTCGCTGCGCTTTGCCCCCCCCCCCATGGGGAGCAGTAAACACCAAACACCGCGGGAGGCTCCCCGCACCCCGTGCTCCTCCCTGGGCCTGTGCTCACTCTGCTGGCCAAGCTCTCGCCTTGTCAGTCATACGGTTTTATTGACAGTGACCGTCTGCTGCGTGTAGAGAGCCCACTGTGTGGCCACGTGGTGACCCCAGGCCCAGCTGCTGGCAGGTTGTGGAGCGGCCGCTTGGGGGGTGGGGGGCTTCTGGGAGCTTGGGGAAGACGCCGCAGCGAGAAGGGCAGGGCAGCGGGCCGGAAGGGCTGGCGAGCAGAGGACAGCTGGCCGGGGGCTCGGGGACCCCGGGCTGGGCCGCCTCCCTCCTTGCTCTGCCCTCCCGCTGCTCTGGCCGCCAGTGCTCCCTGTCCCACCGTCACCCTCTGGGGCTGTGTCCCTGAGCAGGCCTCCGTCCGTGCCGCCCCCTGGCCTGTCAGTGGCGGCCAGGCTTCTGCTGTGAAGGGAGGTGGCAGCGCCCCGCAGACCCTGGGGTTGGGGGAGCACCTGTCTCCGGCGGGGAGGGCGGCCAGGGGATGCCCACCGCTCGGTGGCTGAGATGGGCTCCTCGGAGAACATTCTGCTTCACTCTTTGGGAACCCTGGGATCCTGAGCTCCCCGGTTCTTGGACGTGAGAAGACTGTGGGGGGCGCCCTGTCCACACCCTGTGACCGGTCGCAGGGGCATGGGGCTTGGGGGCAATTGTAGAGCGACGGTCCGCCCGCCCAGCTGTTTGCAGACTGTGGTCAGGGCCTCTGAAGGAGCCTCTTCCTTTCCCTGCCCTCAACTCCCTCCTGGCTTCACGCCGGGCCTTCTGGCCTTTGTCAGAACTCCGAGCAGCTGGGCCAGGCGTGCTTCTAAAACAAGTCACGCTTTAAACAGCAGCCTTAGTGATTCTGGAACTCTTAGTGCTGTGAACTCCGCCCGGGGCCGGAATGAGAAAGTGCTGAGTCGGGAGCCCTC
>NW_027527429.1:1220230-1232128 GCF_008692635.1 Crocuta crocuta
CCTCCCCCGCGCCCCTCCCCCGGGCACAGGCACAAGGAGAGCCCGCAGCTTCCCCACCCGCACCTCAGGCCCGGTCCTCACACGTCCCCCGCATCCGCGCAGGCGTCAGCCGCGGGTGCCTGTGCTGTGTGAACGATCGTCACCCCGACAAGTCGGAAAATAAACTCCTGAGTGTGGCTCTGATGGCTCTTGTCTCTGCTGTGTAATTCCGGAGAGAGCACGTGATTCTGGGGGGTGACAGGTGCCCTGCGGTCAAGGATGATTATCCCTGGGGGGAGGGGCGGTCACCTGACCTGCAGGATGACCGCGCACTAGAGGGACAGCTCGTCCCTTCGTCCCTGCAGTCAGGCCGAGTGTCTGCCACACAGTAGGTGCTCAACAAATGTCTGGTAAAGGTAAACACACGGCATCGTTTTCCACGGTGGCTGCACCAGTTTGCGTTCCCAGCAGCTGTGCCGAGGCTCCCTGTTCACATCGGCGCCACCGCGTTTCTTCCTGAGTCTAGACGGGAGGCGGTGTCTCTGCGCCGGTTTGATTTAAATTGCCCTGGTGGCGAGCGCTGCCGAGCACCTTCCCACGTGCCTCCTGGCCCTCGAGCGACTTTGGACAAGTGTGTGCGTGTTCTTCTGTCACATTGTTGGGGGTTTTGGTGTTGAGTTGCACGAGTTTGTTACGTATTTTGGATGTTAATCCATTGTTGGGTGTGTCGTGTGCAAATACCCTCCCGCGTGCAGCAGGCCGGCCTCTCGTTTGGTTGGTAGTGCGCACCCCCTCCCCACCCCGTGCAAACGCTTTTTACTTTGATGCAGTTGTGGTAGTTTGTCTTCACTTCTATTTCCTTTGCCTCGGGAGGCACAGCCAGAAAAAAGTTGCCCATCCGATGTTGGAGAAATCACTGCCTGTGCTGTCTTCTAGGAGTCGCGTACTTTCGGGGCTCATGAGTAGGATTTTCATCCACTTTGAATTTATTTCTGTGAGTAATGAAAGACAGTGGTCCAGTTTCAGTCTTCGCGTGTTGCTGTCCAGTTTTCCCAACCCTACTGGTTGAAGAGAGTTTTTCTCATTGCGTGTTCTCTCCTGCTTTGTCAGGACCGACCCACCGTAGAAACAAGGCCTTGCTTCCGGGCCGTACCTCTTCTGCTCCGCTGAGCTGTGTGTCTGCCTTGTGGCGGCCCCGGGCTGTGTGATTACGGTAGCTGTGCCGTGTGCCTTGAAGGCTGGGATTGTGATGCCTCCAGCTCTGTTCTTTTTCAAGATTCCTTTGGCTACTCGGGGTCTTTTGTGGTTCCGAACAAAGTTTAGTAATATTCTGGTTCTGTGAGAAGTGATCCGGTAATTCCACTACTGGGTATGTACCCACAGAAAATGAAAACGCTGACTAGAAATGGTACCTGCATCCCCATGTTTATTACAGCGTTATTTACAATAGCCGAGACATGGAAGCCACTCCCGTGGTCATCAGTACACGAGTGGATGAAAAAGTGTGTGTGTGATGGAGTATCACTCAGCCATATAAAGGATGAGACCTTGCCCTTGTGACAACACGGGCAGGCCCAGTGTGTATTACACCGAGTGAAGTAAGTCAGAGACACACAAACACCATGTGATTTCACATGTACGNACTCGGGGTCTTTTGTGGTTCCGAACAAAGTTTAGTAATATTCTGGTTCTGTGAGAAGTGATCCGGTAATTCCACTACTGGGTATGTACCCACAGAAAATGAAAACGCTGACTAGAAATGGTACCTGCATCCCCATGTTTATTACAGCGTTATTTACAATAGCCGAGACATGGAAGCCACGCCCGTGGTCATCAGTACACGAGTGGATGAAAAAGTGTGTGTGATGGAGTATCACTCAGCCATATAAAGGATGAGACCTTGCCCTTGTGACAACACGGGCAGGCCCAGTGTGTATTACACCGAGTGAAGTAAGTCAGAGACACACAAACACCATGTGATTTCACATGTACGCGGAATCTAAACAAACGAACAAAAAGCAGGAAGAGACCCATAAATTCAGAGAACGCACTGGTGGTTGCCAGAGGGGAGGGGGTGGGGGTGGACAGACGGGTGCAGGGGAGAGGGAGGGCCCGGCTTCCAGTTACGGGGAGAAGAGCAGCCTAGAAGATGCTGAGCCCTGTCCACACCGTGGCTCCNCCCAGAGCCCCAGGAGGCGGGACAGGCCCCTCACGCCCAGCAGCGTGCAGGCCGCACTCAGGGCCCGGGCAAGGCTTCAGGCCGTGTGTTCCTGGGGCCGGGTGCACGCTGTGCTATGCAGGGAGCTCCCCGTCCCCGTCCTGCCCTGGGGGAGCAGGCCCTGTGGCGCCCACCCGCCCTGTGGCGCCCACCCCATCCCCGCCTGGGGGCAGGGAAGACGGGCGCACCGACAGCGGAGCCCCGGAGCTGAGCGGCAAGGCCCCGTGGACGCGGAGGCCGGTGGGGCCGCTCAGGCTGCGTGTGGGATGCGCGACAGGACACCTGGCCTTGGGCTGGAGGGACAAGCAGCCGAGCCGCTGTGCGGGCAGGGGCAGCGATGGGTCTCCCAGGCCCGAGGGTTCCCAAGGGATGGCGTCCTCACCCCGGCCGCACACGACTCCTGTACTGGGGCCCCGGGGCGCCGTGGGATCGGAGCACTTGCAGGCGAGCACGGCCCCCGGGGGACAGGGAACCGGAGGCGGAGGCACAGAGGGGCAGGTGGGCGCGCGGGGCGGTGGTCCAGGGTCCCTGGAGCTGCTGTTCCCTCAGTGGTCCTGGGACAACTGAGCTCCCCCTGTGGCTGAGCCTGTGAAGGGGAGGGGCGCTGAGAGCAGTGGTGAGCGAGCCGGAGTCCCACCCGGAACAGCCCCTGCATGCTGCGGGGCAAGCGCCCTGTGTGTCAGCCACTGTGCGGCGGGCGGGTTGGTGGGTCACGGCGCTGCGTCCACTGCCCTCGGCTCCCACCCCCCAGTGCCCGTACCGTACTTGCCAAGTCACTGTCTCCTCGCCGCACCAAGTGATTTGTGCACCCAGGAGGCGCTCGACCCTGGTCCTTGCTCTAGGCCTGCGTCCCCCCTCCCTAGAGCTCACAACGGAGCCCAGGGACAGGTGACGATTTTGGAAGGAATTACAGGAGCCCCAGGTCACAGACGAAGGGCTGAAGTGTTCACATTCGCCAGCGTAGGGCACTTGCACAAAATGGCACGAATGCACCCATGCATTAGAAAATGATGGGCACGGGATATGCAAGAGACGGTTTCCAGAAGGAACACTGGCCGAGGGCAGTACGTACTGAAAGGTACCTAAAACCTCGAGAAGCTGGGAAAATGTTGGTTAAGGCAACAGGACATCACATACCACAGGGGCAAACATTTAAACTTTCTTAGGGTCACGTGGGCAGCTCAGTCGGTTAAGAGTCAGACCTGGACTCGGGTCATGATCTTGTGGTGTGTGGGTTCGAGTCCCGCGTCGGGCTCTGTGCTGACAGCTCAGAGCCTGGAGCTGCTTCCGATTCTGCGTCTCCCTCTCTCTCTGACCCTCCCCTGCCCCTCTTGTTCTCTCTCTGTCTCTCTCAATAAATAAACATAAAAAAAAGAAAGCCACTCATGGGCGGGGAGATGGGCTCTCCCCCAGGTGGGGATGGGGGCGGGGCCGGGGTGGGTCTCTTCGGGGCGGCAGGCAGTCTTTGGACGGTGTTATTCATTTTGTCTTGTTTGGTTTCCTCTTCTTTTTCTTTTTACTCTTTCAACTTTAAATTTTGTTTTGCTAAGACGTGATTTATCCCGTCACTGGGAGGGCAGATTTCTGTCCCCGGCCGAGCCCGGCGCAGTTAAGCAAATGTTGAGAGAACCTGCTGGAACGTTTGCTGGAACAGGAAACCTACCGTGAAAATAACATTGGGAGCATTAGCTGTGTTTTTGCCTAGCGTCTTGCTGCTGATCTTAACAATCCACAGGATGCCATTCATCGAACGCCAACTTGGAGGGGAGAGGGGAGTGTTTATATTCTGTCCTTAAGTCCCCAGGACACCCCGGAGGGGTGGCTGTTGTGCCGCTGGCGTGCGTAAACTGAAGCAGTCGCCCAGAAGGGCCCTCCGAGGACAGGAGAAGAGGGAGCGAAGCCGGGCTTTGCCCTGGGGAAGCACAGCGAGGCGTCCCTGCCTGGGACACTCAGGGCGCGGCTCTCCCCTCTCCGCCGTGGGACCTGGACAAAACTTCCCTGCCTCTGTTTCCTGTCTACATGAATGAGGGTTATAGACACACCTAGCTCAGAAAATTAGTAGTTTCTACTCGGCAAAAGACGCCATTAAGGAATAGTCAAGCTGCAGACTGAGGAACATTACAGTCCGTTAACGGACAGAGGGCTCATATTCAAGATACATGAAGAGCTTCTACAAATCAACAATAAAAACAGCAACCTAATGAAAAAGTGGGCAAAAATAGGAACAGAACATTTATAAATGGCGGTTTACAAATGACCAGTGGGCTCCTGAAAAGATGTGCAGCCTCATCAGTCAGGGGGATGGAGATGGGATGGGATCTCACACTTCCCTGAGTGGCCAACGTCTAAAATAACAAATACAGACATCAGGGGCCCTCGGGGGTGTGGGGCTTCCTGTGGAACTCACCTGCTGGGGGGCGTTGTATGGTCTGTCACTTTGGGGAGTGGCTTGGCGGTGCCTTAGAAAGCTTAGCCTGCGTAGTGGCGCCTGGGTGGCTCAGTCGGGGATGCGTCCGACTTCAGCTCAGGTCATGATCTCACGGTCGGTGAGTTCGAACCCCACGTCGGGCTCTGTGCTGACAGCTCCGAGCCTGGAGCTGCTTCGGCTTCTATGTTTCCCTGTCTCTCTGCTCCTCCCCCACTCGCTTTCCAAAATATGTAAACATTTATTATTTTTTTAAATTATATTTATTTTAAAAACTTTTAAAAAAGCAAGCTAAGCCTGTGTCTCTCCTGTCAGCCATCTCCCTGCGCTCCACTTTCAGGTATTTGCCTGAGAGAGATGAGCACGTGTGTGCACCGGAAGGGGGAAAAAAGACTTGTTCAAGACTATGTAGCAGCCTTATTCACTGGGGCCCCGGACCCTGACCCAACCCTGACCCAAGCCTGACCCTGACCCAGGCACGCTCCACGGAGAGGACGGGTGCGGTGGACACGGCAGTGCGGTGCCGAGGGATAGTCAGCAGCCACAGAGTCCCTGATTAGGACCCGGATGATATGCAGTCCTCAGTGCGCGCCAAGCCTAGCCAGGGGGTCACAGGGAGCGGGAGCGGGGGGCTGACCGGGAAGGAAGGCTGAAATGTCTGTGCTGATGGGATTTTCTGTGTCATCTGCGGGTGGTAGTTGCCGTGCTTGCATTTCATTGTCAATCCCCGCGGGACAGAACACCGGATCTGTGCCGTTGGTTGTGTCTCAGCTGCCCCTCGATAATTTTTCTTCTTCTTTTTTTTTTTTAATTTAAGTTAGTTAACATATAATGTAGTATTATTTTCAGGAGCAGAACCCAGTGATTCATCCCTTACATACAACACCCAGTGCTCATCCCAACAAGTGCCCNGCTCAGTTGTTTGAGAGTCTGACTCTTGGTTTTGGCTCAGGTCACAATCTTGGTTCGTGAGTTCAAGCCCTGCATCAGGCTCTGCACTGTCAGTGAGAAGCCTGCTTGGGATTCTCTCTTCCTCTCTGTACCCCTCCCCCATGCATGCACACGCACCCCTCTCTCTCTCTCTAATTAAATAAATAAACTTAAAAAAAGAGTCTCTCATGGTTTGCTTCCCTCTCTGTTTTTATCTTATTTTGTTTTCCCTTCCTTTCCCCTTTGTCCATCCGTTTTGTTTCTGAAATTCCACGTAAGTGAGATCACATGACATTTGTCTTTCTCTGACTGACTTCACTCAGCGTGACACCCTCCGGTTCCGTCCACGTTGTGGCAAACGGCAAGATGGCCTTTGTGGTGGCCGGGTGATATTCCGTGTCTCTATGTACCACATCTTCTTTATGCATTTGTTAAAGAGAAGTGTGCCGCTGTGTGCCACTCTCCCCCCCCGCCCCCCGGTGGCCACGGCGAAGCACCACGCCCTGGCGCTGCAGCCACAGACTCCTTTTCCCCTGCTCTGCAGGCAGCAAGTCCACGAGTGAGGAGTCGCCGGCTTGGCCTGCGGTGGCCGTCNTGCGGACATTTAAGGGAAGAGGAGGAAAACACATGGGTGCATAATTTTGCCCTGCTGCAGATGTGCGTATCCAGAACCGAAACAAGAAGCTACCCTTGTCTAGTCGCAGGCAAAGAATTTTCAAGAGGTTATTTCTTTTTAAGCAACTTTGTTGCTATATACTTTACATGCTGTTCAGTGCACCCATTTTAAGAGTAGAGATGACATCTTTGCAAAGGTAAGTGTCCATGTAACGTCATCACATTCAAGGTCCAGGACATTGCCATTATCCCCATACCCAAGACACCCCGCCCCGTGCAAGCAGTCATACCCTTGCATCCGGAATATTTTGCTGAGGGGATGAGGAGACTGATCCACGTTGCTGTGTGTATCATAGTTCATTCTTCTTTATTGCCGAATCCAGTGCCACTGNCACCCAAGACACCCCCCCCGTGCAAGCAGTCATACCCTTGCATCCGGAATATTTGCTGAGGGGATGAGGAGACTGATCCACGTTGCTGTGTGTATCATAGTTCATTCTTCTTTATTGCTGAATCCAGTGCCACTGTACAGACATTCTGTAATTTCGTAACCACTTCTCTATGGCAGACATTTGAATTGTGTTGGTTTTTAGATACTATGAATAAAGTTGGTATTGGCATTACATGCAAGTCTTTTTGCAGACATATTTCCATTTCTCTTTATTAAATATTTAGGAGTAGAATTGCAGGGTCATATCAGAAATGTATGTTTAGCTGTACACGAATCTGGTGACTGCTTTTCCAAGGTGGTGGTATAAGTGTGCATCTGCAGGGGTGATATACAAGTCCCGGTGACTCCACGTGTTCTCCAGCACTTAATACTGTCAAACTTTAATTTATAGCCACTCAAGTGAGTGTGTAGTAGTATCACATTGTGGTCTTGATTTCTATTTCCCTGATGACGTATGATGTTGAATATCTTACTTGCTTATTGGCCATTTGTGTAGTACCTGTTAAAATGTTTGGCCTCCCATTTTTTGGAGGGCTCTTGTTGTCTTATTTATTTCTGAGAGTTCTTTTTATAGTTTGCATACAAGTCTACAAGTCCTTTGCCAGATATGTATGAAAACCTCATCCCCTCCCCCGCCCCGTGGCTTGCCCTTGCATTTTCTTAACAGTGTTTTTTTTGGAAGAGCAGAAGCTTTAAATTTTCATGGAGTCTAGTTTTTTCTTTTCTTTAGTATTTTGGGACCTTGCAATCTTTGCCTCTTCAAGGTTGTGAAGATTTTCTTCTATGTTTTTTTCTCTAGAAATTATACTGTTTTACATCTATGATCCATTTCAAATTAATATTCATGCAAAGTAAAGAGTTAAGGATCATTTTATATTTTCACATGGATATCTAGTTTGTCCAGCAATTGATAGAAATCAATTGAAAGTAGTATCAAATAATCAGACTATTTTGTCTTGATCACTGTTGCTGTATAGTAAGTCTTGAGGTCAGGTATATCAGTCCTACAACTTTATTTTGCTTCTTTGATATTTTGCTGTCTCTTCTTAGTCTTTTACCTATCCATAGAGAATTTAGAGTCAGTTTGTTAAAAACTACAAGATAACTTCCTGTGATTTTTATTGGATTTGTATTGAATCTATAGATCAAGTTGGAAAAAACTGACGTCTTGACAACATTGAGTCTTCCTATCCATGAAAATGGAATATCCCTTTATCTAGTTCTTTGTTTTCTTTCATCAGACTTTTGTAGTTTTTCTCATCTATATTTTGTACATATTTTGTTAGACATATGCCTGAGTATTTCATTTTTATGGGTGACAGTGCAAGCAGTGATAATGTAAACAGTATTTTGTTTTCTTTTTTTAATGTTTATTTTTGAAAAAGAGAGACAGAGACAGAGCACACGCACAGGAGGGGCAGAGAGAGAGGGAGACACAGAATCCGAAGCAGGCCCTGGGCTCTCAGCTGTCAGCACAGAGCCTGACCCGGAGCTCAAACTCATGAACCGTGAGATCATGACCTAAGCTGAAGTCGGATGCTTAACCGACTGAGCCATCCAGGCTCCCCAATCTATATTTTCAACTAAGATATGTATAGACAACATATGATTGGGTTTTGGTTTTTGATTCATTCTGACAATCTACATCATTTAATTGGTGCATTTAGACCATTGATTTTCAGAGTGATTATCGATCTGGTTGGACAAGTATCTACCATATTTGTTTTCTGCTGTTGCCCGTGTTCTTTGTTCCTAATTTTGTCTCTCACTTTGTCTGCTTTTTGTGATTTTAACTGAGCATTTTATTTGATTTCATTTTCTTTTCTCAGCGTAACAATTATATTTATTTTTTTACTTTTATTTTTAGTAGTTGTTCTAGAGTCTTCAATGTATGCTTGCAGCTAATCAAAGTTTGCTTTCACTCTACTGTTTCACAGGTACTGAGTACTGGCGACTATTATAACAACGTAAGCCTACTCGCCCCTCCCGTCTCTGGTACCATTGCTGCCATTTAGTTCACTTACCTGTAAGTGAAAGAGTACATCAGCCTGTATGTGGGTTTATAGATACACAATTTTGAAAACTTTGTTGCTGCTATTATTTTGAAAAAAATGTTCTGCTGGATCAATTAAGAAATAGAAAAATAAGAGTTTTTATTTTACCTTTACTTCTTTCTTTTTCAACAGTATTTTTTTAATGTAGGTCTGAGTTTCTGACCTACATCATTTTTCTTCTCTCTAAAGAACTCCTTTGAACACTTCTTGAATAAGGCAGGTCTACTGGCAAAAGAGTCCTTAAGTTTTTGTCTGAGAGAGTCTTTATTTCTCTTTCACTTTTTTTTTTTTTCCTTGAAAGAGAGAGAAACAGAACACGAATGGGGTAGGGTCAGACAGAGATGGAATCTGAAGCAGGCCCCAGGCTCTGAGCCAGGATTTGAACTCAGGAACTGTGAGATCATGACCAAAGCCGAGGTTCGACGCTAAACCAACAAAGCCACCCAAGTGTCCCTCTCCTTCACTTTTGAAGGATGATTTCACAGGGTACAGAATTCTAGGTTGGTGGGGTTTTCTCCCAACACTTTAAGTACTCTGCTTACTCTCTTCTTGCTAGCGTGCTTTTTGAGAAGTTGGATGTAATTGTTATCTTCCCTCCTCTATAGATAAGGTGCTCTCTTTCCCCTCTGGCTTCTTTCAGGATTTTTTCTTTATTTTAGATTCTGAATATGATATGCTTAAGTATAGTTTTTTGGGGGTTTTGTATCTCCTTTGTTTTTCAGTATTTAATATGCATGTCATCCTCTGAGCTCCCTGGATCTGGGGTTGGTGTTTCCTATGAACTCAATGACTGTGTCCCCTCCCCAATAAATATGTTGAATCCTAATCTCTAGTGTGACAGTATTTAGAGGTTGTAATTTGTTTTCTATTATGGGACAGGTGCCCTTGCAGGAAGGGACCTGGGAGAGCTTGCCTCCTCTCTGTATCAGCCACGTGAGGACACTGAGAAGGCGATCGTCTGCAAGGCAGGAAGAGTGTCCTCAGCAGACACTGGATCTTGGAGTTTCCAAGCTCTAGAACTGTGAAAAAAGCCCCCAGTCTACTATATTTTTGTTATAGCAGCCTGAACCAAGACAGTGTCTGACATTAATTTAGGGAAAACTATCAGTCATTATTTTTTCAAGTATTTTTTCTGTTCCTTTCTCTCTCTCTTCCCCTTCAGCTGTTCCTTTACTCATACATGACAGCTTTTGTATGTATTTTCTCACAGTTCTTGGATATTCAGGGGGATTTTTTCCCGGTTTTGTTTCCTTTGCTTCTCAGCTTTGAAAGTTTCTGTTGTCACGTTTCAAGCCCAGAGGTGCTTCACTTGGCTGTGCCCTCTCCTAGTAAGCCCACCTGGGGCCTCCTTCATTTCTATTAGTGTTTTTTATGTCTAACATTTCTTTTGGGTTCTTCCTTAGATTCCTATTTCTCTGTTCCCCTTTGTCTGTCTGTTTTTGGATGCTGTCTGTGTTATCCACCAGAGCCCTTACTGTATTATTCAGAGTTGTTTTAAATTCCAGGTCTTACAATTCTGGCATCTCTGTCATACCTGGATGTGGTTCTAACGCTTGCTCTCTTTTTAAAAATTGTGTTTTATGGTTTTAGCATACCTTGTGATTTTTCTCGGTCACGGTGCACTGGGTTAGAGGACCTGGGGATCTGGTGGTGAGGTGGGGGAGGGGCAGCACGCCACACTCGGGTGATCTCGGCTGGCCTTGCGGGGACTGAGCGTCTGACTGCAGCCTGCACGAGTGCTTCTCAGCCGTCATTTCATTCCACACAAGGCCCCGGAGGCACAGCGCAGCTAGGACGGGCCACGGCGGGGTGTTTCCCTCCCACCAGGTCAGTTATCCTCTGATAATTCCCCACCAGATTACACTACCGTTAAATAGTTATGCTGAGCGAAATAAGTCAGGCAGAGAAGGACAAATATCATATGTTTGCACATATAGGAGGATTAGGAGGAACTTGACGGAAAAACAAGGGGGAGAAGAAGGGGGGAAATGGTGGGGGAAAGGGAGAGAGGCAAACCATGAGAGACTCTTGAATGCTGACAAAAACTGAGGACTGATGGATGTGGGGGGGAGGAGGGATGGGCATGGAGGAGGACCCTTGTGGGGATGAGCACTGAGTGTTACGTGGAAACTAATTTGACAATAAACTATTTGTAAGAAAAAAAAAATAGTTAAATCGCCCTCTCCTGAGGGCAAACCTTGCTGAGAAGTACAGAATGTTCTGGCACAGTTTACAATGGCTCCTTACCCCCTCCTGCTGCCAGCAGCGTGAAGGGAGTTTCTCCAGCATTTATGTGAGAACCTGGTAGAGCTCTAGGAGGAAACCCCCCAGAGTGTGGGGGCCCCTGATGGCTGCGTCCAGCAATTCAGCTGTGGTTCAGGCTTTCTGAGCTGGTGCTGGTCCCACCAAGGTTTCAGCTCAGAGTCTCTGCTTGAATCAGTTGTGATTCGGAGTGTTCTCCTGTCTCTGCAATTTGGGGAGTGGGGGTTTACCCTCTGACCTCACTCTCTTGTGGCTCTAAGAAGAGTTGATTTCTCAGTTTGTTCAGGCTACGTGTTGGTAGGACGGGGCAGGGACTTATGAGCCCGCTGGAGAAACCACAAGTTTCCATGCCTATTTTTATTCTGTCTCATCCCTTCCTCCTTCTCCTCAGGCAACTACTGATCTCTTTTCATATAGATCATGTTGTATCTGCTAGAGCTTTATATACATTGAGTCATGCAGTACATACTCATCTCTTCATCTGCTTTTTTCAATTCACTCACCCCTGCTGTTGGCTGTATCAGTAGTTTGTTAGTCTTTGCCACTGAGTACTCATACATCGTATGTGTTTACTGCCATCCCTCTATGCATCTGTCTGCTGATATCTTTGGTTGTTTCCGTTCCTGTGCTATGACAAATATGGATGCTGCAAACATTCATGCACCAGTCTTTGTATGCACCTATGCTACCATTTCACTTGGATCAACATCAAGGAATGGATTGGCTGGGTCATATGGCTAGTGTATATTTAACTTTAATAAATTATTAAACTGTTCCCCAAAGAAGTTTCATCATTTTACATTCTCACCAGCAATATATACGAGCTCTTTATGATCAGACTTTTACACTTTAGCCATTCTAGTAAGCCTGTAATATAATATGTATATTATATATATATATATATATAATATGTGTGTATATAAAATTTAAAATATTTTTTTCCAATCTGTGACTTTTATTGTGT
>NW_027527429.1:1233048-1251785 GCF_008692635.1 Crocuta crocuta
CCCCCCACCCCCATATTCACACTGTTGTATAATCCCATCTCTGGGGCTAGGCTTGACCTAGTCACTTCCTTCTAATGAGTAATATGGCAGAAGTGATGGTATGTTCTGTCGATATTCAGTTGGTTCTATAAAGCCTGGCTTCTCATTTCCTCCCTGTTTCTCTCTTTCTCTTTATCCCTTCTCTGTGTCTCATTATTTTCTCAGATGAGACAGCCTGCATGTTGTAAGGACACTTAGGCACCATAGAGTGTGAGAGCCTCTTGACAGGGACATGAGTTGTCCAGTGAGTGACTGACATCTGTCCACGATCATGTGGATGAGCTTGGAAGCAGATCTTCCAGTTGACGGAATTCTCATGAGCAAGTGGCCTTGGCACCAGGCTGTGGGCTTTGGGGATGGTGTTTGTGAAAGTCCAGAGTGCCTGGAGGAAGCTCCTAGTGTCTGGTGAGGCCTTATAGGAAAAAGAGGATGCTAGTTACGTTGTGGCAGAAAAGTTTGTCAACATCATTGCTTACAGTGATAAGGAAAGTACAAATTACGCTGAATGGATTGGGAAACCTGGCTGAGGAGACTGCAAGCGCCACCTGTTGTCTCCTTGCTGCTTTTAGTAAAATTCAGGAAGATCAACATTTTAAAAAATGAAGTGCCCTTAAACAGAAAGGAGCCAGGAATTCATGTTTTAAAAATTCTCAGCCTCCCCAGATGACAAGTGATGTTAAAATTAGGAAATGGCCTCTAAGAAAGGCTCAAATCTGGGCACTTCCAAGAAAACTAGATACAGAAATCAAGCACAGGTGTGACCGTGAACTCCTTTATTAAGACCTTAGAAGGATCTAAAGTCATGAAAAGTCTTTGGAAGAGAGTCAGGCTGTGCCCCAAAGATGCTTTTAACTCACATGGGTAGTGCCAGCAGGATGCTGAGGGCCTTCTCCTCACCAGTGTCAGCAGGAGGCCAAAGCGTGAGGGAGTTACGTCAAAGAGCCTCAAGGAGACCTTCATGTTCTGAAAAGAGTTCAGTGTGCAGCAGCAGCACCAGCTAGCTCAGGGGAGGACAGTGATAAATGAGAATGGAGAGAAGCCTTCGGGCCTCCAGAATCATACTGGCAAAAGTTAGGGTGAGAGAAATATTTAGCTAAAAGCACTTTATGCCAGTCATGCAAAAGAAAGGTGGCCCAGAGGGCAGAGCCAAGGGCCCTAGAGCATTATTCCCGGGCCATCAGACATAGTTAAGGAACGTAGAGCATTTCCCAGTTGGATTTCAAAATTGCTATGGTCCAGTGGCACCTCTGTGCTCGCCACTTCCCTGTTTTCTGAACAGGAGCATTTACAGAAGCTATTCCATGCATGTCCCACTATTGCATGTTGGGAGTGTGGATTCAAATAACTTCTCTCTCTAGGTTTGCCAATCACAGGGTGAGAAAAGCTGTATTCAGTGAGCCGTAATTTAGGAAGTGCTCCTGAGGAACTGTGTCCACACGTTCCCAATATAAATGATGAGATTCTAGACTTTGAGGAGATGTAGTCATGAGATAAGACTGGGGGGGACCTTGAGATGGAATGAGTGTACTTTCATGTGGGAGAGAAGTAAGCCAAATGAAGAAAAAGAGATGAGGTGTTATCTGAGGTTAGACCATAGAATGATGCTGCTTCCATTTCAGGGCCTTTTTTCCCCCTGCCAGGCCCCTATCTCTCACTGCCTGTCTGGAGGAAGTCAGCTGCAGTGTCATTGGTCAGTCCTGGGGACACATTGCATGAGGGAGCTTGGGAGAAGGCCTTTTGAGGCCTGTCCGTGATCTTGAGCCTTTAGGTGACTGCAGCCCAGGCTGACACTTTGCTGCCTCAAGGGAGACCTTGAGCGTGGACAGCCTGCTAAGCTGTGTCTACATTCCTGGCCCACAGAAACTGACATGATAAATGTTTGGTTTCTTAGCCACTATGTTTGGGGCTAATTTATTAATCCATAATAGATAACTAATACGACTATTTGCTTTTTCTATGTAAATTTTAGAATTAGTTCATCAGTATCTTTAAAAAGCCTATGGGGATTTTGATCAGGTTTGTACTGAATCTGTAGATCAAATTTGGGTGAACAGATATCTTAACAGTAGAAAGTATTCCAGTTCATGAACATAATTTATGTCTCCATTTATTTAGGCTTTAAATTTTTTTAAATCAGTCTTGATAATTTTACACAAATATATCTGTGCTTATCTTGTTAGATTTCTACTGAAGCATTTAATTTCTGTGACACTATTGTAAAATTGATGCTGTTGTTCTTTTAAAATGTCAAATTCCGATTGTGTATTACTAATCTATAGAAATATGATGGATTTCGTATTCTGACTTTTTATCCTGAGACTTTGCTAAACTTATTTATTGTTCTAGGGGATATTTTGTAGATTCTTTGAGATTTTCCATATAACTGACATTATCAACTAACGTTAAACAGGCCCCAGTGAGCCAGAAACTTGAGTTTACTGGCATAGCTGCAACACACATCAGTGCTTATGACCATCAAGAGTCATGCAAAAGATTGTTGATGGCAGTTTGAATTGTGATAGTCCCCAAACTGGAACAGCTCAAATGGCCATCAACAGTAGAGAGGAAAAACATGTTGTGTGTTTATGTGATAAAGTACCATGAAGCAGCGGGGAAGAGTGAACCTTTGGGACATGCAACAGCATGGAGGACTTTTATGGGCTTTACATTGAGCCAAACAAGCCAGATAAGAGAACACAGTGTATAATTCCATTTTTGTGATGTTCAAAAGCAGAAAAAAACTGATTTATATTACTAGAGATCAGAATAGTTGTCATCCGAGGAGCAGGGCATTAATTTGGAAAGGGCACAAATGGGCCCCTTTGGTTCTGAGAATGTTTCGATCTTGACATGGGTGATGGTTTCATGGCAGTTTTCATATGTGAGAATCACTGAGCTGTACCTGCAGTATTTGTGCGTTATGGATGGAGATAGATGAGATTGGATGAGACTGTCTCATAGGGAGACAGTGATCTCTGAGGTGGTGGACCGTGGAGAGATGAGGGGCAAGAGCAGCCCCCCTGGGGGCACTAGCATTTAAATGGCATGAAAGACAGGGCCCAACACGGGTGTCTGGGTGGTAATGATCTGAGGCATTTGGAAAGAACAGAAATTGCCATGTGTCCTAGACATTAGAGGAAGAGGAGCTTTTAAAGAAAAAAAAAAGGGTTACACTTGGGTCATCACTGATAAGGACCAGAAAGTGTCCATTAGACTTGGGGGCACTACTGTCAGCAGTTAGATGCAGTGCTGGGTACAGAGCATGATTGCAAAGTGATGCAGGACAGCACAGGTAGAGACAGTGAGTACAGAGTATGAGTTTAAAAAACGTTCGTGGGACATGAGAGGTATAAGCAGGCCACTGAGATGCCTGGGCTAAAGGGAGGGGTGGGAGATCTTGCGCGTGTTTGAAGCCTGAAGAGAATGAGTCAGGAAGGAAGAAAGGTCAAAATTAGGTAGACAATGCTTGTTGCAAAGAGTCCTAAAGGAGCCCAGAGGAGTGGACGTGGTAGAACTCCACACCCAGTACAGGGTTGAGCCTTGAGTAGGTTGGGGACAATTCATCCTGGGAAGATAGAGGAAGTAGGTAAAGATGGAAGTGCCTGATGGACCCATGTTTTTAGCAAAGTTGATGAGGACCTACTCTGCTGATGATGAGGCAGTTTGGGTGACTCATTATTGTTCAGCAAACATTCAGCATCCACCAGATGCCGTGAACAGGGGCTACAGAGACAACTGAGGTGTGATCTCTGTCCTTGAGGAAAGTGCACGTTCATGCATATGCACACATGCACACACAAGGCTGCCATTCATGTAACATAGAAGATGCATTTGTTAAGTATCCATAGTGGAGAAAAGACACGCAGAAGAGTACATAGATTTGTCTGGAGTTGATGCAAGGACGGGGGGTGGGGGCGCAGAGAGAAACAAGATGAGAAGTAACCAGCAAGCTAGGAAGGAGGTTCACTCTAGGCACTGTTCCAGACTTGTAACAAGAGGAGCACTGGCTTCCTGGGACAAGGGAGGGACCATGATTGTCCAGAGAAAGTGCCAACATGGCCACACTTCTCTGGGCTTGGTCTTACTAGCCTCACCATAAGAGTCACCCTCCTCTGAGCCTAAAGCTGAGGCACAGTTAGAAGCCCTTTCCAGGGGCTCTGATAAACTGCCTGGTCTGAGGCTGGAGCAGCAGTGATTTGTAGAGAAGCCATGGTGGGCAGGGGGAGCATGGAAAAGGCTAATGGACTGAGAGTCAAAAATGTCAGGGCCTGGGCCTAGGGTCCATTCATTATTCAGCCTGGTGTGCTCTTTTAAAAAAATTTTTTTAATGTTTTATTTATTTCTAGGAGAGAGAGAGAGAGAGAGACAGCGTGAGCAGGGGAGGGTCAGAGAGAGAGGGAGTCAAAGACTGAAACGGGCTCCAGACTCTGAGCTGGCAGTCAGCACAGAGCCCGATGCGGGGCTCGAACGCACAAACCGCGAGATCATGACCTGAGTGAAAGTTGGACGCTTAACTGACTAAGCCACCCGGGTGCCCCTCAACCTGGTGTGCTCTTGATTGTGGGAGAGTTCTAGGTAAGAAAGGCATATTCCTTCTCTTTGCTTTAATTTTTCATGGAGCTTTGGTATTCTTATAGCTAGCTTCTATGTAGAAATTTTAGAATCACTTGTCCAGTACTATAAAAAAAATCATATTAGGATTAAGACAGCATTGAGTATATTGGCTATATTGCATAAAGATATTTATGTTAAAAACTTCCTATCCATGAACATGGTATATTTCTTCATTTACTCAGTTCTTTTTTTTTTTCTTTTAGTGTTTATTTTTGAGAGAGAGAGCATGAGTGGGGGAGAGGAAGAGAGAGAGAGGGTGCCAGAGGATCCAAAGTGGGCTCTGTACTGACAGCAGTGAGCCCAATGCGGGGCTTGAACTCATGAACTGTGAGATCATGACCTGAACCGAAATTGGACGCTCAACCAACGGAGCCAACCAGGTGCTCCACTCAGTTCTTTTATATATTTCAATAGCATTTAAAATTGTATTTCTAAAGATACTGCACATCATTTGTTATATTCATATATACTGAAGAGCTTATGATATTTTACTTCTTGAACATGCAACAGTACATTATAAAATAGCACAAGAATAGATAAATAGCCCAATAGGACAGAATAAGATTCTAGAAACACACCAACTTATATATATAGGGACACTTGGTTTATGACAAAGGTGACACTATAGCAGTGGGGGAAACATCCATGTATATGTATATTAAAAAGGTCAGTAGGATAATCATATGGAAAAAATACTGAACCCCTATTTCACAAAAAACACAAAAAAGTTAATTCCATGTGAATTATAGATACTAATATAAAAGACTAAGGAAGAAAACTTCTACTAGATAACATAGGAAGATATCTTTTTGGATCTAGTATGGACAATAGTTCTTTAAACATGCCACAGAATAAAGTAACTATGAAGGAAATCATTAATAAATTAACTTTACTGAGTAAATTTAAGAACTTCTGCTAGTTGAGAAAAGTTTTAAAAATCAATACAAGTGCAAATGTGGAAGCCACAAAGAGAAAGAAGATATTTGCAAATCATATAACTGACAAAGGGCTCATATCCAGAATATAGAGAAAAAATCTACAATTGATATGAAAAAGAAAAATAATACAGTAGAAAAAAATGAGCAAAGTATATATACTTCCCCTAAAAAGGGGATCCAAATTGCTGCTAAATATATGGAAATCTGGTCAGCCCATTGGCCATTGCAGAAATGAAAATGAAAGCTATCATGATATGTGGTTACATACCCACCAGAATGGCTAAAAGTGGTGAGACAGACAAGATGACTTACTTGTGATGATGTGCAGCAACAGAGACTCTCATGCACTATTTTTGGGAACAAAGATTGATGTAACATTTTTGGAAAACTTGAATTATCCCAAAAGATGAGCAACTCCACTTATAAGAATGCCCAACAAGAATTCACTCACAGTAAAAAACATGTAAAAGAATTTCATAGCAGCATTATTTTATTTTATTTGTAATTTATTTATTTATTATTTTTTATGAGTATCTTTTGTTTTGTTTTTTGTTTTTCTCTTAGTTTATTGTCAAGTTGGTTTACATATAACACCCAGTGCTCATCCCAACAAGTGCCCTCCCCCATGCCAATAACTAGAAACAACCCAAGTGTTCATCAGCAGTAAGATGGACAAATTATGATGTCTTCATACAATCAAATTCATATAGTAATGACAATTAAACTTCTATATACAATCACAAGGACTAATCTCACAAAGAGAATATTAGCAAACAATGAAGTCACAAAAGAAGAAACACTATGTGGTTCTCTTCATAGGCAGTCCGCAGCAGGCAAAACAGATCTGTGCGTTAGAAGCAGGACAGGCATTAACTAGAAGGAGGCAGCTGTATTGTGGACACTGGGTAGGCTTCTTTCTTGACCTGGGCGGCGATCTCCATGAATGGACGTGATTTGAGTGTTTTTCCATAGATACATACAAATTATATCTGTTTATCCTTCTTGTCTCTCATCCTGTGACTAAGAAGGTAGATGTCCTGGCTGGAGCTCTGGCGACAGTGTCTCCCATGCCCTTGGTATCATGATGCAGAGCTCAAGGGATCTTCTCCCCCTGAATGAAACCACTGCATTTGCCTCAGACCATCAACCTGACTCCTCTGTGAGAGAGGCCCCAAAGTCAGACCTGAACCACTCCAGCCAAGCCTATTCCTATGGACACCAAACCCACCATAGGGAGTGCGTTGGCCATGCATTTAATTATTACTTTAAACAGATATCTCTGGCAATGGTGTTGAGGATGGGCTAATGAGAGTTAAGTGGAGGCAGGTGCCCCTTTAGGTTAATGCTCATGTCTGGCCAATAAGAGACAGCAAGGCTCTGCATCTGGAGGACAGGAGGCTGGGGGTACAGTGTATGCAAACATTTTTTTCTTCCAAGTTTGATCAAGATCACAAACATTTGACTTCTTTCCTACTAAATCCCATGGATGGCCCAGAGAACCATGACGCCACCCCTGCCTTGACACCCAGAAATTGATCATCGTCATGTGATTCAAGTCATTGCTCCTTCTTTGAACATTTAGAGTTTGGGGTGAAGAACACCCTTATTTGTTTGCATTTTAAACTTAGTAAACATGTGGTCCATTTAATGATTTCAAGCAACGTTGATTGAATGAGTAAATGAATGAGTTTCTTAACACATCTAATTCCATCTGGAAGTGGAAGAGGTTTGAAGGGGTCCTCATAGTTCAATGTCTCTTGGAGGCTTCCATCCAGCCTGCAGGACACACTGTCTGCCTCCAGCACATCCCTAATGTGGCCATGTGTTTCTAACCCAGCCTCTGCAGGGCCTCCTTCACGTCCTTGTTTCGCAGACTGTAGATGAGGGGATTGAGCATTGGGATGACCAACGTGTAGAAGACAGAGACCACCTTGCCCTGCTCCATGGACTCGATTGCCCCTGGCTGGGCATACATGACAAAGACAGTCCCAAAAAAGAGAGTCACTGCAGTCATGTGGGAGCCACAGGTGGAGAAGGCCTTGCGTCTCCCGGCTGCTGAGCGCATCCTCAGGATGGTCACTGTGATGTAGCCATAGGAGATGAGGATCACAAATGTCACACCCACAATGATGAGCCCACAAATGCCAAACAAGAGAAGTTCATTGATGGCTGTGTTGCCACAGGCGAGCTGGAGTAGAGGGGGCACATCACAGAAGAAGTGGTTGATGCGGTTGGAGCTGCAGAATGGAAGGAGGAATGTGAAGCTGGTCTGCACAACAGAGTTGAGGCAGCCCCCACAGTAGGTGCCCAGCACCAGGCGAGTGCAGACAGAGTGGCCCATGGTGATAGGGTAGCGCAGCGGGCTATAGATGGCCATGAAACGGTCATAGGCCATGACACCCAGGAGGAAGGCTTCAGTGGTGGCCAGCAAGGAGAAGAAGAATAACTGGGTGGCACAGCCTGCAAAGGTGATGACCTTGGATGGGGAGAAGAAGTTGGCCAGGGCATTGGGAGCAATGACAGATGAGTAGCACAAGTCCAAGAAGGAGAGGTTCTTGAGGAAGAAGTACATTGGGGAGTGCAGGCGGGCATCCAAGGTGATGACCATGATCATGGCGAGGTTCCCCAGCACAGTCACCATATACAGGGTCAGGAAAACAGCAAAGAGCAGGGCCTGGGTCTCCAGGCCACCCTTAAATCCCTCCAGCACAAAATCTTGAAAGTAGACCACGGAGAGGTTTCCATTTCTGTGCAATGGCATGAGCCTCAGGCCTCACCAGGGGAGTTACACCTTCAGTATTGGCAGACTAAGTAGGTCAAACTAAACTTCCTGCTGAAGACTATTAAGAAAAGATAAACAACATGGGGTGCCTGGATGACTCAGTTAGCTGAATGTCCAATTCTGGATTTCTGCTCAGGTCATGATCTCATGGTTCATGGGTTTGAGCCCCCACATCAGGCTCTGCGCTGACAGCTCAGAGCTTGGAGCATGCTTGGGATTCTCTGGCTCCCTCTCTCTCTGCCCCTCCCCTGCTTAAGCTCTCTCTTTCTCAAAAATAAACAAACTTTTAAAAAATGATAAACAACAAAAACAAAATCTAACTGAAGGTATAAGAGAGTTACCAATTTAGTAAAGAATTACTAAACAAAATTTAGGATGAACACACAGGCCCAGGGATTCCCTTACTGAGAATGTCTTTTTTTCCCTTGAGACACAGCCAGTTTTGAAGAGGAAGTCTGAGAGACCAGGTGCCAAGCGATGAGTTTCTGTCTTGCGGAGCTAATGCTGACAGTGGCTGGTTACTAGCAAGCACCCAGGAGGCGCCTCAGGACTGAGTTAAATAAAGAGTAGGCATGCATCTCACCTTGTGACCGTTTCAGTCACTGAAATTGTGTTAACGTGATATCTGAGTGCTAGTGCCTCTGACACCTTGCAAAAGCAAATCTATCTCAAGAGAAGACATGTTATCCTAGACCTCAGGTGTTATCTATAATAGTTTTGCATAAATAACTGCCAGAGACACAATTGGAAATTTGAGGAGTTCCCACAACATGAATTAAAATAACAGAAAGAGTAGAAAAACCCAGAAAGATTCCAGATTTTGGAG
Source organism: Crocuta crocuta (assembly GCF_008692635.1). Taxonomy (NCBI): domain Eukaryota; kingdom Metazoa; phylum Chordata; class Mammalia; order Carnivora; family Hyaenidae; genus Crocuta; species Crocuta crocuta. The sequence continues at coordinate 1,242,248 of NW_027527429.1, forward strand.
TTAGCACACACAAACTTTTAAAGAATTCAAGTTATTATGTTTAAAGGATAAAAGATGAGGCCAAGAATTTTAGCAGAAATGTGGAAGTAGTGAAGAGAATCATGTGTCACTTGTTAAAAGTACAATGGATAAAATTAGGAACTGAATGAATGAGTTTGCAGGAGATTAGAAATAGCTAAAGGGAAAATTTGTGAACAAGAATACAGATCAGTAGAAAATATTCAGAGTAAAGCATTAAAAGATAAAAGGATAGAAAAATTAGAAACGAAGGTTAGAAACCAAAGATATAGACATATATAGTATGAATCTCCCCTCACTCCCGCAAGAGAGGAATAAGATAAATAGGCTGAATCAGAACTTGGAAGAGATAATGGCTAAGTATGATCTCAAACCAGTGAAAGATATTATTTACAGATTCATTAACCCTCCAGAATCAAATCAGGATTTATACAAAGAACACCACACTTAGATACATCATAGTAAAAAATATTTTAGAACCAGAATAAAGAGAAAAATCTTAAAAGCATCATGAGAAAGAAGAGCTAGTCGCCTCAAAGTATCAACTTTAGAAGTTAAGACTTTCAATTGGCTTCTTATCAGATTAAAAATAATGGAAGCTAAAGTAAAAGAAATTATATTTTCCTTGGCTAAAATAATTACTAACTAGAATTCTACATCTACCCAAAGTATCCTTCAAAATTCAAAGTGAATTTAGCAATAATAGTTTAAGACTTAAATACTCCACTTTCAATAACAAATAGAACAACAAAACTAAATATCACCTAGGAAATAATAGATTTGAACAACATTAAAAGCAAATAGACCTAACAAGTGTATGTAGAACACACTTTATCCAACAATAGCAGACCGCATTCTTCTCTAGTGCACGTGGGACAGTATCCAGGATAGTTATCCCTATTACCCATATATTCACAAAGCAAGTCTCAATATATTTTAAAAGACTGAAATTATACTAAGTATGTTATCCAAACAAAATGGAATGAAATCACAAATCAAGCAATTTGGAAAATTTACAAATACATGGAACTTAAACAACACATTTTTAAATCACCAGTGGGTAAAATAAGGAATCATAAGGGAAATTATAAAGTATTTTGAGATTAATGAAAATGGAAACACAACATGCCAAAACTTATGGAATGTAGTGAAAGGACTTATAAATTTATAAACACCAACATTAAAAAAAGACCTCAAATCAAGGCATATGGGTGGCTCAACCATTTAAACATTGAACTCTTGATTTTGGCTCAGGTAATGATCTCATCTTTGTGAGATCGAGCTCCCCACAGGGCTCTGTGCTAACAGTAGAGAGCCTGCTTGGGACTGTCTCTCTCCCTCTCTCTCTCTGCCCCTCCCCTGCTCACACACTCTCTCTTCCTCAAAATAAGTAAGTAAACTAAAAAAAAAAAAAGGACCTCAAATCAATAACATAACTTCCCATATGAGACAGGAAAGTAGAAAAAGAAGATGAAATTAGCTGAAAGCATATAGAAGGAATGAAATAATAAAGATTAGGGAAGAGACAAATGAATTGGAGAAGACTAAAATAATACAGAAAATCAATGGCCCTAAAAGTTGGTCCTTTGAAAAGTTTAACAAATTTGACAAACTGTTAGCTGGATTGACCAAAAAAGTCAGAAGACTTACATTTCTAAAATCAGGAATGAAAACAGGTATTACCTCTGACCTCATAGAAATAAAAAGTATTATAAGAGTATATTAGAACAATCATATGCCAACACAGTAGCTAACTTGGATAAACAAATTCCTGGAAACACACAAACTAATAAAAACGACTCAAGGAGAAATAGAAAATCTGAACAGACATAAAACAAATAGATGAAGTCAGTGGTGAAAAACTTTTCCAACAAAGAAAAGCTCAGGACCAGATGGTTTCACTGGTGAATTCTACCAAATACTTAAAGAATTAACACCAGTACTTCTCAAACTAAAAAATAGAAAAGGAGAAAGCACCTCCCAATTCCTTCTAGAAGGCCTGTATTGTTCTAATGCTAAATGGAGACAAAGATATTACAAGAAAATGAAGCTAAAGATCAATATCTCTTATGAATATAGAAACAAAAATCCTTAACAAAATGCTAACAAGCCAAATTCAGCAGATCATTAAAGGGATTATACAGCATAAACAAATTATCCCAGGAATGTAAGAGTGGATCAGTATACAAAAACCAATTAATAAAATAAACCATACAAATGGAATAAAGAAGAAAACATAATCATCTCAATAGATGCAGAAAAACTACAAAACACTACTGAAAGAAATGGAAGAAGACCTACATAAAGTGTAAGGATATTCCATGTTCATGGACTAGAAGACTTAATAACTTCAAGATGCAATAACCCCCAATTTTATGTACAGATTCAATGCAATCTTATCAAAATTCCAACTGCCCTGGGTGTTTTTTGGGCAAACATGACCCTAAATAGCCAAAACAATATTTAAGAAAATCAAAGTAGGTGGACTAACACTTCCTGATTTCAAAACTGACTATAAAGCAGAAGAGTGATGTGCTTGCGTAAGGATAGACAAAGACCAATGGAATTGAGTCCAGAATCCAGAAATAAACTCATATATCTTCCATTTTCAACAATGGGACCAAAGGCACCATTTAATGGAGAAAAAATAGTCTTTTCAACAAGTGGTGATTGGAAAACCGAATATCCACATGCAAAATAATGAATTAAGAGCTTCACCTCACACCATATGCCAAAATTAGCCCAAAGTGGACAAAGACATAAATGCAAGTGCTAAAACTATAAAATTATTAGAATAGAGACATCTGTGTAACTTACCGTGACTTGGCATTAGTCAACAGTTTCTTAAATATGACATCAAAAGCATAAGTAACAGCAACAAAATAGGCAAACAGAATTTCATCAAAATTTAAATCTTTTTGCACCAAAGAACACTATCAAGAAAATGAAAATAAAACACATATGATGGGAGAAAATATCAACAAATTATGTATCTAATAAGGATCTAGTATCCAGAACTCTTCCAACTCAGCAACAAAAAGACAATCACATTTTCAGATGGGCAAAGGACTTGCATAGACATTTCTCCAAAGAAAATATACTAATGGCCAGAAAGTACGAGAAGATGTTTCTCCAAAGAAAATATACTAATGGCCAGAAAGTATGAGAAGATGTTCAACATCATTAATCATTAGGTAAATGCAGATCAAAACCACAGTAAGATACCACTTTGCTCATTAGAATGTCTATAATTAAAAAAAGAGAATAACAAGTGTTGGTGAGAATTTGAGGTGATTCGAACCCTCACACATTGCCAGTACAAACATTAAGAGGGGTGCAGCCTTTGCCGTTCCTCAGAAATTTAGACATAGAGTTACCATATGACCCACCATAACTCACATGTAGGTATGTGCTCATGAGAATTGAAAATATATGTTCACATGAAAGTCAGTACACAAATGTTCATAACAGCAATACTCATAATGGCTGAAAAATGAATGCAAGCCAGATGTCCATCACATGACGAATAGATAAAGTGTGAAGTATTCCTACAGTGGAACAAAATTCAGCCATAAAAAAAGTTCTAATATAAGATACAACATGGATGAACCTTGAAACATCATGCTAAGTAAATGAAGCTTGACACAGCTGCATATTCTAGAACTCTGTATAAAATGTGCAGAATTGGCAAATGCACAGAGACAGAAGCACATTTGTAGGGACCAGGGCCTGGGGGAGAGGAATGGGGAGCAACTGATGATGGATTTGGGGTTTCTTTGTGTGATGAAACTATTCTGGAACGAGAGAGTAGTTATGGTTGAACAGCACTGTGGAAACAACAAAAAACAAAACACTGCACTTGTTTGTATGCTTTGAACTGGTAACATTGTGACTTTTATGTCCTGTGAGAATTGCTCCTCAATTTAAAATATTAAGAATACAAAATAATGAGGGGGAAATAAGAAAAAGGCATTCACCACCATTTTAAACTGAGATAATTTAATTGAAACACAATCAAATATGTTAAAAATCCATGAGCTCATGATCCCCCAAAACATCTTCATTGGCTGCCTTTGGAGGACGATGCTGAGGGATTCCAAACTGCCCTTCACAAGGGCAAAATAATATTTTAGAGGGATTTTCCTTTTATAGAAGTACTGCAACTAATAAAGAATGAATTATGGAATTTGCATATCATCACCTTATAAACCCCTAATGAAATGATGAGTCTAGGTAGTGATTACTAATGGCCACTAATTTTTTTATGATTACAATCATCCCATTTTATTTTTTTATTTTTTTATTTTTTATTTTAAATAGTTTGTTGTCAAGTTGGTTTACATGTAACACCCAGTGCTCATCCCAACAAGTGCCCTCCTCCATGCCCATCACCCCCCTTCCACTCCCCCCCACACCCATCAGTCCTGTTTGTTTCTCAGCATTCAAGAGTCTCTCATGGTTTGCCTCCCTCCCTCTCCCCAACTATTTCCCCCTTTCTTCTCCCCCACGGTCCTCCGTTAAGTTCCTCCTAATCCTCCTATACGTGCAAGCATATGATATTTGTCCCTCTCTGCCTGACTTATTTCACTCAGCATAACACCTTCAAGGTCCATCCATGTTGCTACACAGGCCAGATTTCATTGTTTCTCATTGCCGTGTAGTATTCCATCGTGTAGATAAACCACATCTTCTTGATCCATTCATCAGTTGATGGACACTTAGGCTCTTTCCATGTTTTGGCTATTGTTGAGAGTGCTGCTATGAACTTTGGGTTACATGTGCTGCTATGCATCAGCACCCCTGTGCCCCTTGGGTAAATTCCTAGCAGTGCTATTGCTGGGTCATAGGGGAGTTCTATTGTTAATTTTTTGAGGAACCTCCACACTGGTTTCCAGAGGGGCTGCACCAGTTTACATTCCCACCAACAGTGTAGGAGGGTGTAATGGGCACTAATATTACAAAACAGGAGATTCAACTAGGCAGACCTCCAGTGGAAATATACACAATGCTATGAAATATTCCTGCCAAAAAATCAATCCTGAGTCAGACTGAGACTCTAGATCTACCAGTTTACAGGAAATGTAAGAAGGAAAAGAATATGCTCATCAACACTACCGGGCCACGATAGAGTGTGCTAGTCCACGCTACTGGGACGTGATCGGCAAAATCCGTGTGAGAAGCTTTGCAGGATAAACAACCTGTTTTCTTCAGTAAATAAATTGAATACTTTAAAAATAAAACATAGAGGGGCGCCTGGGTAGCTCAGTCAATAAAGCATCTGAATCTTGATTTCAGCTCAGGTCATGGTCTCCAGGTTTATGGGATGAAGCCCCTATAGGGCTCTGTGCTGACAGCATGGAACTTGCTTGGGATTCTCACTCACTGTCTCTCCCCTGCACTCTCTCTCTCAAAATAAGTAAACATTTTAAAATAAAATTAAATAAAAATAGAGGGACAGGCAATTAGAGAATTAGACACTTAAGAGGCATCAACAAAACACAGTGCATGGGCCTTACTGAATCCTATTTCAAACAAAATTGTAAAAGAAAAATTAGGCAGTCAGGAAAATCAAAACACTAAATGGAAATTTATATAATATTAAGAAGTAATTACTAATCAGTTTATAAATAGTGGTAACATCGAGGTTATCTTTCTTTAAAGTCCACACTGTTTATAGGGATTAAATATCACAGGCTGTATCTAAGTTGACAATTTTGAAGTTGGTTGATGAGATTAGGTAGTTCATTACTGCTTGTTTTATGTGTGTGTTTGAGAATGTCCAAAATAAAAAGCAAGAGGCATGTATCTAAAATTAAATAAAACTAAACAGAGAGAATCAGGAATCAGTAGACACACACAAGAGGAAATGCCAGAGGGTGACCTTCAGGCAGGGGAAACTGCCCCCGGGGTGGAAGGTCAGTCATGACAGAAATAGTGAAGATTAATAAAAGGGCTCCAATCTGGATATATCTAAATAAATACTAACTTTATAAAATGTATAAGAGGTTAAAAATGCAGAGAGAGTAAAATACACCACAACAAAGATATGTAATTCAGGAGGGAATAAATAGAGTTAAAAGGGCTTCCCCATTTTTCAGAAAGTCAGTAAAAATGCTGATGTCGGTTGTGTTAAGTCAAAAATGCAAGTTGTATAAAGAACTTATCAAATTCAACACTCAAAAACCAAATAATCAGTTAAGAAATGGGCACAGGACATGAATAGACATTTTTCTGAAGAAGACATCCAGATGGCCAGCAGACACATGAAAGGATGCTCAACATCACTCACCAGGGAAATCCAAATCAAAACCACACTGAGATACACCTCACGCTGGCCTGAATGGCTGACATTAACAACCCAGACAACAACAGATGTGGGTGAGGATGCGGAGAAAGAGGAACACTTTTCACTGCTGGCGGGAATGCAAACTGGTGCAGCCGCTCTGGAGAACAGTATGGAGGCTCCTCAAAAAGTTAAAAATAGGGGCACCTGAGTGGCTCTGTCACTTAAGTGTCCAACTGTGGCCCAGGTCACGGGTCTCATGGTTTGTGAGTTCAATGCCTGCATCGGGCTCTCTGTTGTCAGCACAGAGCCTACTTCCAATCCCCGTCTCCCTCTCTCTGCCCCTCCCCCACTCACTCTCCCTCTCAAAAATAAACATTAAAAATATTTTTTTTTAAAGTTAAAAGTTGAGCTACCCTATGATCCAGCAATTGACTATGAGGCATTTACCCAAGGATACAAAAATACAGATTCGAAGGGGTGCATGAACCCCAATGTTTTAGCAACCAATTTAGCGTCTGTAGCCAAACTACAGAAAGAACTCAAATGTCCATCAGCTGATGAATGGATAAAAAGACATGGTGTGTAGATATATACAATGGAATATTACTCAGCCATCAAGAAGAATAAAATCTTGTCATTTGCAACAACGTGGATGGAACTGTAGGGTATGATGCTAAGTGAAATAAGTCAGAGAAAGACAAATACCATGGGATTTACTCTTATGCGGAATTTAAGAAACAAAACAGATGAATATGGGGGAGGGGAAAGAGAGAGAGAGGAGAACAAACCATAAGAGACTCTTAACGATAGAGAACAAACTGAGGGTTACGGGGGAGGAGTGGGGGATGGGCTAGATGGGGGATGGGCATTAGGAGGGCATTTGTTGGGATGAGCACTGGGAGTAAACAAATGTGGATGAATCACTAGATTCCACTCCTGGAATCAATACTACACTATATATTAATTAACTAGAATTTAAATAAAAATTTGAAAAAAGAATTAGTGTAATATAAATATTAAAAACAAAAGAAAAATACAAGTTGTAGTTTGAGTGCAACCACTCAAAAAAAAAAAGAGTAAACAAATGTAAAACTTCCAAGCTAATATAAAGTAGAATAATACTTATTTTACTGAACATGAAAAAATGAAAGAAAAGAGAGAAAAATAAATAGGCAAGGGAGTAAAAGCACTAAAGACCATGGTATGCATAAAACCTAAATATGTCAGTATTATGTAAAGAACTAAAGTATATTGTATCATGTAAGTGGAATACAGTTTCCAATTAAGAGATCTATACTACTAGGCTGAAGAAACAAAACTTAATAATACGTTCTTAAAGCAAACATTTTTTAAAAAGTGTTTCAAATAAGTGATGGAGGGGCACCTGGGTGGCTCAGTTGGTTGAGCATCCGACTTCGGCTCAGGTCACGATCTTATGATTTGTGAGTTCAAGCCCCACATCGGGCTCTGTGCTGACAGCTTGGAGCCTGGAGCTGCTTCACATTCTGTGTCTCCCTCTCTCTGCCCCTCCCCCTACTCATGCTCTGTCTCTCTCTCTCTTAAAAATAAACATTAAAAAATTTTTAAAAAAAAATAAAATAAGTGATGGAAAGATATACAGCAAACTAATATTTCAGCAAAAAACAAAACAAAACAAAAAAACTAGAGTCACTATACTAATCCTAAAGCAGACTTCTCGGCAGGAAGCAGTAATGGCAAAGAGGACACTTCCTAGTGATGACAAATTATGTAGTTCCCTACGAAGACGAGCAGCAGTGTTTAAGGCAAGAGTATCTAACAGAAGAGCCTCAATAATTACAAAGCAAAAATGGGCACATCTTCAAGTTTACAAAGAGCAGATCCACACGTGGACTACCTTTTGGACACAGAGCAGCTTTCAACAAATTTCAAAGGACTGAAGGTATACAAAATATATCTGTGTGTACTTTAAATTAAACCTAAAATAAAGCACAAAGAGAGCATTTTAAAGTCCTCATGTCTTTTTTTTTTAACTTAAAACGTACTTCTCAGTAAGCCATGGGTCTAAACAATAATTCTGAAATTTAAAAATTGCTTAAGATGAGTGACAAAAATAGTACCTGGGATGCATCTAAGTCCGTGTTGAAAGGGAAATTTGTAGGCTTAAATGCATATGTTAGGAAAGAAGAAAAGCAGGAAATCAAGAGCTCAGTCTTCATCTGAAAATATTATCATAAAAAGATTAGTGAGTGGAGTCCCAAGAAAATATCAGAGAAGAAGGTAAAGAGCAAAATTTCTTAAGTAGAAAGCCAGCATTATACCAGAGAGACATTATACCAAAGGAAATTATTTGGAAAGACTGACAGCATCACAGGACTGTGCAGGGATGAGGAGAGAAGGCAGAATCACTGAAGCCAGGCATGAAAGGAGGGTCTCACTGTGATCCTAAAAACACGGGCTGGATCATGAGACGATGCCATGAATAACTTTGTTCTAATACACTTGAAATGTTGATGAAATTGGCAAAGTGCTGGAAAAATATCACCCACCCAAACTGGCTTCCAAAGAAGTAGAAGATCTGAAAGCTCATCGTTACCGATAAATGTAATCTTGCCATGAAAAAGGGTCAGGATCAGATGGCTTTGCTTGTGAAAGGAAATATTGTGACCAAATTTACCAAAATCCTTAATATTACAAAAAATCTTCAAAAGAATAGAAGACAATGTTCCATGGTATTTTATGATGCACAGGTAATCTTAATGCCGAAATCTGACAATGACAGCATAAGAAAATTTTAAAAATATGCTCTTCTCGATCATAAGCATATAAGCAGAATTACCAAGCAAAATCTAAGTAAGTAATATATAAAAATTATAGTATGTCCACAACCAAGTTGTTTGTATTTCAGGAATGCAAGATTAATATTCAGAAACCAATGTACATCACCACCATAACAGAATAAAGAGGAAAATCATATGCTCTCAATGGATGCAGAGAAAGCACTTGAAGAAAATCAATATCCGATTAAAGAGGCCCTGATTGGGGTGCCTGGGTGGCTCAGTCAGTTAAGCGTCTGACTTTGGCNCGCTGTCTCTCTCTCTCTCTCTCAGAAATAAATAAAAACATTTAAAAAATTGTAATAAAAAAAAGAGGCCCTGATTAAGAGTAGCTGCGACAGGCTAACCACACACGTCTTTCATGATGAAAGACCGACAGCTTCCCCTTATAATGGGACAAGATGAAGTTGTCCCTCTC
>NW_027527429.1:1251917-1255268 GCF_008692635.1 Crocuta crocuta
CGCCGTTCGCTCAACGCCGCACTGGACATGCCAGCCACCGCAGAAAGGCAAGACGGTGAATAGCGGCTACAAGGCTCAGAAAGAAAGAATAAAAAACCGCCATTGGTGACAGATGGCATGATTATGTACATAGAAGATCAATTACTAAAATTATTAAATTGTTAAAGAAAAATTATTAAATTATTAAAATTATTAAATTTAACACGTGAATTTAGAAGGCGTGTAAGTACAACATCAGTATAAAGATGAATATCATTTCCGTGGACCAGCAGCAAACAGCTAGAAAATGAAGCTTCAAAAGTGGTCTCCTTTCAATAACCTAATAACCTACAACTATCCATTCAAATATGTGTAAAACCTTTTTGCATAAAGCTGATGAGAGAAACCAAAGTAGATTTAAGTCGTATTGCCAGCTTCCCAAACTGGCACACTCCATACTGCATAAATGCCAATTCCCCCCACACTGAAGTGAGTCAATGGGATCCCAGTCATTTTTATTTGTGGACTCTAAAAAAGCTGATCCTAAAACGTACATTGAAATGTGCAAAACCAAGACATTCTTTTTTTTAAAATTTTTTTAAATGTTTTTTTTTTATTTCTAGGAGAGAGAGACAGCGTGAGCAAGGGAGGGTCAGAGAGAGAGGGAGTCACAGACTGAAACAGGCTCCAGGCTCTGAGCTGGCAGTCAGCACAGAGCCCGACGCGGGGCTCGAACCCACGAACCGCGAGATCATGACCTGAGCGAAAGTCGGACGCTTAACTGACTAAGCCACCCAGGCGCCCCAAAACCAAGATATTCTTGAGAAGGGAAACAGGGTGGGGGGATTTGTGCGACCGGATAGCGACTCCTAAGTAGCAGTAATGAAACAACGTTGGCGGCGGAGGAGAGACCATCTGCTGACGGGACAGAACAGGGCCTGGAGGAGTCGGAAAGTCGGGGGCAGTCTGTAGTCGTATGTTACACAGGGAGATTTGCCTCTTACCTCATACTACACACCAACAAGCAGATCTGAATTTGAAGGCAAAGCAGGGAAGATCCTGGAAGCCAAGACAGGAGACCCTCAGGGCTCAGTGCAGGAAAGGGCTTCCCTTCCTAAGCAAAGAGTAAAACTACTAAGCATATAGGAGATACCTTGTGAATGGAACTGCATGGAAATCGAGACAGTCTTCAGAGTGAAAAGGCGAACCACAGCGTGGGACACACACTTGCCGTATGCGAAGGGCAGGTGACCTGTCTGTACCATATATGAATAAACCTAGACAAACAAAAAGACAACTCAGTAGAAATGCAGGCAAGAGACTTGGAGATGCGACGCACAGAGGAGTCAAATACGCCGTAAAGGTTTGAAAATGTGCAGGACGCTGCGAATCGTCAGGAGGTCACGTGTTAACACGGCACGACTGCTACCCACTCAGAGGTCTGAATTAAGCCCGCGGGCCGTGACCAGTGGTGTCGAGGACCAGAGCAACCGGAAGGGATTGAAAACTAAGACAGAAGGTTGGGTTTTCTGCTGAAGTTGCAGCTACCTGGCCGGACCCACGATTTCACGCTCCCTCTCGAAGCGCAGGCACAGGTGCACCGAGGCAGGACAAGACCTCACTGCAGCCCTGGTCGCCGTAGCTGCGGGCGGGAAGTGGCCAGGTGAACGCGGTGTCCCTGTCTGGTGTAAATGCGAACTACCCTCCCATTCAGGCACGAAGTAACACAGCGTGACGGTGCTGGTCCCGGGGCGGCACGGAGAGCAGCTGATGGTTCACACACACGCGCGCACACACACACACACGCACACCCTCCCCCATCAAAACTCCTATTTCCAAGTGGCAGTTTAGTGGTCCCATCAAAACTGTTCACACACCCTGTTCCAAACCGCTGTTCACGCGCTGACGTCCAGGTTAAGGATGTCACGGCACCAGCCACCCCAGGCCCCGTGCACACCCTCCCCTGCAAGCTCTGGGCCCCCCTGCCCGCCAAGCCCATCCATGGCTCCGCCTCCGCCCCTCCTGTCACCTCAGGCCCTCCCCCCTCTCATCTGAACGCAGCCGTGGTTTGACCGGCTCAGCCTGACCTGTCCCTGCTTGGGTGTCACACGGAGCTCCCATGAGGACGCACCCAGTCCTCGATTCGGGCCCTATGGCCCCCTGACGCACACGAGGTGACTGCCCCCCAACACCTGAGGGACCCCTGAAAGGGGCCCCAGAAACACCTTGCTCCTGGGCTGCCAGGCTCCTGGGTCAGAGACCACGCCCGGCCGATTCTCCGATCCTCTCGTTCTGCCCCGGACGCCGGACCCCCTGCCACCCCGTGGGTGTGGCCGGCTTGCACCTCCCCCCGAGTCCTCGCCACCTCTCTGATGTGACTGTTTCCCCCTCTGTGCATCAGCACCCTGGTCACGCCCCTCCCGCTGCCCATGTCACGTCATGTTGCGGGCGTTTGTGCTCGCATCTGCATCCCTGCAGAGATCGCCAGGGCCCACGGGTCTAATTCACCCCTGCACCCCCTGCACCCCCTGCACACACACCCCCACGGTGCGCAGCGTGCTCAGTAGTCTGCTCGCACTGATTTGAGCCTGAGAGATGCATTTAGGTGGTGAAGGAGCCTGGTGCTGTGATCCTCTCACCGTAATAAAACCCTGGCCCTAGAGGGGGTTGGAATGACCCTGAAGCCCAAGGCAGGGCTGGCCAGGGCAGGCGTGTGGTCACCACTTCAGCTGCTGAGAGCAAGCCCTGAGTGCTTACTGTATACCACAGCCCCGGTGCCCCCCTTACACACACGGGGTCCTCCAACCCCCGGCAGCCCTGAGGGGTGGCTGTCTTGACCTTACCTTTTCCAGGTGGGGATCATGACTCATTCAAGACCACACGGCTGGTCCCTGCCCCCAGGGCCTCGCGAGCTCCTGACGCACGTCTGCGCTGAGGCCCACGAGCCGCACCGAGGACTCAGCCCCCCTCATTCAGCTCTGGCTTCCTCCGCAAGGAAGAGGGAGGGGGGCCGGCCGCCACCTGGGGCCCCAAGCTCTGGCCGCAGGGAGCCCCTGGGCCCTGGGGGAAGCGGGGGGGGGGTGTCAGCTCACCTCAGCTGGACGTGCTGTCGGCAGCGAGGCGGCGCGTCAAGGCGCCCGGGCCAAGTCGCTCTGGTCGGGAAGGTGTCTCACCAGCTCGGCTGGGACTTGGAGCCCTGAGCGGCCAATTAGGTGGAGCTCGTTTGTCCTCGGGCCCCTGCGGGGCTGGGACTCCGGCTCCCCTGGGTCCCTCTCACCCCTCTGTCCAACCCCCCTCACCTGCAGGGCCAGACACCAAAGCCCGTAAGTCCCTTGGAGCCCAGAGGGGCGGACAGTCCTCGCAGGGGCCGCC
>NW_027527429.1:1255374-1272909 GCF_008692635.1 Crocuta crocuta
TGCATGGCAGTGTCTTCACTTCTGTTTCTGGAAGAGAAGCAGGTGGAGCTGGGGCATAATATTTGAGAAATACTGCTTTTCTTGTCAAAATTACAAAACTAAACTGTGTTTGAAAAGCTCAGGAGACTAGAGTGTTTGGAGGCCACAGTGGGGACCCCCCCACGCGCCCCAGTCACTGTCCCAGCCTCCGGCGGAGGCTTGNTACAAAAATATGATCACGCCCCACACTGGGCCTGCACTTTTTATTGGGTTTTTTTGGGGTTTTTTTTAGTGAATATGGTGTAATTGTTGCCTTCCTAAGCCAGTGGCTTTCTTTTCAGCATCTCTGTTGTCTGGGGACCCGAAGTTACTCATTTGACTCTGTGAACGGTTATTTAGGATTTTACATTTTTACAAATTTTATTCTGAAAAGAACATGCCATAAGCTCTACTGCTTAACACGTTTTAAGGACGCAACGTTAGTGTTGATTGTTGGTGCAGGGTCGTACAGTACATCCCTAAAGCCTATGGCTCTTGTTTGACTGAAATTTTTGCCTGCTAATAACCCCGCCACCTCACCCCTGGCAACCACCCTGCCACTCTCTGATTCAGTGGACTTGACTGTTTCCGATAACTCGTGCACGTGGGATCACACAATTTTTGTCTTCCAGTGACTGGCTGATTTCCCTCAGCATAATGGCCTCAAAGTTCCTCCATTTACCCATGTTGCAAGATGTCCTTGTTTTTAAAGGCTGAATAGTAAGTGTTATGCTGTATGTATAAACCAGTTTCTTCTTTTAATTTATTTAAATTCAAGTTAGTTAACATACAGTATAGTATTGGCTTCAGGAGGAGAACCCAGAGATTCATCGCTTACAGACAACACCCAGGGCTCATCCCAACAAGCGCCCTCTCAGTGCCCATCCCCCATCCAACCCCTCTCCCTGCCCACCTCCCCTCCGGCAACCCCCAGTTTGTTCTCTATATTTAAGAGTCCCTTATGGTTTGCCTCCCTCTCTGTTTCTGTCTTATTTTCCTTCCCTTCCCTTATGTTCATCTGCTGAGCTTCTTAAATTCCACATATGAGGGAAATCACATGATATTTGTCTTTCTCTGACTTATTTCACTTAGCGTCATAGCCTCTAGCTCTATCCACATTGTTGCAAATGGTAAGATTTCCTTCTTTTTGATGGCCAAGTAGTATTCCATTATGAAATATAAGCCACATCTTCTTTATCCATTGGTCAGTCGATGGACGTTTGGGCTCTTTCCATAATTTGGCTATTGTTCAGCTGTAAACATTGGGGTGTATGTGCCCCTACAAATCAGCAATTTTATAACCTTTGGATAAATACCTACCAGTGCAATTGCTGGTGCAGCCACTCTGGACAACAGTATTGAGATTCCTCAAAAAAAAGAAAAATAGAACTGCCCTACAACCCAGCAATTAGACCACAGTGTCTTTATCTGCTCACATGTTCACGGGCGATTGCACTGTTTGCACATCTTGGCTACTGTGAGTAGTGCTGCACTGAGCCCAGGAGAGCGGGTAGCTCTTCCAGACTGGCTTCAGTTCTTTCTAGAACATACCTAGAAATGGGATGCCAGGATCCTATGGCAATTCTATTTTTAATCTTTTAAAAAGCTTCTATACTTTTTCCATAGCAGCTGCGCTATTTTGCATTTCTACCAGGCACACAAGTGTACCAATCTCTCCACATCCTAGCCAATGTTCGTTGTCTTTTTAAAATATATAACAGCAATCCTTAGAGGTGTGATATGACATTTCAGGATGGTTTCGATTCTCATTTCTCTGATGATAAGTAACCCTGAGCATTTTTTTCATATATCTATTGGCCATTTGTATGTCTTCTTCAGAGAAATGCCTATTCAAGTCCTTAAGCCATTTTTTCATTGGGTCGTTAGTGGGGGTTTTTCCTTTAAACTTTGAGTTGTAGGAATTGTTTACATGTGGAGATGAACCTCTTATCAGATACACAGTTTGCAAATATGTTCTTCTGTTCCTCAGGCTGCCTTTTCATGCTATTGACTGTTTCCCTTGCTGGGCAGAAGCTTTTTAGTTTGATAGAGTCCCATTTGTTTATGTTTTTGTTCTATTGCATGTACCAAGACCAATGCCATGAAGCTTTCCCTTGTGTTTTCTTTTAGGAGTTTTAAAGATTGGGATCTTGGGTTTAAGACTTTTGTCCCTTTTGAGTTTATATTTGTGTATGGTATAAAGTAAGGGCTTCATTTCATTCTTTTGCTTGTCGATATCTAATTTTCCCAGCACCAGTTGTTGGAGAGAATGTTTTACTGTGTTTTTTCATACGAAATGTCAAGGATCAATTGAGCATATATGCATGGATTTATATCTGGTCTCTCCAGCCTGTTCACTGCTCTATACATCTCTCTGTACACCAGGATCAGACTGTTTTGAGTGTTATAACTTCATGATATATTTTGAAACAAGAAAGTGCGAGACTTCCAGCTTTGTTTTTCTTTTTAAAGTTGAGTTGGCTATTTGTGGTTCCTTGTAGTTCCACATGAATTTTAAAATTGTGTTTTCTATTTTTGTAAGCAATGCCATTGAGATTTTTTTGAGGTATAATTAACATACAGTGTTATGTTAGTTTCATGCGAATGATAAAATGATTCAACAGTTCTGTCTGCCCCTCAGTGCTCATCACAATACATGTGCTCTTAACCCCCTTCACCTTTTCTCCCATCCCACGTCTACCTTCCCTCTGGTAACCATAAGTTTGTTTTCTATACCTAAGTGGCTGTCTTTTCTTTTTCTGTTTTTTTCTTTGTTTTGTTTCTTAAATTCTACATATGAGTGAGATCATATGGTATCTTTCTCTGACTTAGTTCACTTGGCATTATAGTCTCTAGATCCATCCATGTTGTTGCAAATGACAAGATCTCCTTCTTTTCTATGGCTGGCTAGTCTCCCATTGTATATATGTAACACCTCTGCTTTATTTATTCATCTATGGATGAGCACTTAGATTGTTTCCATGTCTTTTTTTTTAAGTTTATTTATTTTGAGAGAAAGAGTCTGAGCAGGAGAGGGACAGAGAGAGAAGGAGAGGGAGAATCCCATGCATGCTCTGTGCTGACAGCATGAGGCTTGATCCCATGAACCATGAGATCATGACCTGAGTCGAAATCTAGAGCCAGGCGCCTAACCAACTGAGCCACCCAGACACCCCTAGATTGCATCCATAGCTTGGGTATTGTAAATAATGCTGCAATAAACATGGAGGTGCACATATGTTTTTGAATTAGTGTTTTAGTTTTTGTGGGGTAAATACCCAGTAATAGAATTAGTGGATCATATGGCAATTCTATTTTTAATTTTTTGAAGAACCTCTCTATTGTTTTACACAGTGCCTGCACCAATGCAACAACCACGGGTGGACCTAAAAAGTGTAATGCTAAGTAAAATAAGCCAGACAGAGAAAGACAAATGCCATATGATTCACTCATATGCAGAATTTAAGAAACAAAACAAATGAACAGCTTTGTAATATATTTTGAAATCTGGAATTGTGATACCTCCAGTTTTGTTTTCCTTTTTCAAGATTGCTTTGGCTGTTCTGGGTCTTTTTGGCTCCATACACATTTTAGGATTATTTGTTTTAGTTCTATGAAGAATACTATTGGTATTTTGATAGGTATTGCATTAAGTCTCTAGATTGCTTGTGGTATTATGGACATTTTAACTATATTGATTCTCCCAATCCATCTTTCCATTTGTTTATGTCATCTTTAATTTCTTTCATTTAGACGTGTTTCCATTGGCAAGGGAAACAAAAGCAAAATTAAGCTATTAGGATTACTCAAAAATAAAAAGCTTTTGCACAGCAAAGGAAACCATCAAAAGAGCAAGACAACCCACTGAATGGGAGAAGGTATCTGCAAATGACATAATCAATAAGGGGTTAATATCCAAAATATATAAAGAACTTATACATTCAACATCAAAAAGAAAAAAGAAATTATCTAATTAAATATGGGGAGAAGACATGAACTAACATTTCTCCAAAGAAGACATACAAATGGCCAACAGACACATGAAAAGATGTTCAACATCACTCATTACCAGGGAAATTCAATCAAATCCACAATGAGATACCACCTCACACCTGTCAGAATGACTATAATCAACAACACAAGAAGAAACAAGTATTGGAGAGGATGTGGAGAATGGGGAACCTTCTTGCACTGTTGGTGGGAATGCACACTGGTGCAGCCACTCTGGAAAACAGTATGGAGGTTCCTCAAAAAATTAAAAAAGGAATTACCATATGATCCAGTAATTCTACTACTGTATTTACTTCCCTTCCCAAAATGAAAACACTAATTTGAAAAGATATACATATACCCCTATGTTTATTGCAGCATTATTTATGATAACCAAGATATGGAAGCAACCCAAGTGTTCATCCATAAATGAATGGATAAAGAGGATGTGGTATAGATATATAAGGGAATTATAGATATATAAGGAAACATTACTCAGCCTTAAAAAGAGAATGAGATCTTGCCACTGAGATTTTGATAGGTATTATATTGAATCTGTAGATTGCTTTAGGTAGTGTGGACATTTTAACAGTATTAAATCTTTAGTAAATACCATGTTAATATTTCACTATTAATTTTTCCCTATAGGGTGCAAGTAGATGTATTTTATCAAGTTGAGAAGATTGCTAGAGAATAACATATAACTACTGCTTTAGCGGTATCATCTAAGTTTTGATATTCAGAGTTTTCATTTATGTGTAGGTTTATTTCTGGGCTCTCTATTCTGTTCCATTCATCTCTGTGTCTGTTTGGGGGGCAGTACCATACTGTTTTGATTACTAACACATTGTAATATAGTTTGAAATCAGGAAATGTATTGCCTACAGCCTTGTTATTCTTTCTCAAGATTGCTATGGCTGTTCAAAGTCTTTTGTTGGCTCCATACAAATTTAAGA
This sequence comes from Crocuta crocuta, assembly GCF_008692635.1. Lineage (NCBI taxonomy): Eukaryota > Metazoa > Chordata > Mammalia > Carnivora > Hyaenidae > Crocuta > Crocuta crocuta. The sequence continues at coordinate 1,260,339 of NW_027527429.1, forward strand.
ATTATTTTTCTATTTCTGCGAAAAATGCCACTGGAATTTTATTAGGGATTGCACTGAGTCTGTAGATGGCTTTGGGTAGTATGGACACTTCAACAATATTTATTCTTCTAATCTCTGAACAGATTATTTTTCCATTTATCTGTTTTCTTCCATTTATATTATCAATATCGTGTAATATTCAGTGTATGAATCTTTCACCTCCTTGCTTAATTTATTCCTAGGTATTTTATTCTTTTAATGCAATTGTGAATTGGATTGTTTTCTTAATTTCTCTTCTGATAGTCTGATAGTATATACAAACACAACTGAATTTTGTTTATTGATTTTGTGTCCTGCAAGTTTACAAAATTTATTAATCTGTTTCAACAGTTTTTGGTGGAGTCTTTAGGTTTTCTATATACAAAATCGTGCCATCTACAAATAGTCACAGTTTTACTTCTTTTTTTCCCAATTTGGATGACTTTTACTTATTTTTCTCATCTAATTGCTCTGGCTAGGAATTCCAATACAATGTTGAATGAAAGTGGTGAGAGTGGGCATCTCTGTTTTCTTAAAGGAAAAAGTTTTCAGCTTCTCACCACTGCGTATGAGATTAGCTGTGGGCTTGTCACATATGGATTTTATTATGTTGAGGTGCATTACCCCTATAGCCAGTTTGTTGACAGTTTGTTATCATGAATCGATGTGGAATTTTGTCAAATGCATTCCTTGCATCTGTTGAGATGATCATATCATATTTACCATTTGTTTTGTTAATGTTATGTATCACATTGATTGGTTTGCAGATACTGAACCATGCTTGCATCTCCAGAATAAATCCTACTTGACTGTGGTGCGTGATCGTTTGAATGTATTTTTGAATTTGGTTTGCTTATGCTTTCTTGAGGATTTTTGCATCTATGTTCAGCAGGGATAATGGCCTATAATTTTATTTCTTTGTAATATCCTTGTCTTGTTTTGATATCAATGTAATACTGAACTTGTAAAATGAGTTTGGAAGTATTGCCTCTTCTATTTTTGGAGGAGTGTGAGAAGGATTGGTATTAATTCTTCTTTAAATTTTTGGTAGGATTCACCAAAAAGAATTCTGTTTTTTCCATGGTAAGCAAGGCTGAACCTTGGTCTAGAGAGGAGTTCTGGTCCAAATGGTATCATAGGAGGCTTCTGAACTCACCTCCTCCCATGGATGCATTGGCTCTACAACTATACACGGAACAAACCTTTCTGAGATAAATGCAGAAACTAGCTGAATGATTTCTACACATCAGGTGAATGAGAAAATACCTACCCTGAAGTGGGAAGGAATGGCTAAAACACACTCTCACCGTAAGTTCTCATCCCTGCAGCAGCAACATAGATTGGGAAGGAACTCACAATTCTGATTCTCCATGAGAAGCAAAAGGTTTGTCCTCAACATGTAGCACTCCAATTTTTAAGAATTCCACATAATGGATGGCTGGAAATCTACATCCCTACACAGGCCTGACGAGATGTTAAAGGGATTTCTTCAAGCTAAAATAAAAGGTTGCTAATTAGTAACAGGAAAAAATATGAAAGTATAAATCTTGTTCATAATATAAATACATTAGTTAATTTTAGAATACCCTGATGGTGTGATAATGGTAAGTAAATCACTCATAAATTTATTTTGAAGATTAAAAGACAAAAGTATTTAAAATAACTATAACTACAATAAATTCTTAATAGATACACAAGGTAGAAAAGGAAATTTTGACATCAACCACATAAAATGTAGGTGGAGGAGAATAAAAATGAAAGTTATAGTATGCATTCATAACTTGTTCTCAGCTTGAAATATACTCTTATAAGTATGTTTAATGTAAGCCTTGTTATAACCACAAAGTAAAAAGCTATAGCAGACACATAGAAGAGAAAGAGATAGGAATCTAACTATACCACAATAGAAAAATGCAAATGCAGTTCTAAGAGGGAATTTTATAGCCATAAACGCCTACATTAAGAAACAAGAAAGATCTCCAACAATCTAACCATATATCTCAAAGAACTAGAAAAAGTTCAAAGTAAATCCAAAGTTAATAGAAGATTGTCTTATGTAATTCTTTCCAGATAATTTATGATGTCTTGTTTGATTTTCCTCTTTGACTCAATTTTTGTTTCCTTTTAATAAATATTTTAAATGTTATTGTATATGACCAAAGAACCTGGTAAAAAATATTTTTTAATTTTAGTTTATAGTCAAGCCATGGTCTATTTTGGAAACATTCTATGAACAAACAAAATAAACCCAATATGTTTTTATTCAAGGGATCTATGGTTTTTGTAAAAATATTAAAGAATTTTGTTGACTGATCTCTTATTATATGTCTTTACTTATATTTTGACTTATAGATCTGTCCAATTCTGTAAGAATTCTCTCCTAACACTTCTAGCAGCCTTTACTTTATTTACTTACCTCCATTTTGGGTGTGTACACGTTTATGACTGTTAATGTCATATGCGTAACTTTACCTGTTTTCATTGCCTAATTAAATCTTTATCCTGTTTCAAACTTTCATTTTTAAATTTGACCTTGTCAGCTATTAACAATCCTTCTGCTTTTTTGGGCATTTAACTGCCATCTCATTGCTCATAACATTTTCAAAAGTTCTTCATCATTTTAATTATGTTTCTTGTACCTTAGTGTATAGCTGGATTTTATTTTATTCAAACCTTACATTTTCTCTCTTTTGATAGAGAATTCAGTGCATTTACATTTTGTGTGATGACTTTACATCCTTCTCGATATTACTAATAACACATTGGAATAACCTATGGCAATTAAAAGTGAATGATTTATTTCTATAAGCAACAGGATATATGAATATCACAAATGTAATACTGAACAAAGGAAGTCAGATATGAAAGAATACCATTTATATGTATGGTAATTCCATTTATATAAATTCAGAACAGACAAAAGTAATCTTTAGCATTAGAAGTTAAGACAGTGATTACCTTTGGAGATAAAAAGAAGTATTAGAAGGTTTCTGGATTGAGTATAACTGTTTCTCTTTGCTAGGTGGTGGTTTACACAGGTGTGTTCACACTTTCAAAATTCATTGAGTTGTATACTTAAGTCGTATTCAGAATTCTCTAAAAATGTTATACTTAAAAGTGTTTATTAAATTTTTCTGATCTATGATCATAATCATGTTGTCTGCAAATTGTAATTTTAATTCTTTTCTAAGTTCTGTTTCACTGGGCCTTTAATTTACTCAATTTTTATTGAGTTTTTATGTCTATGTGCTTGTAGCTCAACAAAATGTTAAAGAGTGAGAGAAAGGCTATTGCATCATTGACTTGCTTGCAGTTTTAGAGGAAATACTTTTAACATTTTATTATTTAAGTGTGGTATTTGCTGTAAGTTTTTAGAAGATGTCTTTTATGATGTTAAGGGAGTTTCCTTCTCTTCCTGGTTTGCTAGCAGTGTGCAAAAATGGGATGTTGAGGGGCGCCTGGGTGGCTTAGTCGGTTGGGCGTCCGACTTTCGCTTGGGTCGTGATCTCGCGGTTCGTGGGTTCGGGCCCCGCGTCGGGCTCTGTGCTGGCTGCCGGCTCGGAGCCTGGGGCCTGTTTCAGTCTGTGACTCCCTCTCTCTCTGACCCTCCCCTGCTCGCGCTGTCTCTCTCTCTCTCTCTCCTAGAAATAAATGAAAACCTTAAAAAAAAAAATTTAAAAAAAAAAATGGGATGTTGAATTTCATCAAATGCTTTTACTATATGTATATTCTTCTTCATTCTGTACATGAATTAAGTTACATCAATTGGTCTTTGAGTATTTAATAAACCTTGTATTTCTGAAATATATGGATTAGTTGTAATGAATTCTGTCTATCTCTCTTTCACTCTTATCTACAATTAGCCTTTTGTTTTGAAAGGTGTTTTGTTTGGGAAAACTTTCCATCTATATTTATTAGGGAGGAGAGTCTGCAATTCTAGAATATCCTCATCAGATTCAGGAATCCAGGTTATGCTGCCCTTACAAAATGAGTTCATTAGTGTTCCTTCTATTTCTTTTTTTCTGAAAAGGCATGACTGTGCTTATTTCTTATGTATTTGGAAACATCACTGACAGAACTTTCTGTGTCTATAATTTTTCCATGTGGAAAGTTTGTAATTTCAGAGTCAAATGTCTTTAATCCATATATAATTATCATTCATCTTCTAAATTTCATTTTACGTTGGCTTTAGTAAGGTTGCATTGCTATAGGAATATTCATCCTATGCATCTAAATTTTCGATTGGCTTAAAGTTGTTCACAGTATCCCTTGTCATCTTTTTAATATTTGTGGGCTCTATGTGACTCCCTCTCTCATTCTCATATTGGTTATTGATAAGTTTGTCTTTTGTCTTCATCCATCTTTCTATCTTTAAATCACTTTTATTAGCCTTTATAGGCAAATTTTTAACTTGGTTGACCTCAACATTGAGTGTTTATTTCCTAATTAATTATTTTTTGTTCTTATAATTATACCTTATTTTCTACTTTCTTTGGGTTAAATGTAATCTGCCAATTTCTTGAAATGGCTTCCATTGTTTCCATTGATAACACAGTTATCTGTGTTATGAACCTAAGACTTTTTTTCTGTGAATACCTTTCAATTTTTCATCTGAATCTGGTTTTTATAATCTCAACTTTTACATGCCTAGATACAGTGTGTGTGTGTGTGTGTGTGTGTGTGTGTGTGTGTGTGTGTTTAAATAAATATCCTAGTCTGGCTGGTTAGCTCATTGGTTAGAGCGTGGTGCTGATAAATAAATATCCTATTTGGTGTTTCATCATTTTTGGAAAACTCATCTATTATTTATTCAAATATTGGTCCCAGCTCATTCCTTCACTTCTTCATTTGAGGACTTCAATCATATATATGTTAAGGCTTATGACTATATCCTCTGTGTCTCTTATTACTTTTTCAGTATTTTCTATGCTTTTATCTTTTCATGCTTTTAAGTATGAATATTTTCTTTTGATCTATATTCCAGCTTACTAATTCTCTCTCCAGCTATATCTAATCTGTTGTTAATCCTATCCATTGTAATCTTAATTGCAGTTATTTTATTTTTAAATTTATTTTTTTAATTCCTTGAATATACTTATCTTAAAGTCCATGTCTGAGATCTCCTGTGGATCTATTTCTAACGTCTACTTTTTACTTTTGTTTTATATTCTTTTTCTGAGTGGCTGGTTACTTTTGATTACATGCCAGATAGTAAACATTTTTAAATGCAGAGGTCATTTGAAGCTCTGGATGATGCTAACTCTCCTCTAAGAGGATTTTCTTTTGCTTATACTCAGAAGTCAGACAAACAAACCCCAACCACATTATTTCAATTAGACTCTAAGAAAATTTGGACCTGGAAGATGGTGTGAGACCTTGTGAAAGCTGTTCTACTTGAAGTTTATTGCTACTTCTAGAATGTTGCCATTCATCCTCCCTCCTATTCATTGCTAATTTTTGTTGTCCCAGCCTCATGAATCTGTCAGTCACTTCTTAGCATCTCAGCATCAACCTTAGTAGTTGACAACTTCCTCAAGGGAGAAGCCTTGACAAATTTTAATCTCACCTGTCTTGGCTTCATCTGCATTCCAATTTGTCTCCCAAGTTGTTCCTGCACTAGTTGGTGTCTAGTGCTTCCAGAAAATTTAAAAATATTTTTAAAACATTTTATATTTCAACAAGAGGATGTGTCTGAAACACTTTTCTGTCATTGCCAGAACAGAATTCCTATTGTATCATTTTCCATTCTTTTCTTTTTGAACCTCCAATGTCATTTTGTTTTAGATGTGCCTTGCGTATAAAGTATCAAAAAAGTAGTGTGTTTTCTTACCATTCTGAGATCCATTTTCTCTGAAAAAGTCAATTTATTACACTTATCTTTGTTGTGATTTTTTTATATGTTTAAATGTAAAACTCATGCATTTTCTTATATTATGTGTTGGCCTTTTTTAAGCCTTTTTTTCTAACTAGTTTCTGTACAAATTATTGACTTTTTTCTTCCACGTTTACTCTCAGTATTTGGAAATTACACATTTATGTCTATTATTTTAGTAGCTACTCTTACACTTTCAATACACATGTTAAAGTTATATTTTGTATGAATGTCTAGAGGGAATCAGAATTTTCTTCCTCAAGGAAACAAGAGCATTAGCATAGTCTTTCCCATAACCCACTTCTCTAAATTAACATCATTTAGCATTTTAGAACTAGATTTTACTTTAAAAATAAACATTGTGTTACACCCTGTATCAACAGTCATGAGGCTTAAAAATACATTTGATGTTTTTATCTTTCACCATGACTTCTTTTATCCCTCTTCTGTTTCTTTGAACCATTCATTTTGTGGGAGCACATCACATACAACTATCTCATTGTTTACTTAATAAACAGGATGTACTAGAATCTTGCCTACTGGGGTCCTTGGCTACTTATACATGGCCATTCCTCTCTAGCTCCATTACCCACAAAATAGCACTTTTAACATGTGGACAAATTCCCTAATAATGCCCCCTTTGAAGATTAAGGAGAGACTGGTTGGTCTAGATTCATTCAAAAGTAGCTCCCAACTTAATCACCTGGTGAGTGCACTGAAGTCATTTTCTGCTACTTGCATCTAAATCTACATGATTTTATACAAACCATGTCTACCTCCATAGCAATCTTCTCCTGCATATCTGGAGGTTTTGATTTACACTGTATTGGTTACTCCACAGATCTTTTCCTTTTATAAAAAACAATTTCTTTTTAGTGTTTATTCTTGAGAGAGAGAGAGGGAGACACAGAATCTGAAGCAGGCTCCAGGCTCCAAGCTGTCAGCACAGAGCCTGACGTGGGGCTTGAACTCACAAACCACCTGATCATGACCTGAGCCAAAGTCAAATGTTTAACAGACTGAACCACCCAAGTGCCCAAATCTTTTCTTTTTTTAAGTAATTATTTAATGCCTGATCAATGATGACATTTCTGATTTTCAAGATTATTGTAGAGTGATTACATTTCTTATTTAGCCATCTTGATCCAATACAGCTTTAATTTGTATAACAGTGTAATGATTGACACCATATATCAACTGAGTATTTGAATTTTTATTATGAATTTTCATTAACTTTCAAGTTAATTCATCTTTTTCAATAAAGATTCAAAAAGATTCAAAGGACAGATAAGGGATTTTAAAATTTCTGAACACATGGCATATCATTTGAATATATTTATATTTGAATGTATATTAAATATATCTTTGAATATATTTTTAATATATTCAATATATTCAAATGATACACTTATACTCAAGTGTTTAGATATATTAAAATACATATTATAAAAATAATGTCAATCTACCTATTCCTACACTATGCTATGCAGTTAAAATGCATTTGTGTGCTTATTTAAACACATTTCAACAACACTGTGCATCAAATATTAAAAGTTCCTAGCAATATTCAATGTCCTTCTAGAGAGCCCACTGCAAGTAATTGAACTGGGACTCCAGCCCAGTTCTTCTGAACCCACATCCAGCACCAATTCCACACAAAAGCTGCACTTTTCCATTTTCCCTCTATCCTAACCCTATCAGAAGTGACTTAGCCATCACCTTGGACTGTTTACTAATAATACCAGCACTAATAATACCAGCATTTATTTTTCTCTTGACCCTGAAGCCCATACTCCTCTGGGCTCTGCCTTCAAACAAACTCTACTGCTAACAGCCTTACAACTCTTGCCTCATTAAAGAGTTTCTAATGAGCTAATTAAACAGGAATGGAGTATGGCCAAGGAAAGGCCCCCAGACATGTGAATTCTGAGGCTGGGAGAGTAGGGATTTCACCCTCCGGAGAGCACAGCCTAATGACCTAGGATCCTAATGAGCCTGGCGTGGCTCTCAACTAGCTCCCAGGAAGCACACCTGATCAAACTGCATATCATAATGAATATGGTCTTCTGACCCCAGCCTCTAGTGAGCCAGCTTGGCAAGCTGCATCTTCTAAGGTATTTGGCAAATCACCAACACCTCCAATGTTAAGTCTCACAATCCACCTGTCCTGCTGAGCAACCCGTCCTCACACAAAGCCTCCTCACCTGTAAAACTATCAAAACACTGGGTTTTAAATAGTTCAGTATCTCATGGATCCAGAGCAGAAGAATGTGGAACTACTCAAAATCTCATTTGGCCGAATCCCATCCTTTCATGAAGGCCTAGACAAGCTGGGATCTGACTTGCTGTAGAAATTCAGAGAGCAAGCAGAGGAGCAAAAGTAACAAAGGATACTAAATAGGCATGAAAAAGAGTAATAAATAGGCATTTTTTCATTGAGATGTTAACATTTATTTTAAAAGTAATGTTCTCTTATACTTTTTGCCTAGATGAACAGCCATTGTCTCTGTTAGCTGGCTGTTTGCATAGCTACCCACCCATAACAGACTGAAAATACCAGATATTGGCTTCTTTAGTGTCTCGCAGCTGGTCTAGTTGTGACCAACAACACATGAAAGGAAACATCTAGAAAATACTCATGAACAAAAGAGGGGGGGGCAACATATACTCTGTGAAGAAGACTGATAATGCCTTTCAACATCCATTACTTTTATTATATTGTAATAGAATCCTTATTATTATCATCCTCATTATTATTATCCTTGTTATGATCACTCAGAATACAGTAATTTTTATCCTCTCTTGCAATGTGTGTGGCCACATAACCAAGTCTTGATAAATGTAATACAGTAACAATTTTATTAAAGAAAAGTTACTGAACCTTGATAAGAAGAGCAAAGGCTTTGTCATTTGACCTCGGTTTCTCCCAATTTCTTTTTTCTGCCCACCATGGATTGGTAGCCTTGAAAGACAGCCTTGCAGACACCAAGAAAAAGAAGACTGATTTTAAAGGTTGTCAAAAAGCCTTGTCCCTAGAGCAGTGTCACTGTTTCCCCCAATATGCCATCTCATGGAAAAGCCACATTCATGTGGTAACTGTTTGATCTGACCTAGAGCCCAGCTATACCCCCAGAGAGTTGTTGAAGTCACCAGCATGTGCTCAATGCTGAAGCTATCAGACGCTGCAGTACCTGCATTTCTGGAGTAAAGAAGAGCTCAGTCAAAATCTAAAAGGAAGATCTGGAGAATATGAGGTCTGGGGGGCAAGGGAGGGTTGTGAAAAAACTCATACATATCACTGGGGGACTATAAGGCTGTATTCAGCATATGGCTGTGTGCATGCCCAAGGGAGATCAGAGGGCCCCAGTCACTCGTCAGTGATCTTGAAGCTCTGCACAAACAGGAAGTGAAGGCTAAGATAGATGAGATGAGTCAATTGCCTGAGCTTTGAAGGAGTGCCTCAACACAGACGGATCTCAGCAAAAGGTGGAAGATTTACTGGCTAAAGACATATAAGAAAATCTGAGCAATCATTGACTGACTGTTAAGTTAGTCTGAGCAAGTGTTGCATTGTTATGTTATGCAAAATATCAATTTATCAATGAAAAATTATGAGACACCCAAGAAAGAGGAAAGTATGGACACATTAAGAAATAAGGCAGTCAATTGAAACTGTCCTTAAGGGGGAGTAGATGGTTGGCTTACTAGACAAGCATGAAATCAGTTTTTGTAAATATGTTCAAAGAACAAAAGAAAATTATGTTTAAAGAATTCAAGGAAAGTATGACAATTGTGTCTTATCAAATAGAAAATATCAATAGAGGAAAAATACATATATTTCTAATTTTAATATATATTTTATATATAAAATATAATTTTAACATATTTAAATATATAATATATATTTATAGCTTATATATATAAATTACATATTTTTTCAAATAGAAATTCTAAGATGGGAAGTACAACTGTAATGAAACTTCACTAGAGGAGTCCAACTGTAGGAGAAAGAATCAACTGACAGAAGAAAAACTCAGTGAACTTGAAGATAAGTCAATATGGGTCATTCAGTCTGGGGAGCAGAAAAAGAATGATTAAAAATGAGCAGAGCTTCAGAGACCTGTGGGACATTATCAACCGTGCCATAATACACTAGTAGAATCCCAGGAGGAGAAAATAGAGAGAATGAAGCTGAGAAAAGATTTGAAAAAATAATGTTGGAAAACTTCCCAAACTGGATGAAAAACATTAATCTGTACATACTGGAAGCTCAGTGAATTTCAGTACCTAAATCTGAAGATATCCACATCTAAACACATCATAGTCAAAGTGTCAAAAGTCAAAGACAAAAAGAAAACATTGAAAGCAGGAAGATTAAAAATGAATCATCACCTAAAATGAATCCTCAAGAAGGTTAACAACTGACACCAGGGGCACCTGGTAGCTTACTCAGTTAAGCATCCAAATCTTGATTTCAGCTCAGGTCATGATCTCATGGTTCCTGAGTTCAAGCCTTGCATTGGCCTCCATGCTGACAGCACAGAGCCTGCTTTGGATCCTGTCTCCCACACCTGGGTGGCTCAGTCAGTTTAGTGTCCGACTTTGGCTGAGGTCATGATCTCGAGGTTCTGAGTTCAAGCCCTGTGTTGGGCTCTCTGCTGACAGCTCAGAGCCTGGAGCCTACTTTGGATTCTGTGTCTCCCTCTCTCTGCCCTTCCCCTTCTCTTGCTTTGTCTTTCTCTCTCAAAAATAAATAAACACTAAAAAAATTTTTTTTAAATCTGACATCAGAAAATGTGGAAGTCAGAAATTAGTGGGATGGCATCATTTAAACTGCTGAAAGAAAGGCTCATTGACCAAGAAATCAATATATAGCAATCAATAAGGATATTTTGAATATTCTTCAAAATTAAGAATAAATTAAGACATTTCCAGATTTAAAAAATCTAGCCTCTACAAGAAATACTAAAAAGTGTCTTTCTGGGTGAATAGAAAGGACACTAGATGGTAATTAAAATCATGAAGAAATAAAGAGTACTAGTAAAGGTAATTACATAAGTAAATATAAAGACAATATAAATGCATGGTAACTCTTTTTTCTCTTAGTTTAAAATATAATGGCATAAAACAATAATTATAAAACTGTTGATTGGCTTATAACATATAAAAATATCATTTGTATGACAGTAATAGGACTAAGGAAGCAGGAAGGAAGGGAACTATATTGGAATAAAGGTTCTATATATTATTGAAATTAAATCAGTATTTACCCAAACTATATTATTTTAACTTGAGATGTTAATCTAGATTGCTTTGGTAACACTAAAAAAATTGCTCCAAAAACATACTAAAGAGAAGGAACTAAAAAGGTACACTAAAAAAATATTTATAAACATAAAAGAAAGAAATACTGGAATGATCAAGGAGCAAAAAAACAAAAGGCATATGGAAACCAATGTCCCAGAGCACCTGGGTGGCTCAGTTGGTTAAGCATCCAACTCTTGATTTCAGGTCAGGTCATGATCTCATGGTTGAAGCCCTGCATCAGGCTCTGTGCTGACAGTGTGAAGCCTGCTTGGGATTTTTCTCTCCCTCTCTCTGTGCCCCTCCTCCACTCATGTTCTCTCTCTCTCTCTCTCTCAATAAACAAACAAACAAACAAACAAACATTTAAAAAAAAAGTAAAAAGAAGCCAAAGTACACATGGTGGAGAGTCCCAAGTATCACTATGAGTAGGAAAATAAAATAACAAAGGTCTCAACAAGAGAGACCAAGAGATACCATTCAAAAAACACTCTCTGAAAGGATATGCCCTGGACAGTCAAAGAGCCTTCTTGGATTCTTGGATACAGCAGCGCTCACAGGTACAGAGAGTATAACAAGTCTTTAAAACTAACAAAAGCCAAAAAGCTAATTAAAATGACAAAACGGNATAACAAAGGTCTCAACAAGAGAGACCAAGAGATACCATTCAAAAACAAAACAAAACAAAACAAAACAAAACACTCTCTGAAAGGATATGCCCTGGACAGTCAAAGAGCCTTCTTGGATTCTTGGATACAGCAGCGCTCACAGGTACAGAGAGTATAACAAGTCTTTAAAACTAACAAAAGCCAAAAAGCTAATTAAAATGACAAAACGGAAGAGCTCTCCTCCAAAGAAATTCCAAGAAGAANATAGGGATGATGAATTTAAAAATGCAATAAATGAGATACATAATAAATTAGAGGCCTCCAATGCATGGATTGAAGAGGCAGAAAGGAGAATAAGTGATCTAGAAGACACCATTATAGAAAAAGAGGAAACTGAGAAAAAAAGAGACAAACTGATCCAGGAACATGAAAGAAGAGTTTGAGAGCTAAGTGATACGGTCAAACACAACAATATCCGTATCATAGGAATTCCAGAAGAGGAAGAGAGAGGGAAAGGTGCTGAAGGAGTCCTGGAACAAATTATAGCAGAGAACTTCCCCAACCTGGGGAAGGAAGTAAATGTTGAAATACAAGAGGCTCAGAGGACTCCCCTCAGACATAACTTGAATCGATCTTCTGCATGGCATATCATAGTAAAAATGGCAAAATACAAGGACAAAGAGAGAATTTTGAAAGCAGCTAGGGAGAAAAGGGCCCTAACATACAAAGGGAAACCTATCAGAGTGGTGACAGACCTATCTACTGAAAC
>NW_027527429.1:1272921-1276510 GCF_008692635.1 Crocuta crocuta
GGATCAACTTTTAAAAACTTGCTATTTTCTTTTACATCATTAATTACCTACCAGAATATACAATAGGGAATATAACTTGAGATAGCATTACACATGCAAAACAGTAAAAGGAGGGGGGAGGGATATCTATAAAATTATATCAAAGAATAAATTTAGAGAGATTTTGTCATGATAAGATGACATGCTAAAATGATATATAATTGTAATGAAATTGCAGTGAAAGTTTTAATACAGCTTTTGAGTAATTATTATAAAATGTACCTTAGGAAATAACTGTCTATAAATATCTACATCAATTATAGAATGGAGGAAATAAAGTCAAGCAGTACTTTTAATAGCATATCGGTTTTGGGGCGCCTGGGTGGCTTAGTCAGTTAAGCGTCCGACTTTCGCTTAGGTCATGATCTCGCGGTTTGTGGGTTCGAGCCCCGCGTCGGGCTCTGTGCTGACTGCCAGCTCAGAGCCTGGAACCTTTTTCAGAGTCTGTCACTCCCTCTCTCTCTCTGACCCTCCCCTGCTCATGCTGTCTCTCTCTCTCTCCTAGAAATAAATAAAACATTAATTTTTTAATAGCATATCGGTTTTGTTTTTTGCAATTTGCCATTCTAGCAATTGATAAATCTTGCATCAAAGAACAGCATGGACACTTATAATTAATTTTCATAGGACATCATGTGTTTGTTGTTTATTTGCTTGTTGTTTTGATATCCCATTCCAGCAAATTCCTAAGTAATTAGCATTTAGGGTTGCAGTACAAGTTTTTTCATCACTCAAAGACTCCAAGGCATAGAGATTCCGGGAAGCCAAATGTCACTTAAACTTCCACAATGGCAGGCAACAGCTGATCAAAAAGCAATATAGCAAATGATTGTGGTCAGAAAGTGTTCAGTGTTATTACAGAGGAAATGTCAAAGAGCCATCCACATGAAGGATCCCATATTTGCTTCCATCTCAAACTTGAATGTGACTATTTTTTCAGATTAGAGATTTGGCCTGCATCTCTCTCTTGATCATAGATTATATATTAAGGGGAATGAGAGGAAAAGAGACAGAGAGAGGGACAGAGACAGATCTCTCCCTTTCCCTGAACCATTATCTACTGATCTTTTTATTGTCTTTATTATTTTTCCTTTTCGAAAATGTCATATATTTAGATGAGAAAGAATGAAATCTGGCCATGTGTAGCAACATGGCTGGACCTTGAGGGTGCTATGCTGAGTGAAATAAGTCAGGCAGCGAAGGACAAATACCATATGTTTGCACGTATAGGAGGATTAGGAGGAAATTAATGGAGGACCACAGGGGAGAAGAAGGGGGGAAATATTGAGGAAGAGGGAGAGAGGCAAACCGTGAGAGACTCTTGAATGCTGAGAACAAACTGAGGACTGATGGGTGTGGGGGGCAGGGGGTGATGGGCATGGAGGAGGGCACTTGTGGGGATGAGCACTGGGTGTTCTATGGAAACCACCCTGACAATAAACTATTTTTAAAAAAATAGATAAAATTAAAAAATTAAAAAAGTAAAAAGAAAATGGCCCAATGGTAAGCATAAATTCTACCATATTGGTAATTACATTAAATGTAATAGATCAAACAAAAAGCAAAGATTAGTAGAATGGATTTTTAAAACACAGGATCTCATGAATGTACTGTCTACATAAGACACACTTTACATTCAAAGACATAAATGGATTAAAATTTTAAAAATGGAAAAAAGATGAAATATGTAAACAGAAAACAAAGGAGAGCTGGATTAGCCATACTAACATCAAACAAAAAAACACTTTAAAATGGGCATTCTTACTGCACATAAAGAAGAATCTATACTAATAGGTAAATTCAACAGAAAGGCACAACTATTATAAATATAAACATCCCTAAGAATTGAACTCCCAAAAACACATGAAACTAAGAATGATAGAATTGTAGAAGACATAGCTCAACAAGAATAGTTGGAGATTTTAATATCCTCAATAATTAATAAAACAACAGGACAAAAAATTAAGCAAAGATAGAAAACACTTGAACAACACTATCAACCAACTTGACCTAACAGACATTTATAAAACACTCCATCCAACCACAGAGTACGTATTCTTTTCAAGCCCACATGGAACATTATTCAGGATACACCAATGCTAAGCCATAAAAAAGTCTTAGTAAATGTAAAAGAATTGAGATCCTACAAAATACATTCTTTGACCACATTAGAAGTAAGTTAGAAATGAATAACAGAGGGGCACCTGGGTGGCCCAGTCGGTTGAGTGTCCAACTTCAGCTCAGGTCATGATCTCACGGTTTGTGGGTTCGGGCCCCGTGTTGGGCTCTGTGCTGACATCTAGCTCAGAGCCTGGAGCCTGCTTCAGATTCTGTGTCTCCCTCTCTCTCTGACACTCCCCTGCTCACACTGTCTCTCTCTCTCTCTCTCAGAAATAAATAAAACATTTTAAAAATTAAAAAAAAGAAATGAATAGCAGAATAAAAATTGGGAAACCTACAAATATTTGGAAATTAACAGCATAGTTATAAATAGCCCATGTGTCAAAAAAGAATTTATTGCAAGATGAATTAGAAAACATTTTGAACTCAATGAAAATGAAAACACAGTTTATCAAAATTTATTGGATGATGTTAAAGCAGTACTGATAGGTAAATTTATAGCTTTAAATACCTGTATTTGAAAAGAAGAAAGATCTCAAATAAAAAAGCCCTAAACTTCTACTTTAAAAATCTGGGGGAGAAGAAAGAAAGCAAATTCAACCAAAGGTAAACAGGAGGAAGGAAATTATAAAGATTAAAGTGGAAATTGATGGACTACACAGCAGAATAATGAACAGAGAAAAATCAATTAAACCAAAAGTTGGCTCTTTGAAAAGATCAACAAAATTGTAAGACCTTTAGCTAGACGAACAAACAAGATGAGAGGGGATACATAGTTCATAAAAAGTAGGAGTGAAATGGGCCCTTCAGAAATCAAAAGGATTATAAGGAAATACCATAAACAACTTGATGCTAAAAATTGGAAATCTTTAATTAAATGGACAATTTCCCAGAAAGTCACAAATTACCAAGTGGACTCAAGCAAAAAAATGTAAAATTTGGATAGACCTATTACAAGTAAATGAATCAGTAACTTTACTTTTTTGCCACAAAAAAAGGGTCTAGGCCTAAATACTTTAACCATTCAATTTTATTGAACACTTAAAGAAAAAATAATGCCAAATGGCCCCAAATCCCAGGAATATACTGATGCTAACATGACCAACTGATTATTGACAAGCGTGCAAAAGCAATTCGGTGGAGTGAAGATGCCTTTCAGCAAGTGGTGCTGGAGCACCGGACATCCGAGCCAAAAACAAGCAAATCAGCCAAACAACTCTACCTAAATTTCCCACCTTATATAAAAATTAACACAAATGGATCATGAGCCTGAATGGAAAACTTAGAACTATGAAACCCTGTGTATTACTGCTTACAGCACATGCAAACCCACAGTTATCTCAAGGTAAAAATGTGATTGAAAACACTCCTCAGTGGGCTTGAGGACGAAACAGAAGTCAGTGCCAGACTTTTCTTTGTATAAAAAAAT
>NW_027527429.1:1276525-1287545 GCF_008692635.1 Crocuta crocuta
GAGGGAGGGGGGGCCGGGGGTGGGGGGACACACAGGCAAGCTGTCCGTGAACGTTTAGTCCTCTCATCTTGGTGGCATGGGAAAATGGAACCTAGTCCAGCCACAAGTGGATTTGTAGCCACCTGGAAACTTGTAGTCAGGGGTGTTCACCTGCGGCAGGGGGTAGAATGCCAACGGGCGAGGGGTGGGCAGAGAACGAGTTGAGACATCGGTCCTGCAAAGGGATGGATGTGTGGGGCGACGGGAGGTTGCTCAGAGGAACCCACCAGAGGCACTCACGGCTCTTGGCTGCAGGAGCCCAGCGTGTGCAGCTAAATTGAGAACTCTGAAGATTCTTTGGTGGTGCAGCTGGGAAAGGCCGAGGGCAGGGCGGGGAAACTTAGAGAAACCCGTCCGAGTCATTGCTGACATTCCCAGAGTGGACCATGCACTCTGCGGCACCTTGTGCAGCACCACACAGAGCACCTTGGCACATTAAATATCCTACGCCGGAGGATTTATTTTTTATTTGTATTACTTTCTAGTTAGTTAACATACAGAGCAATGTGAGTTTCAGGAGTAGAATTCAGTGATTCATCCCTTAACATACAACACCCAGTGCTCATCCCAACAAGTGCCCTCCTAATGCCCATCCCCCATCTAGCCCATCCCCCACTCCTCCCCGTAACCCTCAGTTTGTTCTCTATCCTTAAGAGTCCCTTATGGTTTGGGAGCCTGGGTGGCCTGGGTGGCAGCTGTCTTCAGCTCAGGTCATGATTTCATGGTTCACAGGTTGAGCCTCACAACAGGCTCTCTACTGTCAGCATGGAACCCACTTCGAATCCTCTGGCCTCTGTCTGCCGCTCTCCAGCTCATGTGCATGTTCTCTCTCTCTCAAGAATAAACATTTAAAAAAAAAAGAGTCTCTTATCGTTTGTTTCCCTTTCTCATTCTCCTCCCTCCCATATGCTCATCTGCTTTGTTTCTTAAATTCCATATATGAGTGAAATCATGTGGCATTTGGCTTTCTCTGATTATTTATTTCACTTAGCATAAAACATTCTAGCTCCATCCCTGCCATCGCGAATGACAAGATTTCATTCTTTTTGGTATCTGAGTAATATTACATCGTGCTTGTATACCACACCCTCTTTATCCATTCACCAGTCAGTGGACATTCCATAGCTTGGCTATTGTTGATACGCTGCTATAAACATTGGGGTGCATGTACCTCTTTGAATCTGTGTATTTGTGTCCTTTGGGTAAATACCTAGCCATGCAATTGCTGGATTGTAGGGTAGTTCTATTTTTAGTTTTCTGAGGAACCTCCATGCTGTTCTCCAGAGTGGCTGCACCAGTTTGCATTCCCACCAACAGTGCAACAGGGTTTGCCTTTCTCCTCATCCTCACCAACATCTATTGTTTATTACAATTTTAGCCATTCTTACAGGGGTGAGGTGGTATCTCAATGTGGTTTTGATTTGGATTTCCCTGATGATGAGTGATGTTGAGCATCTTTTCATGTGTCAGTCATCTGGATGTCTTCTTTGGAAAAGTGTCTATTCATGTCTTCTGCCCGTTTCTTCACCGGGTTATTTGTTTTGAGTGTTGAGTTTGTTAAGTTCTTTACAGATTTTGGATACTAACCCTTTATCCAATATGTCATTTGCCACTATTTCCTCCCATTCCGTAGGCTGCCTTTTAGTTTTGCTGATTGTTACCTTCACTGTGCAGAAGCTTTTTATCTTCATTAGGTCCCAATTGTTCATTTTTGCTTTTGTTTCCCTTCCCTCTGGTGACATGTCTGCTAAGAAGTTGTTCTGGCCACGGTCAAAGAGGTTGCTCTCCATGTTCTCCTCTAGGAGTCTGATGGTTTCCTATCTCACATTTAGGTCCATTTAGGTCTTTCATCTGTTTTGAACTTATTTTCATGTGTGGTGTGAGAAAGTGGCCCAGGCTCCTTCTGCTGCACGTTGCTGTCCAGGTTCTCCAACACCATTTGTTGAGGAGACTCTTTTTTCCATTCATTGTTGCTTTGCCAAAGATTAGTCGACCATATAGTTGTGGATCCATTTCTGGGTTTTCAGTTCTGTTCCATTAATCTATGTGCCTCATTTTGTGCTAGTGCCACACTGTCTTGATCACTACAGCTTTGTAATATAGCTTGAGATCCAGAATCATGATGCCTCTAGTTTTGTTTTTTTCTTTTTCAGAATTGCTTAGGCTATTTGGGGTCTTTTGTGGCTCCATACAAATTTTAGGATTGTTTGTTTTAGCTCTGCGAAGAATGTTGGTGGTATATTGATATGGATTGCATTAAATGTGTAGATTGTTTGGGATAGTGTAGACATTTTAACAATATTTGTTCATCCAATCCATGAAAATGGAATGCTTTTCCATTTCTTTATGTCCTCTTCAATTTCTTTAATAAGTGTTGTATAGTTTTCAGAGTACAGATCTTTTACCTCTTTACTTAGGTTTATTTCTAGGTATCTTATTGCTTTGGATGTGATTGCAAATGGAATCAATTCTTTGATTTCTTTTTCTGCTGCTTCAGAATTGTGTGTAGAAATGCCACAGATTTCTGCACATTGATTTTATATCTTGTCACTCTGCTTAATTCATGTATTAGTTCTAACAATTTTTTGGTGGAGTCTTTTGGGTTTTCTACATGGAGTATCTACGTAGAATATTGTGGCATCTGCAAATATTGAAAGTTGGCCTTCTGAATTGCTGGTTTGGATGCCTTTTATTTATTTTTGTTATCCGATTGCTGAGGGTAAGCTGAAGGACTTTTGTTTTTATGGCTCTGACAGCCCCTCCTCACCCTTCTTCCCCGAAACAGGTCAGAAGTCATCCATGTGTGAGTCTCCTCCCAGTACCAGGAGGAGGGAAGACATTCTCTTCACCAGAGGCGAGGAATTGGGGACCAAGAAATCCGTACAAACAAACCTTGTTAAAAACACCCTTATCTTCTTACTTACTTTTTCACCATTTACTCTTGCCCAAATCTTCGCAAATTTTCTGTTTGCTTTACTGTCTAAATGTATAAAAGCTGCATGCTCTGGGCACTTCTTCGGGTCTTCTTTTTGTTGTGAAGGTTTCCACACAAATATTCTATAAAGTCTGTATGCTTTTCTCCTGCTAATCTTTGTCAGTTCACTCCTCAGGCCCAGGCAGCGACCCTAAGAGGGCTGAGGAGCGCGCAGGCTGGTGGCAGCAAATGCCACCGAAGCTCTCTCTTGTGGCCCAGAAACAGGCATATGACTGGAGAACACAACACACAATCCTGGGTGCTACGGTATAAAGCGTGAGGAGACTTCCCACAGTTTCTGAAGGGGGTGCTGGCTGCGGGCCCCTGAGATCTCACTAACGCACAGACCCTAGAGGCCACGACCACCCTTAACCATCTAAAGCTCGTGGGGAAGTGGATCAGACTAAAGCTGCCACAGGAGCCACAGCTTGCCCAGTGACAGCCAGACTGGCTCACACTCGACTTCTGTTCACCCCAGTGAATCCTCTGAAAAACCAAAACCACGAGCAGACCTGGAGGGCACCCCGAGAGAAAAGGCTTACTGCATAACTGGAATAGCTGTACACATTTATCTGACTTCTTGTAAAAGACAGATTCTAAAGACAGTGGGACGGCATCTCCAAGCTGTTGAAAGGAAAACACTGTGGATGTAAAATTCTATATCCAGGAAGGTTATTTTTCAGAATGAATGAAGAAATGAAGACATCCTCAGGCAGAGGGAAGCTGAGACAATTTGGAGTCTGCAGACCTGCACTATGAGAAATTCTAAAAGAATACCTTCCTGGCAGAAAGAAAATGATATGAGATAGAGCCCTGAGTCTTCAGGGAAGGAATAAAGGAGGCTGAGAGAGGAAGAGCGAGCATATGGGAAATATAAAGCCAAGTCTTAGAAAATATACCATAACAAGAGCAAGAAGTCCAGAAGGGAAGTGAACGGAATCAGACAGATGGAGCACACATACTGCTTATGTAATAGTGTGATATTAATTGAAGATAGATATGCTATATTAAAGAGACATGTTTCAATTTCTGGAATAATCCCTGAAACTAACCATATTATTTCCTGTAGCTGCTGTAACAAATTAGCACACCCTTAGTGGCTTGCACCAACCTAAAACTGTTATCTTATGATTCTGGAAGTCAGACATCCAAAATGGGTCTGATGCAGGTAAAATTAAGGTATACGAATGCTGTTCTCCCTCTGGAAACTCCAGGAAAGAATCAATGCCTTGCCTTTTCCCTGCTTCTGGAGGTCGCTGGCATCTGTGGCTTGTGCTTCATGACGCCTGCTGGTGACACTCTGATCTATGCATCGGTCAGTAATCTTCCTCTCCTTCTATCTTTTAAGCCTCCTGATGATTATGTTGGACCCACGCAGACAATCCAGGATAACCCCCCTATCTAAAGAGACCTTTATCTTAATCAGATCTGCAAAGACCCTTTGCAGCGTAAGGTAACATTCACAGATCCTGGGAATTAGGACGTGGGCACAGTTTGGGGGGAGGCGGGGACACCTTGTGGATAACATCACGGTTATTCTGTCTACCACACTGACCAAAGAAGAAGAGCTAAAATATCCTTCCGGACTGTAAAATGAGACACTAAAAAATGCACAACTTACCCAAAACGGAATAAGAGAGAAACAGAGAAACAAAGAAGAAACAGAATAGATAGAAAACATGATACTAATGTGGGACACTTAGAACAGAACATAACCTTAATTATATTAAGTGTAAATGGAGTAAATGCTTGAGATGAAACTACAGAAAGTTGCCTTTGTTTTTAAAACACACACCTAATTTCTAAATCAATAACCTTTAAAAAAGAAAAATTGTTTTGAAAGCGCTGTTCACTGAGTTTCTCTGTGTTTGTCCAAGAATTGCAAGATGCCTGTCTCCTTTGCTCAGTGGTTTCCTGAGCTCTGGCATGTGGGGCCAGTATCTTTCTCCTCAAATAAACATCCACTGGAAAGATTGACGAGCATTTAATTAGCATTTTCCTTTTTGGAGAAAGAAGGGGGAATGTAGGCCAAGTAAAGTAAAAGCTTTCTCCAAACAACCTTGACTGTGAAAGTCTCAGCCCCACCCAGGTTGAACTGCCAACAATTTCCATCCTACATTAGCCTCCAAACTCAAGGACTCTTAGGCCACATCTCATGTGACCTATGTGGTTACATTAGTATCACATTGTTTAGAAAGGGAGCTGCTGCCGTAGGATTCTCCCTTCTTCTAAGTCCCAGGAACCTAACATTTAAATTTGCAGAAAATAGTTTCCAAGGAAACTGCCCTGGGCACCTTGTGGCGCTCACCCATGTTCCTCAGCTCAGCGTGCCTTACTTTGCTGAGCACATGAGTGTGTGCTTTGAGTGAATGCTGTCACCCTCTTCCGTGTTCAGAACCTTGGTCTCTCTTGTTTTGTTGGCGGACGGCACTGAGGAGTTGGGACTATGTGAAGTCTTCCCCAGGATTTTTAAAAGCAGCCTCAGACAGGGGCGCCCGGATTGATCAGTTGGTTGAGCATCTGCCTCTTGATTTTGACTCAGGTTGTGATACTAGGGTCGTGGGATCGAGCCCTGTGTAGGGCTCCATGTGGCGTATGGAGCCGCCTAGGATTCTCTCTCCCTCTCTCTGTGCTCCTCTCCCCACTTGCTTCACTCTCTCTCTCAGTAAATAAATAAATAAATAAATAAATAAATAAATAAATACAGCTTTAGACAGACCATAAGAGCAACTCACAACTCCCCGAAGAGAGGAAATAGGAGACTCGGAGCATGGAATCTGTTGGCAGCTGTTTTCTGCTGTGTAGACAAAGCCAAAAAAGGTCATGGGCAGAGAAAAGCAAAGTCTGGAAATTGTGAAAACAGCCCTGAGCCCTGGAACCCCTGAGACCAGCTGATCATCAGCTCTGTCTGCTCTTCCATAAATGATCTAATGAATTCCCATTGTTTTAAATTTTAAAAAAATATTTACTTATTTTTGAGAGAGAGACAGACAGAGCACGAGCAGGGGAGGGGCAGAGAGAGAGGGAGACACAGAATCCAAAGCAGCTCCAGGCTCCAAGCTGTCAGCACGGAGCCCAACGCAGAGCTCAAACTCACTATCCATGAGATCATGACATGAGCCGAGGACTGAGCCACCCAGGCGTCCCCCTTTTTTTAATGACTTAGCTGCCATTGAACTCCAAGCTTTTTGAGAGAGAGCCCCCCCCCCCGTTGTTTTTTTCCTTATGGGACAGTCTGGCACCACTGAATTCTCTCCAGCTAGAAGAGATTCTCCTCCAAGGAGCTCACAGTTATTTTAATTAGAGNCCAATTAGAGCTGAAGGTCTCAGGCTGTAATTTGTTTCTCCAATGGAGTATAAGCTTTCTACCCTCTGAGCTTATAATCAACAATGACATTGCTTTCATTTGCAGCAGGACCTCTAGATGTGGCAAAAAATGTTATTTTTTATTAAGGCAATTTTAAAAAGTAAAATAAATATATTTTTCTCTATATATAAATATAAGTGTAAATAAATATATATTATTTATCTATCTATTTTACTGTATCAGTGACAGGTATTCTTGAAGATGTTTGAATTGTAAGAATATTACACTAACAAATTTGACAATTTAGATGAGTAGTCCACACACTTACAGATTCACTTTATTAAATCTGACACAAGGCATAATAGAAAATCTCAATAGTCATTTCAATTAAATAATAGAATTTGTAAACAAAAATCTTCCTACAAAGAAAATTCTAGGTCCATATGGTTTCAGAGAAATTGCTATCAAAACATGAAGAAGACATAAAAAGAAAAGAAGACTGAAGACTAATCCCTCATTAACATACAGAAGCTTCTAAAAATATTAGACAAAATATCCAGAAATACAAAAAGGGCACCAAATCATGATCAAATAGGGTTTATTCCATGAATTCAAGATGAGAGAACATTTAAAAATTCACCATTGTAGGGGCACCTGGGTGGCTCAGTCGGTTAAGCATCTGACTTCGGCTCAGGTCATGATCTCACGGTTGGTGGGTTTGAGCCCTGCATCGGGCTCTGTGATGACAGCTCAGAGCCTGGAGCCTGTTTCAGATTCTGTGTCTCCCTCTCTGTGACAATCGCCTGCTCACGCTGTCTCTCTCTCTCTAAGAAATAAATAAAACATTTTTTAAAAATTAAAAAAAATTTCACCACTGTAATTCACCATATTAACAGAATAATAAAGAAAAACTATATGGTCTTCTCAATAAATACAGAAAAATAAATCTTTCACAAAAAAAATCAACACTCATTCAGAGTTAATATCTCAGAAAGTAAGAATACTCACTTGAGCTGAAAAGGGCATCTTTAAACTTACAGCTAATATTATACACGATGGTAAAAAATGAAATGTTTTCCCCTAAGATTGGAAATGAGGCAAGGATATCTGCTCTCACTATTTTCATTTAACACTGTGCTAGATGTTTTAGCAAGGTCAAAGAGACAAGAAATAGAAATAGAAAACATAGAAAATGAACAAAAAATAATTAAAATGCTTATTCACAAATAACATGAATTTCTATGTATGAAAATATTCGGAATCTACAATCCAACTATTCAGTTTAATAACTTAGCTTGGTTAGGCCATAGATATCACATAGGCAAAATTTACCATTTTCCTATATACTAGCAACAAATAACAGGAAAATAAAAAAATTTAAAAGTCATTTATATTACAATCATCAAAAATAAGGAAGACATTTAGTAAAAGTACAAGATGTCTGTGCTAGAAACCGTAAAACCTTGAGAAAGGAAGTTAAGAAAGTCCTAAGTAAATAGGGCAATGTACCAGACCAATACCATTCAAGCATCAGTTCCTTTAAATGATCCCATATTGAAACATCAAAATATAAAAATTGATGAAGAGTTATTGAAGTTTAAAATATAAAAATTGATGAAGAGTTATTGAAGTTTAAATGAGTGGATAAACATTCTTATTTTTGGTTGTATTAAATAAGAATAACAGCATGTGGACATTAAGATTTATGCAGAATATTGGAAAAGTTGGGAGAGAGCAAATAAATTTAGATTGTTTTAAAGATATAGTAGTTTTCATGAAGCTACAAAAAGATATAATGTACATTGACTTTCACAGAATAACAAGAAAATAATAGTTAAGAAATGTGTAATAATGTGATAAAAAGAAAATTAGAAAATTAAAAAACTAATTCATTCAATGGCAAGTAGATAAAAGTAAATACAAACAGGGTTCAAATTAAAAAATGAGCAATAGATGTCAAAGAAATGTTATCATCATTTACATTAAATGTTAATGGATTAAACACCTTATTTAAAAGACTAAGATTATTAGATTGGCTAAATAAAAACTCTATATGCTTTTTACAAGGGATCTACCATAAATATAAGGAAGCAGAAAAGATGAAAGCAAGAGTGAGGGGAAAATGTACATCATATAAAGTTAAACAAAAGAAATCTTGTGTAGTTATACTAGTATCAGGTACATGTACTTTAAAGCAATTCAACAAATAAAGAGAGATATTTTATAATGATAAAGGCAGCGTTATGTGTTGTTCAACCTGGGCAAGTTTACCTGCAGCCCCTTATGAAAGATTAGGGTCTTACTAGTTTCTTGGTAGTTGTGGAAACTCACTCTGTATGCAATATCCACCTGGGCCACTCAGTACCATCCCTGTGGTACTGGAGAGTAGACAAGGGGAAGTAAAAAAAATCATTCTGCCTACTCTGTGAAGAGTAATGAAAATCTTTGTCTCTGATCCAGGAGCCTCGTGTGTCCTACCAGCCTCCATGAAACTATGGCAGACCTAACTATTAGCTAATAAGCAGGTAAAATCTCAGGTCCTTCAGTTCTTGACACATATGGATTGCCAATAAGCACGTGAAAAGATTTTCAACATTATCAGTAATTAAAGAAATGCACATTAAAACCACAATAAAATACTGCCCACAGTCACTAGAATGGCTAATATTTAAAAGAATGGTGTTGCTGTTTTTGTGCAATACCATACTGTCTTGATGATTACAGCTTTGTCATACAGCTCGAAGTCTGGAACTGTGATGCTTCCAGCTTTGGCTTTCTTTTACAACATTACTTTGGCTACTTGGGGTCTCTTTTGGTTCCATATAAATTTTAGGACTGTTTCTTCTAGGTCTGCGATGAATGCTGGTGTTATTTTGATAGGAATTGCATTGAATATGTAGATTTCTTTGGGTAGTATTGACATTTTAACAATATTTGTTCTTCCAACACATGAGCATGGAATGTTTTTCAATTTCTTTGTGTCTTCCTCAATTTCTTTCATAAGCTTTCTATAGTTTTCAGCATACAGATATTTTACCTCTTTGGTTAGGTTTTTTCTTAGGTATCTTATGGTTTTTGGTGCACTTGTAAATGGGATCAATTCCTTGATTTCTCTTTCTGCTTCTTCATGACTAGTGTATAGAAATGCAACTGATTTTGTACATTTATTCTATATCCTGTGACTTTGCTGCATTCATGTATCAGCTCTCATAGTTTTTTGGTGGAGTCTTTTGATTTTTCCAATAGAGTATCATATCATCTGTGAAGAGCGAAAGTTTGACTTCTTCCTTGGCAATTTGGATGCTTTTTATTTCTTTTTGTTGTCTGATTTCTAAGGCTAGGACTTCCAGTACTGTGTTGAACAATAGAAGTGAGACTGGACATCTCTGTCATGTTCCTGATCTTAGGAAGAACGCTCTCAGTTTTTCCCCCATTGAGGATGAAATTAGCTATGGGCCTTACACATAGACCAATGGAATAGAATAGAGAGCCCAGAAATGGACCTACAGATGTATGACCAACTAATCTTCGACAAAGCAGGAAAGAGTATCTAATGGAAAAAAGTCACTTTAGAAAATGGTGCTGGGACAACTGTATAGCAACATGCAGAATGAAACTGGACCACTTTTGGGGCGCCTGGGGGCTCAGTTGGTTAAGCGTCTGACTTCGGCTCAGGTCATGATCTCGCTGTTCATGGGTTCAAGCCCCACGTCGGGCTCTGTGCTGACAGCTAGCTCAGAGCCTGGAGCCTGTCTTCGAATTATGTGAGTGTCTCTTTCTCTGATCCTCCCCTGCTCACGCTGTCTCTCTCTCTCTCTCAGAAATAAATAAAAAACATTTAAAAAAAGAAATTGGATCACTTTCTTACATTAAACACAAAAATATATTCAAAATGGATGAAAGACCTAAATATGAGATAGGAAGCCATCAAAATCCTAGGGAGGAACACAAACAGCAACTTGTTTGGCCACAGCAACTTGTTACCTGACCTGTCCCTAGAAGTAAGGGAAACAAAAACAACAATGAACTATTGGGACTTCATTAAGATAAAAATCTTCTGCACAGTGAAAGAAACAATCAGCAAAACTAAAAGACAAGCAATAGAATGGGAGAAGATATTTGCAAATGACATATCTGATAAAGGCTTAGATTCCAAAATCTATAAAGAACTTACCAAACTCAACACCCAAAAAACAAAGAATCCAGTTATGAAATGAGCAGAAGACATGAATAGACACTTTTGTGAAGAAGACATCCAGATGGCTAACCAACACATGAAAAGATGCTTGATATTACTCATCGTCAGGAAAATACGAATCCAAACCACAGTGAGATATCACCTCATTTCTGTCAGTGTGGGTAAAATTAACAACTTAGGAAACAACCGATGTTGGCAAGGACATGGTGAAAGAAGAACCCTTTTATACTGCTGGTGAGAATGCAAACTGGTGCAGTCACTCTGGAAAACAGTATGGAGATTCCTCAAAAAATTAAAAATAGAACTACCCCTACGACCCAGCAATGGCACTACCAGGAATTAAAGGATAGAAAACTGCTGATTCAAAGGGGCCATGTACCCCAATGTTTATAACAGTACTATCAACAATAGCCAAATTATGGAAAGAGCCCAAATGTCCATCAACTGATGAATGGATAGAGAAGATGTGGTGTGTGTGTATATATATATATATATATATATA
>NW_027527429.1:1291867-1300283 GCF_008692635.1 Crocuta crocuta
TATATATATATATATATATATATATATATACATTATATATATTATATATATATAATGGAATATTACTCAGTGACCAAAAAGAATGAAATCTTGCCATTTGCAACAATGTGGGTGGAACTAGAGTGTATTATGCTAAGTGAAATAAGTCAGAGAAAGACATATAGCACATGATTTCACTCATATGTGGAATTTAAGAAACACAACAGATGAACATAGAAGAAGGGAAGGAAAAATAAGGTAAAAACAGAGAGGGAGACAAACCATAAGAGACCCTTAAATGCAGGGAACAAACTGAGGGTTGCTGGAGGGAAGCGGGTGGGGGACAGGCTAAATGGGTTACGGGCATCAAGGGGGGCACTTTTTGGGACAAGCACTGGGTGTCATATGTAAGAGATGAATCACTGGATTCTACTCCTGAAGCGAAGCCTACACTGTATGTTAACTAACTTGAATTTAAATTTTGAAAAAATTTAAATAAATAAAAGACTGGGCATTACACTATCTAGATGAGGATGCAGAGCAATAAAACTCTCCAACATTGCTTTTGAGAATGTAAAATAGTACAGCCTCTATGAAAATTATTTGTCAGTTTCTTATACAGCTCGAAATACATTTTCTATATAACCCAGCAATTGCACTCCCTAAAAGAAAACAAAAATGCATATGCAAATTTATAACTGCTTTGTTCATAATAGCCCCAAACAGAAACAACTCAAATGCCAATTAACAAGTAAATAGATAAAAATGAATGATATATCCATAAAATGAGATGCTCTTCAGCAATAAAAAGGAATAGATCACTTATGTACACAACAATATGGGTGAATCTCAAAAACATTATATTAATCAACAGAAGCCATGCTTCATGATTCCATTTATGTCACATTCTAGAAAAGTCAAGTCTAATCTATAGTGACCAAAAACAGTGAGAAGTTTCCTGAAACACTGGGTGGGGTCACAGGCTACAAATGGACATTAATGAATTCTGTGGAATAATGGGATGTTAGATCTTGATTGTGGCAATATTACACAACTACATACATTTGACAAAATTCATAGAGATTTACCTTTAAAATGGGTGTATTTTAATAAACTATACCTCAGTGAAGTTGTATCAGAAGGAACATTCCAATAAGAAAAATCTACAGTAGACATTATATTTGGTAAAATATTAAAAGCTTCTCCCCAAATGCACATATATCCGCCTTCAGAGAATTTATTTCCATTATCTCAGGATGATTTCTTGAAAAGTCTACACATTTCCTAGCTTGGCACTTTTCTCAAAGATCATTTTATCATTTTATATGTGGTCAATTTCTGGGTTATAGTATATTCTGCTCCATTGGACTATACACCTATCTTTATGGCAATAACACATTGATTTGATTACTGTAACTTTATGGTAGACCTTAAAATCAGATAGTAGACATCTTCCAGTATTGTTTTCTTTTTCACAAACATTTTGACTCTTGTAGAACTTTTCCTTTTCTGTAAGTACCTAGGAGTAAGAGTTTTTATTTCTATAGCCTAATGGGATTTTGATTTTGAATATATTGTTGATCATATAAATCAATTTGGGAAGAATTAACATCTTAACAATATTGAGAAATTTAATCCATGAACATGGTATATCTCTCCATTTAATTTTAGGTCTTTGTTATTTCCTTTCAGAAATGTGGTGTACTATTTAGTCTCATCAATATTTTTCAGTCTTAAATACAAGGGCTAACAAAGTGTCAGGGTCTTCTGGCTTAACCATTGTTTGGGGACCCAAGTCATATGTAAATGTGTGGGCAAAATGGCCAGAGGGTGGAGAAAAAACATTTTTGGGACTCTGAGACACGGCAGCTTAATGCACTGTGGTTCCAGAACCTGTTGGTAAATAGCTGTGTCTCCCTTACATGAAATTATTATTGGCCTAGATATTATGTCCAACTAGGGAACACTTACCCTACCTAGTTTGATAAAACAGAAGGCATAGAAATTCACCCTATAGTCAGTACTAATTAGACATACTACAAGGAAATCCTTAGAATTGTCTGAGCCCAAGCAGGTTACTAATTTGAAACAGTGGAGAATACCAGTCTGACAAAAAGAGATTACCATATCCATTAACAACATGGTAGAAGCTGGAATTCTTGTAAATAAGTTCTCTGTGTAATAGTCTTGTGTGGCCCGTGAGAAAGACAGATGGTTTGTGGAGTCTAACAGCAGACCATCTCGGCTTGAACAGAGGAATAGCGCCAATATCACCAGCAGTTTCTACTGCGGTTTCAATCGTGTGGAAAATACTGCAAACTGAGAGAGAGAGATGTGTACTCTGGAATGTGTCTTACAAATGCTTTTTTCTCAATCTCAGTCTCAGAAAGGAGCCAGCTGTGGTCTGCCTTCATGTGAAAGGATCCCAAATTAAGAACAACCATAGGTTTCTCTGAATTCACCAGCTTACTGTCATAATTTGGTTAAAAGGGATATCTACTTGGTGCAGGTCTGAATGTAATAAAACACTAAGTTGATGCCATGATGATATCAGAAACTAAGGAGCCAGCTGGGGCTGCCTAAGTACAGTGCTGACACATGTGACTAACAGGCTGGTTGACGAATCCAGCACAGACTGCGGAGCCCACACAAATGGGGAGCTTCGTAGGGATAACTCAGTCAGAAGCCACCCCTGATGTCCCATGGCACTGCCTGCGGCCAATTGCCTGTCCCTGGAGCCAAGGGAGAAGCTCAGTGCATGATGAGCTGTTTGGATTTGGGGGGCTGGACCTCCCATATCTGGGAGTATCACTAATTTCTATCCGTACCCGAAAGGAGGTCATATTTGAATGGGGGTCTGGACAACAGCAGGCTGGATCTGAATTGCAAAAATCAGTAAGTAGCTCAGCGGTTGCCCTGGGCCCCAGTGATTCACTCACACACAGTTCTGGAAGGATCTGCTGCTCACATTCTCTCAAAGGAGCTCACGGCTAAAGCCCGTGAGTGCCGCCTGGCGGCAAACCCTGGAACTTGGGACCGGAAGGCTTCCAGACACCGCGACATGGTGTATGCCATCTGAGGACAATTACTAGGTTGTCAGTGGCATTAATTGAGAGTGAAGACTGAGAACGTAAAGCAAACTCAAAACCAGAAATACCCATAATGCCTTGGGTGTTGTCAGAGAAACACCGGTAAGGAGAGCAGTGCCCAGAAGAGTTCCATGATGGAATGGAAATGGTTGTTCAGGAGCCCGTTGTCCGGGGAGTGCGAGGAGGGACTCGCATGCAGGAACAGGGAGCCGGTTCCTCTGTGGCCACTTCAGAGCCACCTGACGAGCTGCCGATCCTACTGCCACATGGTCAGTGTCCTGTGGGCGCCTCTCTATTGACTGGCCATAAGCCGATTAGGTTTAGGTCAAGGTGGGCAGACAGCATTCTGTTTCAAAGTTCAGCCACCCGCTGACCAATTGATGGAAAGATCCTGATTGAAGAAGGTGAGAACCAATCTGCTCAGAAGGCTACACTGCATGCCGCTTTCTTTGCAGGGATGGGAGGATTAAACAATGAAGGTCCTGTGCTTGGGTGTTTACTCTCTCATGGGCTATGTGGCCAGGAGACGGGTAATGGGGGCACTGGGCTAATAAAAGGTTGGCCGTGCAGGGCACATTCCTACAGAAACCTCTATGGTGACCTGCGGGCCCGTGAAAGTAGGACACGCCCATGCCTGTCACAAGATTCCCTCCAGGGCTGGAGGGCGATGGATGCACCGAGTGGATATCCTGGTGTGTTCACTGGAGGGTCCGGTGGGGCCACAGAACGAGTGGACATGGGTCCGCGGCAGTGAGCAGTCTAGGTAGACCCTCACCCACCTTTGCTGGGGAGTCACGGGGAGAGGTGAAGATGCAGTGCTCAGCTTCCCCTTCCCCTGCCGGATGGTGGTCCTGGGGACAGGGCTGGGTGACTGGAGGCATGAGAAGCAAGGACAGGAACTGAGAGTTACTTCACGCTGTTATGCCAGAAATTCTAAGGGTTGATGGGATGGACTGGGCCTGAATCCTATCTGGAAAAATTGGAGCAGGCGGGGAAGGCAGCTGTGCTGACCCCTGGCTCCGCACCGCGTGTCCCCACCCCACACGAGGGGAGGCACTTGCAAGACTGGTCTCATACCAGCCATGTGGACTAGCTCAGGGGCCGAACTGAATGTCCCTTCCCAAGGTGGGAAAGTTTATGCATCAGGGGGCCCAGCCAGCCTTCGAAACAAGACATGGCAGATGTCTCTATGGCTTCTGAGAAAGCAGACAGCTCTTTTTTATTTTTTAATTTTTTTTAATGTTTTTTATTTATTTCTAGGAGACAGAGAGAGAGACAGCGTGAGCAGGGGAGGGTCAGAGAGAGAGGGAGTCACAGACTGAAATAGGCTCCAGGCTCTGAGCTGGCAGTCAGCACAGAGCCTGACGCGGGGCTCGAACCCACAAACCGCGAGATCATGACCTAAGTGAAAGTCGGACACTTAAGCGACTGAGCCACCCAGGTGCCCCTAAAGCAGACAGCTCTTAAAAAGGATGTTAAAAGTGCCGACCTAGGGGTGCCTGGGTGGCTTAGTCAGTTAGGCGTCCGACTTTCGCTTAGGTCATGATCTCACGGTTCGTGGGTTCGAGCCCCGCGTCAGGCTCTGTGCTGACTGCCAGCTCAGAGCCTGGAGCCTATTTCAGTCTGTGACTCCCTCTCTCTCTGACCCTCCCCTGCTCACGCTGTCTCTCTCTCTGTCTCCTAGAAATAAACATTTAAAAAAAAAAAAGTGCCGACCTAAAGGAACAAATGAATCAATGAGATTTTTAAGGGAGAGTAAGGAATAGAGTCTTCCTGTTAGACCAACTGAGGTCACACATCTACCCAAAACCGTGAATTTCCAAGTCAATACCAGGAGCTGGTTTTCTTAATTCTGGGTTCCTATGGACCTGTCAGGGCAAATGGATGTGACAACCACCCATGGCTTAGAGGCTTGGATTGGTTAATACTTCTTCCAGGATGTAGGAATGGGTCACCTTGGTCTGAGTCCCACAGACCAGGTGGGGAAGGGATGGGTGCCCAGACAAGTTGGGCCCGGTATGGGGTTCCTTCTGAGCATCACAAGAAATTAGTAAGAGGATAAAGAGACAAGACACAGACTGGGAGAATGTATTTGTAATACATGTAAGTTCCAAAAATATATCTGAAGATAGGAATGAGGTAAAGAATTCCTACAGATTAATGAGAAAAATACAGTGAACCCAGTTAAAACAAGTAAATGATTTGTATCCTCCTTACTTGTGAAGGAGTAATAAGTGTATGAAGGAGGCCCAATTTTATCAGCAATTAGGGAAATGCATGTTGAAATTGTACGGCACGCAGATGGGCGACAGGCACATGCAGAAGTGGGTTTCATCCACACCGTATCGCTGAGTAGGATTCCAGGGCACGGAGGTACCACCATTAGCTCATGCATGTACTCGCTGAAGGGCGTCTGGGTCATTGCCGGCTTCGGCGGTTGTGAACACAGCTGCCGTAAGCCTTCGCATCCAGGTTGCTGTGTGAGCATTGAACTTGATAACATTGTAAGAGACCAAGCTGTCCTCGGGCCGCACAGGACCATCTCGCGCCCACGCCAACAGAGGGCGGGAGCCTGTTGGCTGCCCTGGGTGTGGCCCTGTTTTGATTTTAGCCGTTCTGACGGTGTGCACAGTGTGTCTGCGTGGTTTTGGTCTGTGTTTCCCTGACGCTAGTGGCACACATTTTTCAAGTCCTTGTTTGCCATCCTTTTATCTCTTTGGATGAAGTGTCTACTCGTCTGCCCGTTTTGTAACTGGGCCATCCTTTCCTCTTTCCTTCCTTCCTTCCTTCCTTCCTTCCTTCCTTCCTTCCTTCCTATGTTTATTTTTGAGAGAAAGAGAGAGAGAGAGAGCTGGGGAGGGGCAGAGAGAGAGGGAGAGGGAGAGGATCCCAAGCAGGCTCCACGCTGTCAGCGCAGAGCCCAATGTGGGGCTCGAACCCACAAACTTCAAGATCATGACCTGAGTCGGAGTCAGATGCTTAACCACTGAGCCACCCCATCCTTCGCTCTTTCTACCGGCTGCTCTCCCGAGAGGAGGAAAAATGTTGGTGAGCTGGAATATTTATTTATAAGAAGACAGGCGTCGCACTGCATCCTCCCCTGTGCCTGAGCTCAGTGACTCTCCATGTACAGCCCCCAGGCCCCCTCAGCTGCTCCCGTGTCCTCCGCTGCCTTGGGAAATGTTTGCCAGATGGGCCTCTTTTGGCTTAGACTGATCAGTGCTGTTTGGGTTGATTATATTTGTGGGAAAAGTTCTTATCTTAGGCAGGAAACTCGAATTTCTGTGTCCCCTGGTGAATAAGGTGAATAATAAGGGTGCAGTGTAGCCCAGAGTCCCTCTCCCTGGACCAGGCCATGGCCACTGCATCCAGAAAAGTCCTCCGTCCCCAAGCAGGACCTGTACCCTCCCCAGCCCTGAAGGGAAGGGCACCAGAAGTCCTGGTGGGGACAGTGTGGTGTGGCCAGAGACTGAGTGGACAGGAGAGGATGTTTGGTCAAGAGGCCAGGACCCTGGAGAGCGCACGGGGGCCGTTCAGACCGGCTCTGCCCCTCAGCCAGATGCCATGGGGGGTGGCGGGCAGAGGCCCGTGGACATGAGATGCTGTGCTAATTGGCAGTGTGGGGCAGTCACGTCTCCATGGCGGGGTAATTGGACCCTGGGGTCCCCACATCTGTGCATCACGGGGAAGGGAGCCAACAGCCTCTTCATCCTGGCACCTCCTTTATTCCAGCAGTCACTCGGGGGCTGGCCAGGTGTCGCCTGGGGCTGCCCACTCGGGGTGCCAGCGAGTAGGGAGGCCAGCGACGCCTGCAGCTGCCCCATGTAGGTCCCCATGACACCTCTCCTCTCAGCGAGCTGGAGGTCTGGGCGGCCTCTGGGCCTGGCCCCTCAAGGGCAGCGGCTGGAGGGAGGCCAGGGCTGAGCCGCTCACCGCCCAGGCCCCGAGTGGGAGGTGTGGGGACTTCCTCCCGCAAGCGCCCGTGTGCGCCCACACTTCCCGCCCGCGGTCACCTGCATCTCCAGTGTCCCCGTCTCCGTCTGAGCTCGGAAGTCCCTCACCGAGGCCCACGTTCTGCTGTGTCCACGGGCGGCCTCGCCCGCCCCTCCCGCGGAGGTGCCGCCAGCCTGCTCCAGGATCCGGAGACACCCCAGGTCGGCCTGGGCCGCGCTCTCCGCCCCAAGTGGACACGGCACACAGGTGACGCCAGCCCTCTGGCTCCCGCCCTCAGCCTGCCCCGCGTCCCCCTCTGTCCCCTGCGTCCTCGCAGGGAGTCCGTGGTCTGCCGAGAGCGGGCATGGAGGCGCGTTTCAGAAGGGGCCACTATTCCTGTCGGGTGTCAACAACCCAGCCCCCAGCAAAGCCGGAGCACGGGGGGCCTGGCCGGTGGGGGAGGCAGGGCGGCAGCTGGGGCTCCTTCAGAGCACCACCTCACCTCTGCCTTGGCCCCAGTCGGGGGGCGATGGGCCCCAGCTACAGGGGAGGACTGCCCTGCCCACCTGCGCTCAGCCCCTCGCCTCCCCGCTCACTCTCCCCTGCACCCCCGCCACGTCCACCTCTCACTCATCAGACCTCCGCTTTCCCCGTCTTTGACGAGGCCGGAAACGACCACGTATTCGCCTTAAAACTGGGAAGCGTGGGGGCTGCAAGAAGGGCAGAAAGGTTCAAATAGACACGAGAGTTGCGCCCCTTAACCGCGCTGCCCGGCCAGGCGAGGGTCAGGGGAGGTGACGCGGGGTGACCCCCTAACCTGGGATGAAACCTGAACACCAGGGCCCAGCTCCAGTCCCGGACAAACCCCTTCTAAGCTAGCAGGCGGACAGAGCCCCCAGCGCCACTCACGGGGTCAGGGCAGGGCTGTGCAGGTCTGGGGCTCCCGCGAGGAGCGCGGAAAGGGATGCGGGCACCCTCCCAGGCCCAAAGCCCCCGGACCTCTGTCTGCTCCCTCCGCCCCGCGGGCTCGCACCTGGGGCCTGAGCAGCACCCTTGTTGAAAGGCTGGTGCACGTCCCATCCGCCCCCACGCGCTGCAGACACNTGACAGCCACACAGCAGGCGGTCAGGACGCAGGACGGTCACGCGCTGTGCCTCCCCGGCTTCGGGCGCCGCCGGCTCCGGGGAGGCCGCCCGGCGGGTCCACGGGCGCCTCGGATCCAGCGCAGCCGGAACCCCGCTCCGCATCTTCCTCCCCTTCCGCGAGAGCGCTTTTCCGTCTACAGCCAACCCCCAAGGAGGCGCGTGCCTGGGGGACGCCCGGGGATTCTCCTCTCCCGGGACCCAGGGGCCGTGCGGGGGCTGGAGGCCCCGCAGGAGGAGCCCGCGGGCGGGCCGGTGCTGCCCGGGAGGGCG
>NW_027527429.1:1300361-1309567 GCF_008692635.1 Crocuta crocuta
GACCGGGGCTGGGGGTGAGCATTTACGCATTTACGTAAAAGAGGAGACTTCCTTTTTTCCCCGTAAGACACAAAGTCCCAGCAGACTTTGGCCAAGGAGGGAAGGGGCCCAGGAGGAGGCGAGAGGGAGCACCCGGAGGGCCCGGAGCTGCGTTCAGCACCCTCACCGTCAAGGCCACACTCCTGCATCAGTAGTGGGGTGCCAGCAGGTGCCGCCGTCCGAGGGGGCCAGGGCCTCCCGCACAGGCCAGAGGGTCCTTGTGAGCACGCAGCAGGGTGAGGCCGTGTTGCCCCGGATCTTCCAGAATTCTGTGCTCCTACGTTCCCATTTTCCTACATGTGAGAGTGGTCAAGAATTCCCCTAAAGGGAAGTGAAGGGTAAAGTGGGAACATGGTAACACAGGGGCGCCTGGGATGGGCCTCGGGGGTGTGCAGACTTTATCCAGACCCTCCCTGTGCCCCGCGAAAACCTCTGCCCCCTAGTTATCTTTAAAACACCGACAGTAATCTTTCCCTGACTTACTCTTGGGCCACCTGTGAGCGACACTGCCCGCAGATGTACTGTCTGCGTTTGTGGCCCACGTGTCGACGGGCAGGGAGCCTGGGCGCCGAGGCCCCTGGGGCTGCGTCCACCAGACATTCAGTCTCGGAGGGAACAGGGAGAAGATACGGAACCCACGGCCGTGGCCATCCGCCTTACCTGGCTAAGTGCGTCCCTGATCCCGCAGTTGTGATTTCGCATTTCTGCGTTGTTTCCCTACGGTTCCCCCGGTTTAAGAGGCGGCAGTCATTGGTCTTAATATTCATTTTATGAAAGCAGCACCTTTATTTGTTACTGTGAAGCCACAATATCACATCCAAAAAGCAGGTCCTCTTCATTCATCTCCTTTCTTTTTTTCTGAATTTTCACGGCTCTTCCCATCTGTTCTCTACTTGCAGATTATTTTAAGGATTATTTTGTCCTGTTTTAAGAAAAATAAGATTTGGTGAGTGTTAGACCACCTTTTCCAAAGGAGAATCACCGAGGACAAAGCCCACAAACACAAAAGGAGTTGGTTATTCCGGTTTATTTTAGTCCGGCCGGACGGCCCCTCCCGAGCACCCAAAGAGTCCTCGGAAGAGCACGCCATCGAGCCATAGCTCAGGGTTTATATAGGGAGAGGGGCGAAGCTGGTGTACAGAAGCGAGAATTTTGCGGTTAGAGGTGGGGGGGGTGGCTTAACAGTTGCTTGAAGAACATGTTTGACCCTTCCAATCACAATGTCAGTTAAAGATTTACATCTCAGGGGCTTGCTGCAGCCAGGAGGAGCTAGGTTGCTCAACCCCTGACCTTTCACCCGAATAGAGTTTGAGATCAAACAATGGTTGGTATGTCCTCATTTGCAAGCCCCTCACCTTTTGGCTCAAGGGAGTTTTACAGTGAGATTTCAACGATCATTGACTGAAATCTTGAAATCCATTTGGAGATTCGGATGTCCTTGCGCTGTTACGTTTTTCCATCGTGGGACATCCCTGTCGTAATTGCTCGTTTACAGGACAACTATGCTGTTAAGAGCCACTTTGAAATCCCATAGTCAGGTGTAGTGATGTTCTGGGTTTTGAAGCCACGTCATGTGCAGCAATGATAGTTTGGTCTGTGTCTTTACCTGTTTGCCTAGTGGTGGCGGCAGGTTGTTAAACTGTGGCGGTTTTCATGAGAACCCGCCTCCCTCCCTCCCGGTCGATCCCTGTGGGAGGCGAGTGACTCGTATGTGGCTGCAGGGATGCTGTAGGCTGTCGGCTGAGACAGGGATTATTTATCACATTAAATCAAATCATTTCTCTAGGGTGATGCATATATTAAAAAATGGAATAGGTTTCCATCAAAGTTTTTCAGCGCTGCCTGGGCTGTGGCTGTGATCATTTGCTACCCGTGAGCTCCCCTTGCAGCCAGGAAATAAATCACAACTGGGTGTGCCATGTGCCTTCTTACTATATTGCTGGGCTCCGTTTGTTGGCAGTGTATGGGAATTTTTTAACTCTAGTAAAAAACAAAAAACAAGTTAGATCTTGGGCATGTAGCCTTCCTTTTCTGCAGGGCTTGCCGGGTGTTTGTGGTATCGGGAAGCTTCTACTCCATAAGGTGAACTGGGGAGCAGTCCCCGGTCCTTTACTCGTTTACAGAACATGAGGAAGCCCAGCCCCGACAGAACTGCCCCTTCCGGGCAGGGGAAGAGCATCTGGGCCTGGGTCTCCTTTGAAACGACTCCAGCGATTCCCAAATTTCTATTGTGATGATGTTGAGGTCTCTGTTCCAGTTCTCTCAGAAGGTCGTCTCTCTCTCCAGACTCGGACCTTTACTGTGACACAGCTGTTTACAGGAGCCGGGAAGCTGGTGGGTAACCCGGCCTGCAGGGGCGACCTCACAGGTCACCCAGCAGGTGCCTCAGAGATGCTGCCGGCCACCCACCAGCAGCGAGGAACCTCTGTCTGTGGAGGGTCCTTTCTTTCGTCATTAACATGGTGCCTGTATTTCCTGTTTTTCTGTTTATTGGACCAGCCGAGGTTTGTCTCTGTCACTGTTTGCCACTCCAGGGCCACCTCCAAGCCAGTTCTTGCCTCTATTGATCAAGTCTATGCTTTTTCCTAATTAAAATAGTTTTTTTTTAAATTTTTTTATGTCTTTATCTTATTTTGAGAGACAGAGACAGAGAGCGAGCAGGGGAGGGGCAGAGAGAGAGGGAGACACAGAATCCGAAGCAGCTCCAGGCTCTGAGCTGTCAGCACAGAGCCCAACGCGGGGCTCGAACCCACGGACCGTGAGATCATGACCTGAGCTAAAGTCGGACACTTAACCAACTGAGCCACCCAGGCGCCCCCCTAATTAAAGTAGTTTCTTTTTTCCTTTTCTTTATTCTGCATGTCCTCAGATTGGCTAATACATTTTCTGACTTTTTGAGTTGAAAGCTATTTATTTTATTTTATTTTATTATTATTTTTTTCCCCTCTTCTTTCCGACTAAAAAGTAACAGCATTCAGAGGCACAAAATCGCCCAGGAGCAGGGCCTGGCCACGTTGGACTCGGGCAGTGTTGTTAACATTATTTTCTGCGTGGTCTGTGACTGTGGCTCCGATCTCCTCGTGGACGTAGGGGTTCGTTAGTGAGCGCTCTCTTCTTTGCCACACAGTTAGGAGTCGCGTTTTGTGTGACGTTAACTCAATTTTTCGTTCCATTGCTTTTAAGAAACTGGGGCATCTATGATGTCTGCTTTGGAGATAGTGTGAATTTTTATTGAGATTACAGGTCACTTTTTTCCAAGTTCTCTGTGGGCAGTTCCCTTTTTCCAAGGTGCGGAATTAATAGCCCTCCAATCAGCCTGTAGCTCAGGTTATTCTGATACTCACATCCTCACTCACTCTGGCCGTGCAGGGTCTGACCAGGTGTGAGCGACGTGCGCTGAGACCCGCCGCCTCACTGCCGACTCTGTTGCGGTCATACTGTGCGCCAGAAGGGCCATAAATAAGACTGACTACCTGAAGTCTCGAATGTTTCGTGATCAGGTATTAATTCTGAAATCATGCCTTCTCCTCGTGTGTTTGACATACCTGAGCTATGCCTGTAACTTCAACCTGCCTGGGCGTTTCACTCCGCAGAGTGCACACACCGATTCCTTCCTCATACGCGGAGAGCCCTCTCCTTTTGCCAAATTTTATTCTGTTTATGTTTATTGTCACGATTGATACATTTTTTTCCTGTCACTGTCACTATTTATGCGCTTTCTTGGTGTTTCCTTTACTTCTAATTATAAATTCCAAGAATGAGATGTGCCCATTTGGTGTGCTCCTCTGAGACGTGAGGCAAATAACACAGTTTTTCCTCATTATAATCACTGCCACTCTCGGGTTTTCCCTCATGTGTGTAAACTCAGTTTCTGTCTCTCTTTTCCATGGAACCATGGTTATTTTGCATTATATGTCTTCTCGATCCACAAGGGCTGATGTTCGCATCTGGTTCTGTAACTGCTGACTGCGGCCGGCCGCTGGGGGAAGTGCTATGCGGGGTGTGTGGGCCCTCCTTCCCCGTCCGTCTCTGTGTGCGGGTGGCTGAGGCAGCGATCGCCACGTCTAGGGGACAGCGTGATGTCTGGGTTTAATTTGGAGGAAGGGCTGGTCAGCCCCACGTTCAGAAGTGGTTTGTGTGGAGGACGTCCCGTGCGGTGGTCTGGACGCAGCATTCTCGCCCGCGCCCTCCATCCCTCGGCCGGTCGACCAGCTGTCCCGGGCGTGAGTACTGGTTTCTCCCTTGTGTTCTGGGCTCCAATGACCTGGGGAAAAGCAAAGCTTATCCGCTGATCTTCCATCTTATAAAATCTGTTTTATTCTGTCTGGATGCTTTTAGGATTCTTTTTCCTTGAATTCCCAGAACTGGCCTCCCCCGCATGCTGGGGTTGCTGGCACCCCGCCCCGCTCCGGCCTCCTGCGCCCCAGCCAGCACCACAGCCCTCTGAGTCCAGCGTGTTCGCAGGGACAAAGAGCCCTCCGGGAGCCATGCCGCCCCCTGCCCGGCCCTCCTAGTCAGAGCCCTGGGGGCACGTCCCCGCCCTCGCCTCCGCTGGGCTGTAGCTCTGCGGGTAAGTCGACTTCATCAGCGCTTTCTTCTCTTCCACGCGCAGGAGCCTGGTGACAGCCTCCAGACGCCAGGCTTGTGGCCCAGTGTCCTCCCCAGCTTCCCACATCATCAGGGCTTCTCTATTTCTGCATTTCCTAAGAGATGTCTCTGGGATCTGAGGACCCGAGGAGAGGGGGAGGGAACAATCTCCTCTTCGGCATCCCTGGCTGAGCCGCACTGTCGGCTGCCCCTCTTCTCTGTCCCGGGCCTCCGTCTCCGCCCCCTCCCTGATCAGGGACGCCCCCTTCAGCTTCTGCGATCCTGCCTGTGGCTGGGCCACTGGTGAGCGAGGGGGCAGCTCCTGCCTCGGGAAGTGCAGTCGGCAGAGACCAGGATCGCAGCGGATGCCAGCAGAGGGGGCAGGCCCGCCACGGGGGTGGGTGTGGGGTGACGGCCCGCAGCAGGGCCCGTCAAGCGGGGTGGCCCGGGGCACCCCAGGCATCATGAGCGTGTGTGCGAGGCTGGGGGCAGTTCTGTCCTGCACTCCGTTATGGTTTATATTTGCGTTTAATCAGTATATGGACGGGAAAGCTGATTTATTATATTTCATTAATTCAACTCCTGTGCACATTACTACCACCAATTATGAAGTGCTCGCTGGAAGCCAGGCACCGACCTGGTATTTATTACGCATTTTTCTCTAAAGATCTGTTACATTTATATTAGTTGTTTAGGTTCCTAATAATTTACCTACTTATCCGTGCCCTGATAGATGCCATTGGTGTGCAGCTGAACTTTGAACAACATGAGTTTGAACAGCATGAGTCCACTTATATGTGGATTGTTTTTCCATAAATACAGTATAGTTCTGTAAATGTATTTTCTCTTCCTAACGATTTTCTTAATAACATCTTTTCTCCAGCTGACTTTATCATAAGGATACCGTATATAATACATACAACATACAAAATATGTGTTCATTACCTGTTCATGTTATTGGTAAGGCTCCCAGTCACCAGTGGTCTATCAGCAGTGAGGTTTTGGGGGAGTCAGAAGTCATAATGTGGATTTTCTACTGCACAGGCATCAGCACCCCCTCATCCCACGCTGTTCAAGGGTCAGCCGTATGTCCATTGCATCTCCAGGTCTTCTTTTCTGTGTTTCAATTAGTCTACTATTTGGGGAGGATGGATGCTTTTGTTGTGATTCTGTGGTTTTTCACTCAACTCCCTTCTTTTCATCGTGCGGCTAAGCAATGCCGCATTCGAGAGTTTTGCCCTGTTAGAGGCACGTGACGCCTTGTTTGGTATGTTTCTCCCCCAGCGACCTGTTCAGTCTGTGGGTTTTCTATACGGAAGTAGAAATGTGGCGTAAGGAAATGTCTACTTGCTGAATGTTTAATCCCGCCCGTAACATTTTCTTTTTAAAGGAGAATTGGAGAATTTAAAAATAAGCAATGGATCAGTATTTTGAATAAATAATCCATTTACATGAAACAAAATGGAAAAGGCAGCAAGCTTCTAGACTGTGTCCCTCCACCACAGTGACCCGGCCACCAGCTTCCCCCCTCCCGGGGCAGTGGGCACACCCAGTCCCCCGTATGACCATCACCCATACTCTGCCCACATAGGCACCCTTACTCAGACCAGTGGAGCGCACTGTACATCCTGCTAAGAGTGTGTAGACCATGAAACTGTGTACCTTGGAGTCACTCCATACCTATAGAGAGACGTGTCCCCTCTTGTCAATGACCACACAGTGCTCCAAGCACAGATGTCACAAAGCTTATGTAATCAGCATTTCTTCCTTAAAGGGCATTGTCTGCCACTTCCCTCTGAAAAAATACTTTTTATTCTGTGATCTCTGTTCGTATAAAGTATTAGGGTCATGTCAGAAGGCAACTCCATCTTCGTTCTTGACCCACAATCAGATGGCTTTGTTGTCTATCTTGCTGCTGTCTGGGGGGGAGGGGCTGCCGCCGCGAAGGTGGAGGCCCTGGCCTGTGTCCTGGTTCTGCCTCGGGGTTGGGTAAGCCCGTGAGCATTTTGCTTTGGGTCTGACTTCATCTGAGCATGCAGATGTCTGCCTTGTTTTCCCAGGGCTTTGGTGACGACAGTGGGATGTGTCGCATGTTGAAACACTTGGCCCCTGACGAGGGTGATGAGGGTGATGAGGGTGCCATGAAGGCCGGCTCTGGGGACCCACGTGTAGGATGGGGAAAGCCGTGCAAGGGCAGCGAGTAGACTGTTCTGGAAGCAGACCGCACTTAGGAGCCCTGTTTTCGCCGCCTCTACCTCCTCCCATCACACCTGTCAGGTGCTGGGAAGATACAGGCCCTTGAGAACATTCTAGATTCCTACACTCTTGCTGCCCCAGCTACTTTCTGCCATCCGTGTGTGTTTTTCCTTCCAGAAATGGGTGGAAATCTTTCCCTTGCTGATATTCCCTTCCTAGTCTCTTCTGATATTTTGATGTTATGGATTTTTATCTTTTTACTCCTTTGACATACTTTTAGGGGTCTCGAGATGGCACAAAGATAGACATGTGACTGCTTCCCTCTCGGCCTGGGAGATTCCGGCTGCTCCCAAAGACCCGCAACCCTGTGGGTGTGCCTGGCTCCGGGGTCTGGCTAACCTGGGACACAGTATCCCACCATCCCATGAGCCCGCTGGGGTCCCTTCCTCTTACAAAATCAACTCTGCAACAGGTGGAAGTTTCAATATCTACCAAGTTAGAAAGAGAGCGCGAGACGCCAGACAGCAGACCAGGCGACCCTGGTGCGACCCTGGCTGC
This sequence comes from Crocuta crocuta, assembly GCF_008692635.1. NCBI lineage: Eukaryota > Metazoa > Chordata > Mammalia > Carnivora > Hyaenidae > Crocuta > Crocuta crocuta. The sequence continues at coordinate 1,307,742 of NW_027527429.1, forward strand.
AAAGAGCCGTGGATTTCCGTACTGTGATTCGAGTCTTTAGAGAACTCCAGGCCGTAGGGAAACGACACCCCCGTGGGATATTGGGGAGGACGTGGGCGCGCATTCCAGAGCCCCGTTCTTAGCGTGAGCGGCCCCAAGGACGCCAGGAACCTCCTGACGGGAGGGGCTTCACTTGGAGACAGTTTCTGCTCCCCCAGCTGCTCGTGGGCCGAACGTCTCCTGCAGGGAGGCTCCGCCCTCTCCCCCGCGGCCCTCAGCCCCGGACGGTGGTGTTTTGCAGGCCCGGCCCGCAGCGCACGGGGATGAGGGGACAGAACGTGACCACGGTCGGCACCTTCGTGCTGGCGGGCTTCCCCGCGGCCGCTCGGCTGCGGCCCGTGCTCTTCCTCCTCTTCCTGCTCGCCTACCTGCTGGTCCTGGCGGAGAACCTGGCCATCCTGCTCACCGTCCGGCGCAGCGCGGCCCTGCACAGGCCCATGTACTACTTCCTGGGCGCCCTGTCGTCCCTGGAGATCTGGTACGTGTCCGACATCCTCCCCAAGATGCTGGACGGGCTCCTCCTGCAGCGCAGGCGCATCTCCTTCGCCGGCTGCATGACCCAGCTCTACTTCTTCAGCTCGCTGGTGTGCACCGAGTGCGTGCTGCTGGCCTCCATGGCCTACGACCGCCACGTGGCCATCTGCCACCCGCTGCGCTACCACGTCATCATGACCACGGGGCGCTGCGTCCGGCTGGTGGCCTTCTCCTTCGCGTGCGGCTTCTCCATCTCCGTGGTCAAGGTGTACTTCATCTCCAGCGCCACGTTCTGTGGCTCCAATGTCCTCAACCACTTCTTCTGTGACATCTCCCCCATCCTCAAACTGGCCTGCACGGACTTCTCGACCGCAGAGCTGGTGGACTTCGTCCTGGCCTTCATCATTCTGGTGCTGCCGCTCGTGGCCACGGTGCTGTCGTACGGGCACATCACCCTGGCGGTCCTGCGCATCCCCTCGGCCACGGGCCGCTGGAGGGCCTTCTCCACCTGCGCCTCCCACCTCACCGTGGTCACCATCTTCTATACGGCCTTGCTTTTCATGTACGTCCGGCCCCAGGCCATTGATTCCCGGAGCTCCAACAAGCTCATCTCTGTTCTGTACACCGTCCTCACCCCGATAATCAACCCCTTGATCTACTGCCTGAGGAACAAAGAATTTAAGGCTGCCTTGAAAAAGGCTCTGGGCTTTGGTCAAGTTCCAGCGTAGGAGGGCCGCCCCGGCATTCTGCTCTTCTGGAACAGAATCCGAAAACACGTGTCCCCTCTGATGGGGCCGTTGTTACTCTCCTTCAGCAGGTAGGGGCCAGTGCCACACGTGCCTGTGCACTCAACCCACGATTTTATTCATTTCAGATCCAAGCAAAGTGGAGCCGGTGACTTTTTCCCATCCTTAAAATCGCCCTGCACATTTCAGGAAATAGCAAAGTATATTAGGTCATCTGAAGTTTTAAAGTCCTAAATAATTGCAATGCTTTAAAGAAGTCAGCCTTGAACTGTGTGGTGAATGAGTCCCTGTGTCCCCCCGGTAAAGCACGTCCAGGAATTGTAAGAACCTGCAGACTTTAGGTAAAACACAAGCTTTGTTCTTCTCTAAGGTCTCTCGCGTCTCTGGGTACGAACCCCTCCCCCTCCCCCATCAGCTGCTAAAAGCATTAAGAAGTGATCTGGGTTGACCTCTAACTCATGCAGATGCCCAGGCAGGTGGGGACCCAGTCCAGGGAGCGTCGCAGTTCAACACGGTGCCTGGGGGGCAAGTGACAAACATTTGTAGAATTAATGCCCCAGGGAACAA
>NW_027527429.1:1309632-1310534 GCF_008692635.1 Crocuta crocuta
CCCGCCCCTGGGTGCCCTTCCTCCCAATCATTGTGTTCTGTCGGGGTGGGCAGCCGGATCCCCTCCTAGGGGCCACCTGGATCAGAACCCCGGGACGGTGCCTGGCACGTGCAAAGACCCGTAAAACATTGGCCAGCTTTCCACATGACATTGTCTCCAGAATTCAAAAGCCGGTCTGTCGGACAATTGGGAACAGCTAAGAACATGTGAGCAGACACCCACACAGTCAGGACAGGATTTAGGGACATGCGGAGGATGGAGGGGGCTGTGGAGACCACCAGACAACCCCAGGGCCTTTGGACTGCTGGGCCCAGGGGCCGCTGGGGCGCAGACTGCTTCCGTCTGACGTGGCGGCCTCGAGCCTCCTGGCCATTCTCCCTGGGTCTGCGGCCCCTCCTGGGGCCCTGCGTGTGTAAAGACGCGCAGAGGTCCTTTGTCTCTGCTGGTCACTTAGGAATCCTGTAAAAAGTCAAGTTCAGATCGGCAGGGGGCTGAGACCAAGTCCTGGAGCCTCTGTGTCACTGGGGTCGCTGGGGGGGGGGCTCCTGCCCTCCGAGCACCCCACAGCGCTGCTGGGACCCTGGCCCTCCATCCTTGCTCACTTCTTTGCTGTTCAGCCGCTTGTGTTAGTTACGTTTGGTTTTTCCTTACTTGCCCCCCCGCCCCCCACCCCCACCAGGCAGGGATCCTTGCTGGGGCAGCGTAGTGAGCCTCGCCCCCTCTCCCCCGACCCCTGTGGCGGCCCTCGGAGCCCACCCAGGCAGGCTCAGCACTGGCGGAGGGTGCTGCTGCTTTACAGTGGGAGGGGAGAGAGTCAGCTGCCAGGGGGGCTGGGGGAGCGGCTGCGGAGGCCCCCTGGGCCTGGAAACAGAAGCAGGCTCTTCCTGGAGGAGGGCGCCCCC
>NW_027527429.1:1310559-1328283 GCF_008692635.1 Crocuta crocuta
GGGTGGGGGCCGCAGACAGGCCACAGGCAGGGGAGGGGTGGCCGGGCCAGTCAGGTAGGAAGGCTGTGGTGGGCGCTGCTGGGCTTGGCTCCTTGGAGAACCTTCTGGGGGCACCAGTGAGCACGGCGGGGGGGGGTTCTTCCAGACTGCAGGTGAGGACCAAGTGGAAACCAGCTTCTCAAGGAGGCAGAGGAGGGGAGCTCGTCTGAAGGGAAACGACGTTTGCTCGGGCCCATGCCGGCGCGGAGACTGTCTGGAAGCCCGAATTTGCAGAGAAGTCCTGCGAAGTGGGCAGAAGTAGGGCCCGGGGCCGGAGAGATTGCACTCGGGCCGAGTGAGCTGAGGCTCAGGACGATCGCGGCATTTGGGGCGTCTGGTGTTGGTGTAAGGGGTCGGGCTGGCTCTGGGCAGCAGGGACTCAGCACGCACACCTGGAAGAGCACTGCAAACAGAGGCGGCACTGGGGCCGCTGGGAAGCTGCAGGGGGGAGGCCCGGGGGAGGCGCGGGGGCTGGAAAGGATGGGAGGGTCAGAAGNGGGAGGGGGTTCCTCCCTGGGGGATCAAGACCTGACTCGTGTCCTACTGGCCCCTCAGACGGCGGTGTGACCCAGCAGGGCGGCGCCTTCTCGCCTCCCACCGCGACGCGCAGCCTCCTCTCAGCTCAGACCCTCGCCTCACCCCCCCGAGTGCAGGGCGCAGGGCTGACCCAGGCAGGACACTGCCACCAAGGCGTGTGCTGGTGCAGCCTAACAGGCCACGCGGCGTGGGCTCCGCAGATGTGGCCCCGGTGCCCCCAGCCTGGGGTGGGGGTGGGGACCAGACCGGCCCCAGAGGCACCAGGACCCAGCTAATTGGCAGTGTGGGGAGCATCACCAGTGTGGCGGGGGTAATTGGACCCTGGAGTCCCCGGGCTCCGGCAGAAAAGGCCGCGACCGTCCCCCCCAGCTGCTCAGGCAGCTTGCTTCTCCAGAGAGTGTTCGAGCCACGGCCGGTTACCGTGGCCAGGCTGGGCGAGAAGCCTCCTCCTTCCTTAGCCCCGCAGGCAGCTGCAGCCCTTCACAGAGAGGCTTCCAGAACCCGCAGGTAGGATCCATCACTCTCCGTGCTGCTGCCTGGGTCATTTGGCAGTGACTTTAGAACATACCTTGCAACACGGTGGAGTGTGCGCGCGTGTGTGTGTGACACCCCCAACCACGGTATCCACACCCCAATTTGGGACAGGGGCTGAGACTACCCTCTGCATGATGGCTCAGAGGTGCCCGGTACGTGGTCCCCAAATCCAGGGGGCCTGCGACGAGCACGCAGCTATCTGTCCTGCGCCGCGCCCTCACTTCTAACGTCACACGCAGCCCGGCCCAGAGCCCTTCTGCGTGGGCTGTGCTCTCTGGGCTTCTCCCGAGGGCCCGAGTTGGCGTTTGGCGGCTGGTGCAAGCCTCCTCCGTTGCCTCTCCTGGGAGAGCCTGCCCGTGCGGGGGGCTCCCAGGGCCCCCAGAACCCACCCAGCCTTTCCGACCTCGTGCGGGGACCAGGGAGGAACAGCCAAGCTGACAGGGCAGCCGTTCTCAAAGCGCCGCGGGGCCGGGCACGGAGAAGGCCACGGAGGAGATCCAGGCGAGGTCCGGGGTCGAGCTGGAAGGAGGCGGATGTTAAGCCCATGGATTTGACAAGCGTGAGCCCCCTTGTGTGACACAGCCCGGGAGCAGCTGAGGGAAGGTCGGCAGGACCCTCTCGCTCTTTGCAACTTGTCTCTGCATCTGACATTATTCCAAAATGAACGTTTATTTAAAAAGGAAACAGAGCCGTTGCCCTACGTAGAGGAGGAGGAGAGCATGTGTTAGAGGCCCTGAGTTTGTAAATAAACGCGTTATTCTTCTTAAGCAGTGAATCTAGTATGAACTACCCGCTCATTACCGATCGGCTACCACACCAAATGATCGGCACAAACCCATGGGGGCCTCGCCGTCCTGGGGTGAGCAGTGGGGGGTGGGCGCTGGCTTTCGAGGAGCCCCAGGGGCCCTCCCTCCCTTGGGCTGCAGGCCCGTGGCCGCAGGGGTGCCCGGCCCGTGTGCAGAGAGGCGGCTTTCAGGACGGGACGTTGGGGACCGTCTCCTGGAAGGCCACCCTTGCTCTTTCTATAAGGGAAAGACACCCTCTGACAGCGGCGTGGCCGCCTCTTTGCTTTGCTACCTTCCGCGGGAGGTTTTGTTTGAAATCCTGGGGCAAATGAACAGTAAGTCCTCTGAAGTCGGTCCCGCACGCCTGGAGTTTGAAGCTGGATCTTCGGGTCGTGTGGGCAAGCCTGGCTTCTGACACAAAGCTTCCAGGGACATCAGAGTACAGACACGTCTCCCCCAAGGGCGAGGCCATGCCCGGAGGCAAGTCCTTTCTAGAAATTGCTCTGTCAGCCCAGGCCTCTCCCCTCAAATTCTGATTTGTGTAGCCGCCGGGATACCCAACCCGCACCCATACACCGCAAGGGAGGCCCTGGATTATTTGGCGTCTGCGTGGCCTCTCTGACTCTTCCTGTCTCCCCGACATCAGCTGTCCGGGGCCAGAAATCTGTCTCAGAATCTGTGTGGGCCCCCAGCCCAGGGCCCTCCCTCCTACCTGTGAACCAGCCACGCTGACCCTCTGGCCTCCGCACCTGCTGTTCCCTCTGATGGCAACACTGTTCCCTGATTTCTCAGGCCCCCCCCTCGCTGCCATGCTCAGACCTTGGGGTGAGCAGCACCCCCTCCGGGAGGCCTGGCTGCGCTCAGCCCCTCCTGGCCGCTTGCTGGCGCAGAGGACAGAGTCTTCCCGGACACCCCCAGCCCGGGCTGGGTCTGAGAAGCCGCCCCCGGAGGAGCGGGAGGAAGGCCCCAGGCTGGCAGGACCGCAGAGCCTTTCTAAGGACAGGGAGGTCTGCTGGAGACGCGGTTAAGCGAGTTTTCCTGCGAGGTTTGGCGAAGGGTGGCCAGTGGGGGGCGAGGTGGGGCACAAGGAAGGGCCGGGCGTGGCGACCCGGGGCGCTCAGCGTGGCCTGGTATCCAGCCCCCTCCCAGCAGCCTCCATCTTTGGGGCAGATGCTCCTTTCCTCCAGGTGCAGGGAGGGCACGTCCCCTGAGCGTGTGGGACCCGCTTCAGGGGAGGAGGAGGGGGCCACCTTCCTGCCGCTGCCATTTTCTCGAACTCCGTATGCCAAGATGCCACGTTTGGGGGGGGCACGTCCTGAACCCCTTCCACGGCTTTGCTGCCTCCTCGCCCTGCCTCCGCGTCCACTCCGCCTCCCCAGCTGGGACACAACTCCACCAAGGACAGCTGTGTCCCCCACCGGCCCCCGGGCCCCGCCCCCGTTCAAGAAATGTGTCTCAAGTGAAAGAGAGAAACAGGCCGGCGAGAAGGACGCAAGGAGCTTGTGAAACCCAAGCCCCTCTCGCCAGAGCCTGGTGAGACAGCGCAGCCAGGAGACGGAGGCCGGGCGAGGCCCGTGGGTTTGGGGGTCCCCTGGAGACCCCATCGCTTCTCAGCAGGCTCACGGCTGCTGGCGTCAGCTGGGTACCCGGGCTCTTGGGCAACGTTGCTGTGCCGGGAAAACCACGATGTTCCCAGAGCGTCCTCCCATCTCCTGTGCTGCTGTGCCCGGGCCCCACCCGTGCTGCGTGTCCCGTAGGCCGTGGTCGGGTCAGGCCCCTGCCGCCCTAGGCAGCCCCGTGGCCTCCGGGTGGCTCCGCCCTGATGCCCTCCTCCCATCCGCCACCTCAGCACAGGCGCTGTCCCCAGCTCCAAGCAGCGGGCAGAGAGCGTGTCCCCCGCCTGTCAGGTGACCTAGATGACCCGGCGAAAACAGCCCCCCGAGCCCTCTGGGACCAGGGACCACAGCCCCCCTGTGGGTCGGGTCCCCTTTCCCGGAGCCTTCTCTGCACACCTGCACCATCCGCTCCGGCTCGGGACGCGGCCCTGGGTGACCCTGCTCGGTGTCCACTGCTCTGCCTTGAAGGAACCTTCCAGGTCTGTGACATGCTCGGGTGGTTCCGGCAGCCACCCCGGGGCCCTGCTCTGTATGTGTCACCCAGAGGGTGCCTCCGTGAGCACCACCCTGGGCCCAGAGCCAGGTCCTGGCTGCCCCTGCCTGGGCATCCTGCCCCTCTGTCTGGGTGAGGGCGTCCCGGACACCGTCCCCACTCTGCCAGTGTGTTTCTTCCTGCAGGCTGGCCACACCGGAGAGCGTGTGTGTGTGTGTGTGTATGTGTGTGTGTGTGTGTGTGTCCATGGGTGTACAGTGATGTGTGCACTCGTGTGTGTATAGTGGGGTGAGGGTACATGTGTATAGTGCATACATGGGTACCTGTGGTGGGTTGTGGGCACACGCACATGTATACAGTGGGGGGAGATGCATGTATGTATAGTTGTGTATAGTGATGTGTGCGTTCATGTGTCTGTAGTGGTATGTGTGCACATGTGTACAGTACATGCATGGGCATAGATAGTGGGCTGTGGGTGCACAAGTGTGTATAGTGGGGTGTGTCTGCACACATGTGTGTATAGTGGGTGTGTGTAATGGGCTGTGGGTGCACACGCATGTGTATAGCAGGGTGGGGGTGCGCGCGTGTGTAGAGTCGGCTGTGGGTGCAGGGGTGAGTGTGCAGCGTGGGTTGAGCGTGCGAGTGGCAGNCCAGCCCGCCCTCCCAATGAGCTGCAGACGGTTTCTTCTACCGGGTCCTGAGCAGCCGCCCTGCGCGTGAGCTCTCCTGGCTCTCGCTTTCTTCCGTCGGAAGTCAGCAAGCAGGGCTGTCCGGCTGCTCGTGGGGCCGGGCGCCCGCTCTCGGGGCCGAACGTCTCCTGCAGGGAGGCTCCGCCCTCTCCCCCGCGGCCCTCAGCCCCGGACGGTGGTGTTTTGCAGGCCCGGCCCGCAGCGCACGGGGATGAGGGGACAGAACGTGACCACGGTCGGCACCTTCGTGCTGGCGGGCTTCCCCGCGGCCGCTCGGCTGCGGCCCGTGCTCTTCCTCCTCTTCCTGCTCGCCTACCTGCTGGTCCTGGCGGAGAACCTGGCCATCCTGCTCACCGTCCGGCGCAGCGCGGCCCTGCACAGGCCCATGTACTACTTCCTGGGCGCCCTGTCGTCCCTGGAGATCTGGTACGTGTCCGACATCCTCCCCAAGATGCTGGACGGGCTCCTCCTGCAGCGCAGGCGCATCTCCTTCGCCGGCTGCATGACCCAGCTCTACTTCTTCAGCTCGCTGGTGTGCACCGAGTGCGTGCTGCTGGCCTCCATGGCCTACGACCGCCACGTGGCCATCTGCCACCCGCTGCGCTACCACGTCATCATGACCACGGGGCGCTGCGTCCGGCTGGTGGCCTTCTCCTTCGCGTGCGGCTTCTCCATCTCCGTGGTCAAGGTGTACTTCATCTCCAGCGCCACGTTCTGTGGCTCCAATGTCCTCAACCACTTCTTCTGTGACATCTCCCCCATCCTCAAACTGGCCTGCACGGACTTCTCGACCGCAGAGCTGGTGGACTTCGTCCTGGCCTTCATCATTCTGGTGCTGCCGCTCGTGGCCACGGTGCTGTCGTACGGGCACATCACCCTGGCGGTCCTGCGCATCCCCTCGGCCACGGGCCGCTGGAGGGCCTTCTCCACCTGCGCCTCCCACCTCACCGTGGTCACCATCTTCTACATGGCCATGATCTTCATGTACGTCCGGCCCCAGGCCATTGATTCCCGGAGCTCCAACAAGCTCATCTCTGTTCTGTACACCGTCCTCACCCCGATAATCAACCCCTTGATCTACTGCCTGAGGAACAAAGAATTTAAGGCTGCCTTGAAAAAGGTCTTGGGCTAGGTCGATCTTCACGGTAGGACAATCAAATGTCCTAAAGTCTAATGTGTAGTGATAATAAAATGCTCTGCTATATTGGACTTTATGCTTTTTAGAGTAAATTTGCCAATGAAATTTAGCAAACTGCAGAACCGTGCACAAATAAGAAGGCTTCGTCTGCTTTCATTTTCATAAAAGGACAGCAGTCGGTTTGGTACTTTTGAGCTTTTTATGAATGCAGTCTTGAAGATGCTGGCATGTTTCTTTCATTCGATATGGTGCTTGAGTGAATGCTTGATGTTTTCGCATGTAGCAATGACTCGTGCAGATCACGTACAGTACTGCATTGTAGAAACGTATCACAATACACTTGGGCACTGACTGTGAGGGCGGCGTTGTAGATGCCGTCTATTATGGACGGTGCCCCCGTCAACATTCTGGCTCATTTCTTCCCATTGCTGTGCATTCAGTTTTGCGAGCTGCGTGCCTAGGCTGGGCTGAGGTACACGGACGTGCCACCCATAATTGCTGCGACACGAGGAACGTGCTTGGGCAGGGTTGGTGGAAACTGCCAAACTGTCTTCGGTAGTGGGGGCACCGATCCTCGCTCCCATGAGCAGTGTCTGAGGGTCCCAGCGGCTCCGAGCCCCCTCCACACTCGGTGCTGTGAGTGTTTCTTGAACAGCCATTCTCCTGGCACCACAACGGGATCTCATTGTACTTCAGCCTGCGGTCACCCCGTGACACATGCAGAGTGTCCCCGTGAGGTTAGTGGCTGGCTGGCCCGGAGGGGCGCCTGCCCAGGTGCCCGTTACCACGTCCTGCTCTAGTTTTGTATCTACTCACTGCTTCTTCTCGATGTGTGGGCATTCTTCCATGTTCTGGGGACGGGCTTCTGCCGATTCATTGGTTGTAAAAATGTCCCAATGTGTGTGGGTTTGCCTTTTCATTCTTTTACCGGCGTCTCTCACTAAGGAGCATGGCTTTACTTCCACGTCCAGTTCATCCATTTTCTCCTTTTACTGCTGCCTTCCACTTGAGAAATGCTTGCCTGTTCCAAGCCATAAAGATATTCTCCTGTTTACCTCTAGGAACTTTATGGTTTAAGTTTTCATGTTTAGATTTACAACCCATCTGAAATTGATTTTAATTTATGGTATGTGATACCAGCTTAAGTTCACTCTTTTCTATCTGGATATCAAATTGATTCAGCACCTGCCATTTATTAAGAAGAACATGTCTTCCCCTCTGCACCGTCACCCTTTCCATAAACCAAATTATCTATCTATCCATCTACCTATCATCTTTCTATCATCTATCTATCTATCTATCTATCTATCTATCTATCTATGTATCTATCATCTATCCATCCATCCATCCATCCATCTCCCTATCCGTCCACCCTCCTCTCTGTTTAAACTCCTTATTTTGTTCTGTTTGTCTTCGTGTCTATCCCTGTACGAATGCCATGCGGTTGTAGTTACTATGGCTTTTTTATATCTTGATGTCTGGTAGTAAATCCAACATCTTTGTTCTTGTTTTTCAAGATTGCCATAGTTATTTTTAGCCCTTCCCATTGGTGGCAGGGGATATATATTTGAGAATCAGCTTGTCAATTTCAACAAAAGAAAACTTTGTTGGATTTATTGGGATTGTAATGAATCCATAGACCAATCTGGAGAGAACTGCCATCTTTACAATTTTGAGACTCCTAATCCAAGAGGAAGGCACACTCCCTTCCTTTACAGCTTCTCAACACTGCTTGTCACTTTCAGCATATTGACCTTTCACATCTTTCTGGGCATGTTTGAGTTTGAAGGTTTTTTTAAACTAACAAATGGTAACTTTAAAAATTTTTATTTTTCATTAAAAAAAATTAATCTCTATTCCTTTGTTGCTGGCACATAGAACACAATTTTTAGATCTTTCCTTAATTTTTTTTAACATGTATTTATTTTTGAGAGACAAGAAAGACAGAGCATGAGCGGAGGGGGTGCAGAGACAGAGGGAGACACAGAAGCCGAAGCAGCTCCAGGCTCTGAGCTGTCAGCCCGGCGTGAGGCTCGAACTCACAAACCATAAGATCATAACCTGAGCCAAGGTCTGATGCTTAACCTACTGAGCCATGCAGTCACGTCTAGAACATTCTTTCTGAAATAATTATAGATTTACAGGAGGTTGCAGGGGAATATTGAGGGAGGCGTTCTGTATCCTTCGCCCAGGCTTCCCCGATGACATCATCTTGTGTGACGAGTTCAGCATCCATAGCAGGACATTGACTTAACGCAACACACAAAACGTATTCGGATTCCTTCAGTTACACATGCACTCGTCTGTGTGTGTGTGTGTGCGTGCGCTTGCACTCACACACGAGTAGCCCTGTGGTTTTAGCTTCGGGGACTACCACCTTCCCAGGATGTGAAATGTTTCTGTCACCACAAGTCACACACTCCACGTCCTAACCTCTGGCACCCACTAACCTGTTCCATGTCTATAACCGTGTTGCTTCGAGGATGTTATATAAACGGAATCATACCGTATGTAATCTGTAGAGATTGGCTTTTCCCGTTCGATGTCATTCTTTTGCGGTCCATCCAGGCTGTTAAGCGTGTCCACAGTCTGTTTTTATTGCCGACCGGTGCTCTGTAGCAGGCGTGCCCCGGCGATGAAGGACGAGCAAGGGGCTCCCAGCCGCTAGCTCCGAGGCATGAGAGTGTGACAGACATTGAAGCGCGTCTCTCTGTGAACCCAAGGTTTCATTTCTCTGGGCAAAGCCCAGTAGACCAAGTGCTGGGTTGTATCACATCTCATTTTTAGTGAGAAAGGCGCCTCTGAACCCTTAAGCAGAGCAGCTGTGCCGCTTTCCCCTCCCGCCGGCGGTGACCGAGTGAGCAGGTTCTGCCTCCTCCCCACCGCGGGGTCGTCGCCGTGTCTTACTCAGCCTCTCGTGGTGGCAAGTGCGTGGTGGCACCTCCCTGGGGGGTTAGTTTACCTTTCTCTAATGGTGAACGGTGCAGAACATCTTCTCATGGGCTTGTTGGCCATGTGTGTATCCTTTCCGTGAAACGTCTGTTCACACCTCTTCCCCATTTTCTAACTGTATTGTTTCTGAATGTTCAGTTTTGAGAGTTTTTTACACATTCTGAATGCAAGGCTTTTGTCAGATTGCACACCTTTTCTCTCCATCTGCCGTTTGCCCTGCCGTCCGCGTCGGGTCCCTGATGGAACAAACCTTTTTAATTTTGCCGAGTTCCAGTGTACCACGTTTTCCTTCTGTGCATCATGCTCTTGATGTCAAGTTCAAGAATTCTTTCCCTTGTCCTCGGTCCGGAAGGTTTTATTCTATGACTCTTATCCAAAAGCTTTATAGTTTTACATTTAGGTCCATGGTCATTTAGAGTTCATTTCCTTCCTTCCTTCCTTCCTTTATTATATTCTGAGAGAGAGAGAGAGAGAGAGAGAGAGAGAGAGAGAGAGAGAGAGCATGAGCAGGGGAGAGTCAGAGAGGGAGACACAGAATCCGAAACAGGCTCCGGGCTCTGAGTTAGCTGTCAGCACAGAGCCCGATGTGGGGCTCAAACCCACGAACTGTGAGATCATGACCTGAACCGAAATCAGACACTCAAATGACTGAGGCCCCAGGCACCCCTAGAGTTCATTTTCATGTGCGGTGTGAGGGTCTTATCGACGTTCATTCTTTTGTGTCCATGATGTCCAACTTCTGCAACATGATTGTGTGAGAAACCACCCTTCCTTTATTGAATTGCTTTTGTACCTGTGTAACATGTCGGTTGAGAATATTTGTGTCGGTTTATTTATGATCCTCTGTTTCCTGATGTTGATCGATGTGTCTGTCCTTCTACCGATACTACATGGTCTTGAGAAATGTAGCTATTTGGTAAATCCTTAACATTGTGAGAATGATTGGCTCCTCCCACTTTATTCTTCTCTGTCAAAACACTGAAGGGCCTGTATGTCTCCTTGTAAATTTTATGATAGGCTTGTTTGTATGTACAAAAAATCTTTTTTTTTTTTTTAAATATTTTTTTATTTATTTCTAGGAGAGAGAGAGACCGCGTGAGCAGGGGAGGGTCAGAGAGAGAGGGAGTCACAGACTGAAACAGGCTCCAGGCTCTGAGCTGGCAGTCAGCACAGAGCCCGACGCGGGGCTCGAACCCACAAACCGCGAGATCATGACCTAAGCGAAAGTCGGACGCTCAACCGACTAAGCCACCCAGGCGCCCCTGTATGTACAAAAAATCTTGATGGGATTTTTCTGGGAATTGCACTGAACATACAGATCATTTTGAGGAGAACCGACATTATTGACTGCTGAGTCTTCCAGCCCAGAAACCACAGCAAGTCTCTCCGACTGATGTTTGCTCTGACTTCTTTCTCTGGTGGTTTGTGGTTTCCAGCGTTCAGGTCCCGGACATGCTCTGCTGGGGAACACCCAAGTGTCACACTTTTCCTGGGGAAATTATAGATGCCATTGCCTTGTTACATTTCAGCGTCCATGTATTTGCTGTTAGCATATAGGAATATGCAGATTCTGTGTCGACCTTGTAATCTGCAGCCTTGCAGACCTCATTTATTACTTCGGGGGACATTGTTGGCAGATTGCTCTGGATTTTCTACGTAGCCAATCACGTCGTCTATGAATAAAGGCAGTCTCATGTCTTCCTTTCCAGTTGTATGCCTCTCATATCCTTCTATTCCTTCCTTATCGGATTGTTTAGGAGTTCCGGGGCTCTGCTGAAGGAAAGGGGAAAGCAGGCATCTTTGCTGGTTCCTCTCTTAAAAGGAGTAGAACAGGGGCGCCTGGGAGGCTCAGTCGGTTAAGCTTTCGACTTTGGTTCAGGTCATGATCTCACAGTGCGAGTTCGAGCCCCGCATCAGGCTCTGTGCTGACAGCTCGGAGCCTGGAGCCTGCTTTGGATTCTGTGTCTCATTCTCTCTGCCCTCCCCTGCTTGTGCTCTGTTTCTCAAAACTAAATAAATGTAAAACAAATTTTTTTAAAGGATTAAAAGTAAGGCATCAACCCTTCATATGAAGTGTGATGTCAATTGTAAGGTTTGAGGGTAGATGTTCTGTACCAAAGTAAGCCAGCTTCCCTGGTGCTAGCAGGCCGTGTGTGTGTGTGTGTGTGTGTGTGTGTGTTTGAAAACATGAATCCGTGTTGCATTTTTTCAAATGCTTCTTCTACCTCAGGTGTTTAAAATTTTTTTTAATGTTTATTTATTTTTGAGACAGAGAAGCAGACTGCAGAGGAGGGGCGGGGCGAGAGGGAGACACAGAATCTGAAGCAGCTCCAGGCTCGAGCTGTCAGCACGGAGCCCGACGCAGGGCTCGAACCCACGAGTATGAGGTCATGACCTGAGCCTGAGGAGTCGGATGCTTAACCCACTGAGCCCCCCAGGCACCCCTGCCGCAGGTGTTTTGATGGCTGGTTTTTCTCACCCGTTAAGGCGGCTCGCAGTGCTAGGTGACTGAATACCAAGTCAGCCTCGCAGCCTTTGAACAGACCCCGTGTGGGTGGTGTGGTCCCCGCTGTACACGTTGCTGGATTCAATTTGCTAACATTTTGCTGAGGATTTTTGTGTCTCAGCTCATGAGAGATATTGGTCTAAATGGTTTTTTGCTTTTGTTTTTTGTGTATGTGCTTTGTCTGTCTGATACCATGAAATGGGCTGGGGAGTGTTCCCTCTTCCTCTGTTTTCTGGAGGAGACTATATAAAGTTAAATCTTTAAATGTTTGGCAGAATTTTCCAGTGAAATCACCTGGGCCTGGGAATTTCTCTTTTTTGGGAGGTAGGGGAAATTTTAAAATTACAAATTCAATTTGGATAATTTAGGTTATCAAATTGTTATTAGGGCTTATGTCTGATTTTTTTCTTCCTCCCTTCCGTCCTTCCTCCCTCCTGCCTCCCTCCCTCCCTCTCTCTCTCTCTCTCTCTCTTTCCTTCCTCTTCTCCTTTTTCCTTACCTCCTGGTTGGGAGGTTTTACATTCTTTAGAGACGCATCTTGATTAGCGATAATGCAATAACAATAACTCGGCTCACCCCGAGCTCACCCTTGGGTGGCAGGGTTCTGTATCGCGTGGTGTCCTTAGCAGTTGCCCCAGATGTCACAGCACGTGCTTGTGACTTATCACAACCTATCGCAGTCTATCACTGCGTCACCACTTCCTGCGGGAGAGCGAAAGGCGACTTTCACTGACGTCCTTGCACCCTCTCCACTTCCTAAAGATGCTTGTTTTGAGTGCCTCGTCCACATACTTTAAACACCACGTTTGCCTCAACCATCCAATGTGATCTGAGAAACTCACGAGGTGAAGGACGGTCTATTATACTTACCCCCGTTTCACCCAGGCCAGGGTCCTCCCTTCCTTCCCAAGTCCCCAATCTCCTCTTGTTACCATTTTCTCTCTGCTTGGAGAGCTCCTTTAGCCAGACTTTAGGGGTAGGGTCCTGCTGGCGTCTCTCAGTTTTCCTTCACCCCAGAACATCTCTTTCCCTTTTCACATCTGAAGGGCAGCTTTGCTGGGTGTAGGAGTCTGGGCCCAGGGGCTCATTCTTCCTCTGCATTGTTGGGCAGCCTCTCTGATACCTCCAGCAGAGGCCAGCGTCGCTGGCAAAGGGGGCCGCCAGGAGCCCACCAACAGGAAGTGATCGGGGAAAGCAACCGAGGAACACTTCCCAGATGGTTTTATGAATCCAGTCTTATCCTGATCCCATAACCTTGAGAAGATGGTCCAAACTGGAAACTACAGACCATCTCTCTCACGAATATACATGAAAAACATTCCTTAAAAATATTTGCAAACAGGATTCAGCAATCTATAAAAAGCGTGACACAATGTGACCTGGGGTTTAGCCTGGGGATACAAGGCTGGTTCAATATGCAAAAGCCAATGGCTGAGACCCATCATATTAACAGGCGGGAGCAGAGGTCATGCTGTTGCAGGAAAATTGCTTGACAAAATGTAGCATCTGTTCATGGGAGCAAGTCCCAGGAAACAAGAACCTGGTGAGCTGCTCCAGCTGCATGAAGAGAAGTGACAAGTCTCCTGGAGTTTGTGTTACACTTAACCAGAAACTGTGTGTGTGTGTGTGTGTGTGTGTGTGTGTGTGTGTGTGTGTGTGTGTGTGTGTGTGTGTGTGTTTTCCCCTGGGAATTCGAGGAGGCAAGCTCTCCCACTCCTGTCCATCACAGAGCCCTGAAGTGTCAGCTGGTGAGGTCAGGACATCAGAACCAGAAAAGAGGCAAACGGCACTCAGGCTGGAAAGAATGAAATAAAGCTGTTCCTACTTACGGACATAACTGCTGACGTAGGAAGTCCCAAGGCACCTACACATCTTCCAGAACGAACAGTGTATTCAGCGAGGCCACCGGATACAGACTAAGTGTACAAAAACCAGTTGTGTTTTTATGCACTAGCAGCGAACACAAGGGAACCAAAATTTAAAATACCACTTAAAAGTGCTGGGGCGCCCGGCTGGCTTAGTTGGTTAAGCGTCCGACTTTCACTCGGGTCATGATCTCGCGGTTCGTGGGTTTGAGCCCTGCGTCGGGCTCTGTGCTGACAACTCAGAGCCTGGAACCTGTTTCAGAGTCTGTGACTCCCTCTCTCTCTGACCCTCCCCTGCTCACGCTGTCTCTCTCTCTCTCTCCTAGAAATAAATAAAACATTTAAAAATAAATAAATAAAAAAATAAAAGTGCTTAACATTGTTTAAGTACTTGGGTATACATCTAACAAAACTGCAGAACTGATGTGTGTGGGAGCGTCTGCTGGGCAGGGCTAGGAGGGCTCAGCGAAGAGGCGAATTCTCCCCAGACTGCTCTGCAGGTTTAACACAATTACTAATAGAATTGCAGCAAGGGTTTCTGCACATACAGAGAAGATTGCCCGTAAACGTTCCTGAAAAGGTCAAAGAAGTGGAACAGCTAAACCAATTTGAAAGGAGAATGGAGGTGGAGGAGTTAAGCCCACCGACTCTGAGAGTTAGTCTGGAGCTACAGCAATCAATGCGTGGTGCTGGGGCACCTGGGGCTCAGCCGCTTAAGCTTCTGATGAATGATTTCAGCTCAGGTCATCTCATGATTCATGAGATCAGGCCCCTTGTCGGACTCTGTGCTGACAGCACAGAGCCTTCTTGGGAGTCTCTCTTCCCCCCATCTCTGCCCCTCTCCCACTCACGTGAGCACACACACTCTCTCTCTATCCCTTCCTCTCTCTCTCAAAATAAATAAATAAATAAAAAAAGACTGTGTGGTATTGTTGGGAGAGGTGCACAAAGGTTGATGCAACAGAAAAGAAAGGCCCCATATAAATACTATCCACTTTAATTTAAAATTTTATTGAGGTAATTGTAGATTCATATGTGCTGGGGTGGCTCAGTCAGTTAAGCATCCAACTTCAGCTCAGGTCATGATCTCATGGTTCATGGGTTGGAGCCTCGTGTCGGGCTCTGTGCTGAGCCTGGAGCCTGCTTCGAATTCTGTGTCTCCCTCTCTCTGCCCCTCCCCTGCTTACACGGTCTCTCTCTCTCTCTCTCCCTCAAAAATAAATAAATATTTAAAAAATATAGAAACAGAAATCCTTTGTAAGCTTTGCCCAATTTCTCCCAATGAGAGCATTTGCATGACTACAAGACCACAACCAGAATGTTGATACTGAGTCAATCCACCCACCTCATTCCCTTCCTGTGCTACCTGTACTTTGTGTCTACGTCTGAGTATTTGGTTGTATAAAACGTGATCATCGGTTAGGTTTTGGGCCCAGCACCGCCATCGAGACGCTGAACCGCCCCAGCGTCAGGCGGATTCCTTGCGTTGGTCTTTTATGACCACATCACCTCTCCCCCACTGCCCCCTGCCTCCCCCCATCGCTAACCCCTGTGGCTACTGATGTGACCTGGGTCTCTAAAATGCTGTCATTTCAAAACGTTGTATAGAGTCACACATTCTCAGAAGTTATTTTCCACGTAGTGTGATTCCTTGTTTGTTCTGTTGTGTCCACGCTGACGGCGTACTGTGGGGCGCTCGGGTCGTGGTCCGTTTAACTCTTCACCTCTGAAGAACATCCAGCCTGACTCCAGCGTCTGGCTATTACGATAAAGCTACAACCAACATCCACGTACGGGTTTTCATGGGGACACAAGTTTCCAGGGAAGCAGAAGTCAGAAGTGACACAAGCATAGTGACCAAGGTCTAGGTCAAGCTACACCTGCAGCCAGGTACATGCTCTAAACGTCTCTGTTACTGTGCGATTCCGTCACTTGATTTATGTTGCTGGTTAGTACTGATACTCGGGTATTAAACAGTAACTCAAACGGAGACTCGAGAGATTTTCTAAGTGTACGTTACACAGATGTGAATTTTACCAGTAGAGCCTCACAAGTTACGGGACCTCAGGATAGTGCAAAATCTCCTACCGATCCAGAAACACCACCTTTTTCTTATGAACCAATATTGAATCTTCTCTCGTTTGGATTCACTGCTGTGGTGATCATACAATCCCTCACACTGGAGCTGGGCAGAACTATAACTTGCAGGACATTTACAAATGGAGCTCACTTGGAAGTGAATTTCCTGAGTGCACGGTTTCCTCTCCCAGTGCTTCTGGACAGGGAGGGTCAGTACTGTACTGATTGCAGCTGACTATCAAGGTCCCATAACAGGGTGTTTATGAATGGCCTCACCACTGGGGACACTCAAAACATATTATCTATGTGCCAAGAGCTTTGCTTACTCTAGTTGCAAAATTATCTGTTTAAATAAATTTTGGTTTTTATAAAAAGCAGTTATATGTATCATCCCTTACTTCAATATTCCTCGCAAACCTTAGTGTTCAGAGCTGTGTCCAGTAGACTGTCCCTTGTCCTTCCTTCTCCGGATCGAGCCCTGGGGGAGGTGCCAGGGAGGAGGCCAGGTCTGGGAAGCGCCTGGACAGGGAGGCAGTTCCCGCAACAGAGCGATGGCCGCGGCCTGAGAGGCGGGATCATGGTTCACCCGCAGGGGTGTCTGAGGAACTTCAGGGCAGCGGTGTCTGGTATTTAACTTAATCTGACTTTGTTTCCGACTGGGGCCTCTCCCCCTTCCTCACGCTGCGGTCAGTACCGATGTCCACACGTGAACTTTGTCTTGGGAAATAACATAAAGGATGTGTCTTCACCTGGGGTCAGGCTGGGAAAGCCGCGCATGGGACAATGAAGATGACAAAAGCTGGCCCCCTCACCGCCCAGGATTCTGACACCCGGGAAAGGGCTGTGCGCTCCCCAGGGCCATGGGACGCCTTGGTGGCTCCAAGGGGCTGGAGGACTTAGGACTCCCTGGTCGCACCTGCTTATTGGAGGTGCGTGTGCAATGTGTCAGGAGCTCTGCCTGGGGCCGGGGTGGCCGTGGAGGGAGGAGGTGAACGTGCCTGCGCTCAGGAAACACAGGGTTCAGAACACTACTTGTCCCAGTGCGGGCCGCTGACTTCGGAATCGGCTTGTGAGGCAGGTGGCAGACAGACCCCCTGGCTCTGCGGACGAGGGCTCTGCCCCGTGCACACGCAGGGATTCTCGCCGTAGAGAAACATCCGTTGGAAGACCTTCGTGTTCAGAACGGCACTCGCACGAGGCACGCAATTCCACGAACATTCCGAAAAGCCGGAAGCCGAAAGGAGGTCACACGACAGGAAACCTGGGGTGCTGAGAGCAGGCCGAGGGACGGGAGACTCGGACAGCTTTCCGAATGGCAGGCGGGAGGCATCTCCCGTGGAGGCGAGGGCCCAGCCCCTCACGAGGGCCGCGCTGACGCCGCACCCACAGCGGTGCGTGCTCCAGTGTCGTCCGACCCGGGACGGACAGGTCAGCCCCCGGCCCCTCTCCCTGCCCCGCCCCAGTCCCGGGCCACCTTACCGGCCTCGGACGGGCTTCCGGCTCCCGGGGGAGACCCAGGTGGGAGGCAGCTCAGCCNAGCCATGGCCTTGAGGCTGCTGAGAAGAGTGGTCCCCGCGTCGTCGGCGGCGCGAGGCCTGGCGGCGGTCCCCCAGCGCGTGGTGAGCGGCACGCGGGCGCGCGTGGGGAGGTGCTGGCCTGTCCTCCCGGCGCCGACTCTTCCTCACTCCCCGGGCCTTTGGGCCGCGGCTCCCAGGGTCACTCCGGGGAGACACCCGCGGACCCCGGACTATTTGGTCCTGAGTCGCGGGCAGATTTGCTAGGGGCCGGGAGCTTCTCCAGGCCGTGTCATCTGAGCTCCAGGCACAAGGCGCGGAGGGGAGCGGCGGGAGTCGGCCTCCGGCTGCCGGGGTGTGGGAGGCCCGCTTGCAGGTACCCGGGTGCAGAGGGGCGACGGGCGCACGAGCAGGTGTGGATGAGCTGGGGAGAGCCTGGGCCACGCGCTCTTTCATCCGCTTATTAAAGTAGCCGCTCTGTCAAGCCCAGTCAGGGCCCAGCCCCTGCTAGGCGCCGCGGGAATGTGACCGGAGCAGAAACCAAAGAGAAGGCGTTTCCGTTAGACCTGAAGGCATTAGGAGAACTTCCTTCGGCAGAGGACAGTGGGGGGGACATCGACGCAGAGGGAACCAAAGAAGCAAAAGAATCGAGGCTGGAAGCCCTAGGGAACCTTCTTTTATAAGTGGTTGTATAATAGCATCTTTGCTTGCTGAGGGCAGGAACGAAACTGGTGTCAGATTGTAAAGGGACTTGCTTGACCTCTGTGCTAAACATTGTGATGAGAGCGTTTTAAATAGAACAGTGCAACAGTCTTATCAATGTCATATACATGTTTTTAGGAGATAACTCAGGCCACCAAAGAGAAGAAACAGAAAAGTAGTTATCTTTTTAATATCTGGTGTCCTGGGAATTGTGTTAGTGGAAGTGAGGGACTCAGAATAAAGGAGATGGTATTTTGCTGCAATACATGCACTTT
>NW_027527429.1:1328375-1335666 GCF_008692635.1 Crocuta crocuta
CCCCTTGTGTACCTTCTACCGGGGATATAGATGAATTTCAGTTAAGTCGGAGAAAAATAAGATGAAAAGCGTACACACCTTGTTACTTGAATAATTAAAGAAATGGGAAATGTATTGTGAAAGAGCAGTTATTCCGTATGATTCTAAGGAGCAGTAAACGGGCTGAGGATGGAGAATTCTAGAGAGTACTACTATAATTCTATAAGAAAGCACTTTCTGAAGATTTTGAGGTTGGGACCTGGCCAACTGCTTGACCAGACGTTACTGCACACTTTGTGCCACATCTGTGTGTTCTCAAGTTGTGGACACAAATGGAAACAGTTTGCACATGGCTTATAGGCAGCCTGGAGGAGAGGGTGTTTAATTTCTAGGGTTCAAGGTACAACATAATTAACATCTCCTTATTATCTCATCTGCTTTTCCCTAGTCCACTTGGCATAGGCCACACTGGCCTTGCTGACTTTGCAGCACTCTGGCCTCTGGACATTTGTGCTTACTGTTTCCTCCACCTGAAAGACCCTCTTCCAAATCCACTTGGCCGGTGCCCTCAGCAACTCCCGGGCTTTGCCCAAATGTTACTCTTTCTTGAGAGGCTCCGTAGCCACCTTGTAACACACAGCCCAGCCCGTGTGCCATGCTGCCCTGCCCTCCACAGCACGCACTTACTATGCTGCTGACGGTCGTGTCCTGAGCAGCACAGGTTTGAACTGCAGGGGCCACTTATTTGCGATTTTTTTCTTATAAGTACAGTATTGTAAACGTATTTTCTCTTCCGTATGATTTTCTTAGTAATTTCTTTTCTCTAAGTTACTTTATTACAGTGTAAAATACTTGTACAAATATGTGTTCATCAACTTTTTACCTTATCGGTAAGGCTTCTGTCAACAGTAGGCGATTAGTAGTCACGTTTGTAGGGAGTCAAAAGTTGTACGTGGATTTTCAACTTCACGGGGGTTCAACTGCAGATTTTCAAACTGCTGCACCACTCAGGGGCCCGCTGTAACGGCTTCTCTGTTTTGTTGCCTGTGGAATCCTTTCGCGCATATTCACGTCCGCAATTGTCTAGCAAAAGTGCAGTGCATCGTGTGGGCTTCTAATGAATACTTACTGAATGAAGAAATAAGTGAATGAATATTTTTTCGTATGGTTTTTGATATTTTTAATTCTTTAAAAATAAGCTACGAGTCCTATTCTTCCTTGTTCTATCTCTATTCCTTCTGGATCTGTACAGCTTTTACACACGCTAAGGATTTTCTTAGTTGCTTGCCTTTTGATTGTGTTGCTTGCTTTGTGTGTGTGTGTGTTTTGTGGAGGGTAGATCATGTGGCTTTTGAGCAGAGAATGGGTGTGTTGGAGACAGGCGATGAAGCACTGTACTGTAGATGAGAGATGTGAAGATGTTTGCAGAATCATCGCAGGAGGGATGGGGAAGGCACATTTTGCTCCCAAAAGGCTTAAGAGTTAAGGTCGCTAGGACTCTATAAGTGTCTGCAGGGAAGGGAGGAGGAGGAGGATATCCAAGGCGATTCCCGATTCCCGTGTTTGCTGGTTTTGCTTGGTGGATAGCAGGTAGGGAGCTTGGGAAGGAAAGCAGATTTGGGGGTTAGAGTATGGATGCTAACTTTCAGTTTTAAGCCTGTTAGCTTTCAGGTACTTTCAGGACTTTTGGATGGAGCTATTTAAAGGCAGGTAACCAGGTGCAGAGCTCAGGACAAGAATCTGGACTAGAAAAATGCTCTGTTGGGGCGCCTGGGTGGCTCAGTTGGTTAAGCGTCTGACTTTGGCTCAGGACGTGATCTCACGGTTCGTGGGTTCGAGTCCTGCGTTGGGCTCTGTGCTGTCAGCCAGCAGATTCTGTATCTCCCTCTCTGAGCCTCCCCTGCTCACGCTGTCTCTCTCTCTCTCTCAGAAATAAATTAAAACATTAAAATTTTTTTTTAAATGCTCTGTTCCCTTACTCCTATCTTCCCTTTTCCTCCTTCTCCATGCCTTTCTTCCGTCCATCCATCCATCCATCTATCCATCCATCCAACTTATATTGCACATGGTAAGTGTGTTCTGTTCCAGGCCCTGAGGATTTAGCAGTGAACAAAAACCAACAATCCCCTATAGTTATGAACTTACACTGGGAGTGGGGCAGAGAAACCAATAATTAAATAACTAGGTAATAAAAATGTAGATGTTGGCTTTTTTTTTTTAAGTTTATTTATTTTGAGAGAGTGTGCATGAATGGGGGAGGGCAGAGAGAGAGGGGGAGAGAGAATCCCAAGCAGGCTCTGCACTGTCGGTCCAGAGTTTTGAAACAGTTCCATCCCACAAGCTGTGAGATCATGACCTGAGTTGAAACCAAGAGCTGAATGCTTAACTTACTGAGCTACCCAGGCACCCCTAGATGTTGGCTTTTTTTTTTAATGTTTATTTTTGAGAGGGAGACACAGAATCTGAAGCAGGCTCCTGGCTCCAGACTGTCAGCACAGAGCCCCATGTGGGGCTCGGACTTAACGAACCATGAGATCATGACTTGAGCCAAAGTCGGTAGATTTTGGCATTTTTACCTAATGGGTGCTGGTGCCTGTGGGAACCAGAATGCTCATGCCCTGCTGCTGTG
Source organism: Crocuta crocuta (assembly GCF_008692635.1). Lineage (NCBI taxonomy): Eukaryota > Metazoa > Chordata > Mammalia > Carnivora > Hyaenidae > Crocuta > Crocuta crocuta. Next base: position 1,330,984 of record NW_027527429.1, read on the forward strand.
TTTTCCAGGAAGGAATTCATACAGGCGTCCGGTGCAGGCTGCGCTACGGCCCTTTGGCATACATACTTGGCGAAAGGACAACCAAGAAATTCACAGAACGCAGCAAAGTGATAACTGTAGACGGCAATATATGCTCTGGAAAAGGCAAGCTTGCGAAAGAAATAGCAGAGAAATTAGGTACGGATATATGTCACATGGGGTTCCTTTGTCTCCAGTGCATAGTTGCTTGTCTGAGTTTGATGTTACCTTCATATAGACTGGGTGGAACTGGGCCTGAGGTAGATGTTTTACATTTTTAAAATCCATTGAAAACTATTTTTAATCTCAGAGATTTGGGAAGTTTTTACAGTCCACACTGGTTGTCAGTTTGAATTGGAACTTTTCCTTAATAACGTCCGCAGAGCATGTTCATGTGAGCGGTGTCACCCGGGCTCTGTGACAGTCGTCCGGGGTAGGGCCAGGTCCTTGCTGTCGCTTACGGATGGGGAGCTCGGCAGGAGGCTGCCGTCACACAGGGGTCAGCGTGGAGCTGGGACTTGAGCCATGTCCCCTGACACCTGGGGAAGATGCCGAAGGACTTCCTGTAGTAGTTGATGGGCTGACGCCCAGTTGTACATGGGGGGCTCCCCGTGGGTCTGGGCTGCTCTCCTTTGTGGGAGGACCTCCCACGAGGGTACCAGACACACTGCAGCCCAGGCCTTTCGCTGACATGCTTCTCTTACACGCGTGCTCCACACACGTCGTCTTCAGTGTTCTGGGTAAACACGGGCGTGAGGGTGACTAGCCCCGGGTCCTAACCGAAGCCTCTGCCCTGAATTCAGGTGGGGCTCTGTTTCCGTGGGTCCGCGCTGCCCGCGCTGGCCCGTGAGGCATTCCCATCACGTTTCTTCTTCTCAGGCTTAAAGCACTTCCCTGAAGCCGGGATCCACTATGCGGACAGCACCACAGGAGATGGGAGGCCCCTGGACGAAGAGCTCAGTGGCAGCTGCAGCATGGAGAAGTTTTACGATGACCCGAGAAGTAATGACGGCAACAGCTACCGCCTGCAGTCCTGGCTGTACGCCAGCCGCCTCCTGCAGTACTCGGACGCCCTGGAGCACCTGCTGAGCACAGGTACGCGGTCCGCAGGCGCGGGGTCTACATGTACAGGGTCCGCAGGTCTGGGGTCCTCAGGTCCGGGGTCCGCAGGCACGGGGTCCTCAGGCCCGGGGTCTAGGCCGGGTGGCTGGCAGGCGTGGTCTGCACCTGAACCCTTTCTGGAATTCGGCCACGAAGCAGAGCTTTTCTTTAAGAGTATTTTGTGACGCAGGTTCTGTGTTTTTAAGATCATAAATTCCTTGAGACCCACATTACTGTTGCTTTGGAATAAAATTCACTGAACAATATTTCATTTCGTGTGCTGGAGCCAGGTGGATGAGTTGTGTGGAATTTCCCCATCAGAGGTGTGGAGGCAGACGTGCAGGGCCCCGAAGGCCCAGACGGTGCAAGGGGGGTGTGTTTCTGGAAGTCACTGGAAGGCAGCAAGAAATGGACGAGGACTGTACACTGGGGCAGGCCCTGTTTGGAGTCTGGGAGACAGGCAGCAGGGCTTAGGACCTGAGTCAGCGCAGAGCAGGGTGCAGCCCGGGGGGGACCGCATTATCATGGCTGCCAGCAGTGTGGGTTACACTCGGCCCCTCCCCAGAGTGCCCTCAGAACCGCTAACAGACGCTGGGGTGCTCGGCCACACCTCCCAAGCCTTGGCGGTGCTGAATCTGCGGGCGGAAACGGCGTGCGTGCGCCCGTGAGAGGAGGGGGTGCGGATCGTATGGGCCTTGTGTCCCCCCCCTTACGGCAGTGACGGCCACGCCCGGTCGGCCGTCAGTTACCTGGTGAGCTGATTTGCAGAGCGATCCGCTGCCGCCCAGGGGGTTCTGCTTCTTGGGGCGTGAGGACGAGAGCGTACGGCGCGGTGGGCAGGGACCGGGGAACGGCTGAACCGGTGCGCAGAGCGGCATGCGGGAAGCCGCGGCAGCAGGGTTCCACGTGTCCAGCGTGGATTCACCCTTCCCGAAACGGTGACAGAGAAGTCTGACTATCGTCTTGGGTCCAGAACGTCCTGAGTGATGCTTTTCCTTCTGTGAACGGAAGCCCTGACTTTGGTTGGTGCTGCTTCTAGAACCAGTGCGGTCACCCCGCGCTGTTCTGTCCAGGACCTGGCCCCGAGGAACGGCTGCTGGCTTGGAGTCAGTACCCGTACTTGGCTCGTTCCGAGTTGTGCTGAAGCAGACCTCAGCTCGCAGCACTCTCCGTTGCTTAAAGTTCAGGAGGCTCGCTTTAGAGTAAACTTACCCAATTCTCTTTGTGTTGTGCTGATCGGTAAGTGTTTCGTGAGCACCTGTTGTGTGCGGGGCGCGTTCTGGGAGCTGGGGTCTGGAAAGGGAAGCCTGCCCTCCCGGAGCTAACGGTTACTGGGGAGATGAAGAGTAAGTGTGGGGGAGTTCAGTGCCACGCCAGGTGGCGAGAGGCTGAGGCCCGGTTTGCAGTGGGGCCGGGGCCCTGCCTGCGGGTGGGAACGCTGGGGGAGGGCTCTATCCTGGCACAGCAGGGCCAAGCCCATGGGGACCCATGCTCGGCGTGGCTGTGGTCCCAGGAGGGCCCTGCAGCCGAGTGCAGTGAGGAAGGCCTAGAGTGGCGGCACGGGCTCAGAGGGGCTCCATTAGGAGAGTTGAGCAGAGGAGGAACCCAGTCCAGCTCGAGTTTTGAAAATGCCCCTCCGTTGCCATGAGAGCCGCCCGGGGGCAAGCACGGAGGCAGGGCTGCCTGTGGCCGGGGCGGGAGCCTTGGCAGCGGAGAGGCCTGGCTGTGGGGAGGCGGCGGCGGCTCTGCGGGGTCGGGTTCCGGACGTGCTTGGCAGACGGCCGGCCCGGCGCTTTGCTGATGAGCTGGGCATAGCGGGAGTCTTGGGTGCCGCTGGGTCAGCCGCGTGGTCGGGGCAGGGCGGCACAGGGTCGCGGTGGGCAGACGGGGCGGGAAAGCTCTGGTTTCAAACAGAAGCACCTTCCTCTTAACCGGGCGTTTCTGCTGCAGCCGGCAGAATGAGACAAACATTACGTTGCCCAAACCAGAGATGTTCTAGTTCTTGAAAACAGTTTCTCACTTATGAGAACACGTATGGACGTTTGAATGGTACGATAAAGAACTCATTTTTTTTGTAAAGTGAAATTACTCGTTTCCAGTGTCTTGATTTTTATCTGATTTTTGAGTTTTGCTTCCCTGTTTTTAAACAGGACAAGGTGTCGTACTGGAGCGTTCCATCTTCAGCGACTTTGTTTTCCTGGACGCGATGTATAACCAGGGATTCATCCGGAAGCAGTGTGAGTTGATGTGGCAGCCGGGCCTTCCTCCATGCGCCGCGCAGCCCGGACTCGTTCTGTGCATGTGTGTGAAATAGAGGAGCAGAGGCTGTGCTTGTTACGTTTCCACAGGAACAGAGAGGGTTCCTTTCACCCTCTTCCTCCTAAATCCACGTCTCCCGGTGGAAGCAGGGGGCCGTTCAGGACCCTCGCACAGCTCGACTCCCGGACTCCACTCAACCTTCCCAACCTGCCCGGCCCTCTTCCATCTGCAGAGTGCCTAAGCCACTTTCTCTGACCTGTAGTAACGTCTCTGAGCTAATTTTTAGCGTATTACTTTGTGCGTAACCAGGATGTCTTCTTGTTCTTGTGGCCGCACCTGCACGCCCGCCGTCATCGTCCTGTCCTGCTCTGCCGTCTGGCGCGGTGCTGGTCTGCCGCGTCCAGGGACGGTAGCACCGTGTGGGGAGCTGTGGACGGTCGGACGGGTGGCGGATACACAGGAGTGAAGGCCTCTGGTTAAAGGTGGCCTGACCGAGCGGTTATGGGAGCACGCTGGGGGAGGAGGCCAGGACGGCTAAGCAGGGGTGCTCTGGAGCGGAGCCGTGGGAGCCTGTGCTCAGTGTGCCTGTGGCCGTGTGCACGCGAGCGCTTGCTGGTCGGACCCCGTGGTGGCCCAGGCCCGGAGGGCAGAGCGGGAGCCACTGGTTAGTGACTGCGAGCGCGAAGCAGCCAGGAAGCAGCCTGGGATTGAGGCGCCCGGCCCTTGGTCTGCCTGCGCGTCCTGCGGTCGGGGTGGCCCGCCTGCACAGACTCCCTCAGCGGCAGCTGCGGTCAGGGAGCCAGTGTTTCCGGGGCGCTGGCTGTGAGCCGGGCTTCGTCCTGGGTGCCGAGGACGTGGAGGCAGAGGGCGGGGAGGCTCCAGCGGTCCTGGCCGCGGCAGGACGGGCAGTGAGGCAGCATGGACGCTGTTGCTCCGAGCGTCGTGGACGTGCCCAGAACTCTGGCTGGGACGCTGGGTGTGTCCGCCACGGCGTCCTTGGGGAGCCCGGAGCAGGCCGGCAGCAGGGCAGCGGGTGAGCACGAGGCGGGGTGGCTGGGGGCCCGCAGGGGTGGCAGGTGGCCGGTGTAGAGCGCAGGGAGGGCCAGCGCGGGCGGAGGACAGCCCGGGAGAGGCAGAGGGGGCTGGGGGGGGGCGGCGCCCTGGCTAGGGTGCTTGGCTCTTACCTGAAAGTCCTGAGGAGCCACTGAAGGTGTTGGGGGGATGTGATTGCATCTTAGGGATGTGTTTAGTGAGGGGGCATCAAGGAAAGGAGGCCTGAGGTGTGGCTCACAGAGCAGGATGGTG
>NW_027527429.1:1335747-1374058 GCF_008692635.1 Crocuta crocuta
GCAGACCTGTCTCTTCCCTTTTTGGGGGGGAAGGTGGGGGAGGAAGGGTGGGCTCAGCAGGCTTCTTGCCCCGTGAAGAGGCCGGGGAGCAGCAGCGGGACGAGGAGGCGTGTCCTGCATGGGCCTGTGAGCTTGGGACCCCGCGAGGTGGCCAGGTGGCTGTGTGTCCTGGACGCCGTCTGGGGGATTGGCAGAGACAGGATGTGCCTGTGCCAGGGGAGCCCGGAGAGGGCGTGAGGACTGAGGCCGGGGCCCGGGGCTGGCGGCTGTCCGGGGAGCATGCTTGCTGCAGCATTGCAGCTGCACGCGGCCAGTGAGGGTGGCAGGGGCACAGTTGTCACGAAGGGTGCGGGATCTCGGGCGTGAGCGGAGAAGCGAGCTGGGTAGGGGAGCGGTGACGTCAGCGAGAATCAGTCCCGCGTCGGGCTGGGAGAGCAGATTGCTTCGGGGTAGAGGGCGAGCAGCCAGGTACAGGGCCGCCTCAGCCGCGGGGACTCTGAACGTGGCCGAGGACGGGCACTTGGCGGACACGGGCAGACGGCCGTCTGGCCTGGGGGAGGGCGGGACCAGGCAGGAGGCCGGGGTGAGGCTGAGCGTTAGCCCCCGGGGGAGGCTCGGCTCGGGCTCTCACGGGGAGCGCCACCTTCGTCCTGCCCCTCCAGCCCAGACCCTTGCCGCCCTTGGGTCAGAAGTCCCCCTGGATCCCGTCCAAAGCAGATGTCACTAGCGGTGGTCACTGGAACTTTCCTCTAGAGCAAAGTAGTTGTCTGTCTGTCGGTCTTAGTGTGATCCCCGGAGTTTATCGCCTCTGGAAGCTTCTACCACGTGGAAGTCTGCAGACGGTGGTTTCGTGACACGGCCCCTGTGGGAGCTGAGGGCGCTGGTTTCGTCCCGGTGGCCCAGCGTGTGCTCTGCTGCCGTCCTAGTGACGGTGGTGCCGGCGTGTGCCAGAGCACGCCCGCAGCGGGCCGTTCTTGGAAACGCGTGCACGTGGTCAGGCACCAGCAGCTGAGCACGGCTGTTGTCCGTACGGGCTGCTCGGTACGGTGACAGCCTGAGCGGGAGCGCCCCCAGCCTCCTGCCTCCCCTCGCTTGCCCACCACCCCATCTGTGTCGGTGAGTCGGGCTGCGGAGCCCATTAAGTTTACTGAGGTACCTTGAACCCGGGTAAACGTAGTGGGTATTTTCAGTTGAGTTTTTTGAAAAATAAAGTGTCTTTACTCCCTGGAGGAGGTCAGACCCTTGTGTGTGACTGCATGCACAGCAGGCGTGTGGCGCATCCCAGTCCGCAGCCCCCATGCGGATGCTTGCAGAGCCCCCCCCCTGCCCCGCCCCAGAGGTAGAGGTGGAGCCCTCCCTGTGGCCAAGCCACACTTAAAATTCAGGCTGTAGTGTGTCCCTGAGGCCAGCGTCTCGTCCCCCTGGTCCACTCTGGATGTGACACACGGTCTCTGGGAGTTGAGTGTACCATTGCCCTTTCATGGGAGAGGGCGTGTGCTCCGGCCACCGTGGATGACAGACTTCCCTCTCCTGTGTGGCAGGTGTGCAGCACTACAGCGAGGTGAAGAAGGTCACCCTCCCTGAGTACCTGCCTCCCCACGTGGTCATCTACATCGACGTGCCCGTTCCAGAGATCCAGAGTCGCATTCAGAAGAAAGGAAACGTAATTCAGCATTAATTCTTTTTTAATGTTTTATTTATTTTTGAGAGTCCGAGAGAAACAGCTCGAGCAGAGGAGGGGCACAGAGAGAGGGAGACCCAGAATCTGAAACAGGCTCCAGGCTCTGAGCTGTCAGCACAGAGCCTGATACAGGGCTCGAACCCATGAACCGTGAGTTCATGACCTGAGCCGAAGTCGGACACTTAACCGACTGAGCCACCCAGGCGCCCCCGTAATTCAGCTTTTAAATTGAAGACCTGCCCTTTCTGTGTGTCCCCCTTGCCTTGGCCTAGCCGGGCACTTGGTGAGCCCCTCATGCACTTTGCTGAGTCGTTGCCGGCCTTCCCAGAGCCGGGTGGCACCCACAGTGGGGACCCCCAGAGGGCAGGGCCTCATGCGGGGGGTCGAAGGGGGGCCCTGACCAGTCACCGCTCTCCCCCAGTGCCCTATGGGCCCCGGCGCCATCCCTCTGTCCTCCCCTGTCCCCTGAAGCACCCTGTGAGGCCGGGTCTGTGTCCTGACAGCACTTCCCTCTGCCCTGCACCTTTCTCTTCTCCGGTGGGCTCTCCGCGCCCCGGTGTCTGTGGGAGACTGAATGCCATTTCCAGCCCTCTTGGGGCTTCACCCCTGTCTAAGTCAGCTGAGCCCCCCACCCCCTGCCCCCATGTCAGCCCTGAGCAGCCAGGCAGTGAGCTCCACGCACGTGGCGCTGGGCGAGACTTGACTGGGTGGCCTGGCAACTGCAGTGTGAAGGTGCCCACCGGCCCTGTGAGCCTGATGCGGGGTACAGAGGTCGTGGAGACCGCCACGGCCCTTAGGACCGGTTCTCGTGGGGAAGTGCCACTCCCGTGTAGAGTATTTGTTCCTCTTTTGCTGATGCTGTGGTGAAAACGTGGACTTGCGAGGGGGACACTTAGGCAGTGTATCAGGCAGGGGTCAATGCCGGGAGGAAGGGAGGGAAGATGCTGTGACTTGACTGCAGCATGGCTCGACGGGAAGAAGTCTGAAATACTGGAACTTGCCGCTTGTAAGTGGGGTTTTGTTTCTGAATTTGGCTTAGCACACGTGAGGCACTATAGGGGTGCGAGGTGGAGAAGTGGGAGGGGGGCTGGGGTGTGCAAGCGGTGGAGGAGGGAGAAGGAGGGAGGGAGTTGGTGGTGGAGAGGGGGCTGAAGGGGTAGGGGAGGGGTGGGCCGGGCCTTGTCTGTCATCTGTTGCTGCTGTGCTCGGGCGCACAGCAGAGCAGGAGAGCCAGGCCCTGTGGGTGTGTCTGTGGGTGTGCACGTGCCCTGTACCGTGTGCTCCGTGCTGTACGCGTGAGTCCCAGAAAGGGGATCTTTCTGGGCCTGTTCTAAGCACACGTCTGAAAGCCTGGGAAAGGTCAGGAAAGAAAGAGACGTGTGAAGGTCTCATACTTGCCTCCCCCCCACCACCCCGTGTGCAGCCGCATGAGATGAAGGTCACGGCAGCCTACCTGCAAGACATCGAGAACGCCTACAAGAAGAGCTTCCTGCCTGAGATGAGGTGAGCCAGGCGCACAGCGCATGTCATGTGAGTGTGACCGGGCGCTCCGCACACGCAGGTCCCTGTGCGCCGTGGCCCTGGGACTTGCCCCTTGCTCAGGGGGTATCGTGCAGGGCGTTTGGCTCCGAGGCTCACGCGGCAGGGTGGCGGCACGCGCCCTGCTTCATCTGGTGCTTCTGTGCTCTGTCGGCTTGCTCACTTGTCCAGACTTTGTTGTTTTACTTCTAAAGTCGCGGGAGGCGGAGGCACACCCCCGCTCTGGTCCCGACAGGACGTTAGTGTCAGAGACCCTCTCTGACACCCCAGGCGGCGGCTGAACGTTCTTGTGTGTCTGGAGGGACCGCTCCAGTGCTCCCGGATGACACAGAAGGTTCAGGAAGGATAAACATTCCCTACAGGTCCTTTTAAAAGTTGTTCTTAAGGTTGTTTGTATGAAATGAAACCCCCTCCAAGCCCTCCCGTTCTCTCTCCCGCTCCCGTCCGTTACTGAAAGTGCATCGCGCATGTGTTTCCAGCCCCTCCCTCCGGCCCAGCATCCTGTGGAAGGGGGTCGCTGGCCTCCCTCGAGTCCCACTGGGATTAGGTCGTTTGAGGCTTTCACTGACGGTTCCCAGCGATAGTTCTTAAACTTTCTTAACCCTCTTGATTCCTAAAAATCTCATGCCTTTAAGATTTTGAAGTCTGTATAAAATTGATTAAAAACTGTAGTAACTCTGGAAGAAAAATTTGATTTTTATGTTGAAAACGAATTGTTTTAAGCATAAGCGTTGGCACTTACCGCCGCTGCCGTGCTGTGATGCGGTCCTTTTTAGCGGCGTAGGAGGGCGAGCTGCGGGCCCCTTCCTCCTGCCCCGCTGCTCCGCTTGCAAGACCAGAGGTGCAGAGAAAACTCGGTTTTGGAAACCGGCACCGGGGGGAGCGTGTGGAGGTACGTGAAGGGGCCGGAAGATCGTGGACTCCAGTGTGTCGGCTCCTAAAGGTCCTCCGCAACGGCTCTGGCCACAGAAGCAACTGAGAACACGCTTCCTGGCAAATTCTCCAGCAGAACCTTCCAGCTGGTAAAGCCCGAGCCGCCTGGGGGAGGGGTGGGGGGGGCTCTTCTTTCACTCTGTGGTTATTTTGAAGAACTTCACCGAGGGCCTCCCGGTCACAGGAAGTTGGGCCCCCACCGTTAAGTGTCCACTGCACGGCGTGGCTGCTCGTACTTGGTCTGTCCCGGGATTGGCTCCTGGAGCCTGGTGTGCCGGGTTCCACGGTCACGGGCCCCTCTCCCGGTCCTGGGCACTGCCGCTTTCCCCAGTGCCGGGTGCGCTGCTCTCGGTGACACCCGAGCCTGGCGCGCAGGTCCTCACGGGCCAGGGCGGGCGGTGCTGCGTCCGGCTGCGGGTTCCGCGTGGTCCAGGGTGGTGACTAACGTGACGGTCCCAGGGGCCTGGAGCTGCGGGATGCCGCCAAGGCGCACGGGCCCCGCGTCAGCCCCGCGTCAGCCCCGTGCCGAGCTGGCTCAGTTCCCACACAGTGTCACAGGTGCCGTCCTGGGCCTGCCGACGACCACTCCTTCTCCCCAGCGCCATGCCCGCGGCCCACTTTCTGATACATGGGCCAGGGGTGCTTCCCGCCTCGCCGGAGGCCCCAGCGTGGCGTTCAGGGTCCTTGTCATCCGGCAGCGCCGAGAAGGTGGGGCGCTCTGGCATGCAGGGCTGTGTCCTGCTGACTTAACGTGGGGCCTCATGGCCTTTGCCAACTCCGGGTCGGACAGTGCCGCCCCCGACGAGAAGCAGAGAGCTGCGCTTGGGGGGAAGGAGCCCCCCTTTCTTCCCGGGTGGTTGGGTGTTTCTCAGGTCCCGGGGGTTCACCTCCGTGGCTCAGAAGGGTTGGACTTCTGCCCTGAGCAAGCGGACCTCTGTGTGGCAGTGTAAGCCTGGCCAGTTTTCTCCGTTTCCCTCCTCCGTCCCGCCTTCCCTCTCTCCCTTCTTCTCTTCCTCCTTTCCTTCCTCCCTCCCTCCCTTCCTTCCTTGGTCACCAGCTTCCACCACTTGAGAGGGAAAAGCATGCATGTGAGCCGACTGTCTGGTCGCTGAGCGTGGGGCTGGCATGGGCCGCGGTGCACACAGTGCTGTGCCGTGCTTGTGGTCCCTCGGCTCCGGCTCCGTCCCCGTGCGCCCCAGAGCCGTGTGTTTACCCGGAGTCCTGGCCCCTGGTGCTTCGACAGACCGAGAGGGAACAGAAAAGAGGGCTTTGGGGTAGGTGTTTGCTCTTCATGTACGGTGGCACCTGTTCACGGTGACGCTGGCAGCCCAGACTGTACTGTGCACCCCTGAAGAACACCACAGGTGACACGGTGGCTGTCCGTCCACCTGCCGTCAGGACGTCTGGTGGGGCCCCGCCTTCGGTAGTGTGAACCGTGAGAGCAGGAGACGGACGCGTGGGGGGGGGATTTCACTGGATTTTTCCAAATGAACATCATAATATGGATTTTTAAAAAGCGTGGCTCATGCCCTCTCCTACCACATAAGCTCCTTAAACTACATGCATTTGCTTCTACCTCTGCCTCCAGCTGTGATATCCACCCTGTCTTCTGAACAGATAGGGCCTGTGCACCGTCCTGGCTCAAGCCGTGTGGCTTTATGGGAGCCACTTAAGTTGGAGGCCATCTGTCACAGTCAGCGAACACACACATGAGGTTTTCTGTGCCGTCAGACCTACTTTTAGTGCTCACAGGCCCAGGTCCTAGTGCAGCTTGGTGACGTACGTCCCTCTCCAGCTTTTCTCTCGGACATTCGCTATGGGATTTGACTAGAGCCACAAATTGTACATAAAACTTGAAGAAACCTATGACAGGTAGGTTACCTAAAGTATCCAAGTCTTCGTGTTTTAGAATTTGTCATAGACTTTGAGTCTGGAGCTCTCTCTTGTCGAGCGAGAGAGCAGATGCAGAATTGAATACGACAGAAGCTGATGTCCGTAGGAGATAAGAGCCCCGAGTGAGGGTCTTCGCTTTGTATTTATTAGGATCAGAAGGCTCGCAAATGTGATGGATGTGCAGAAAGTGACCATGAAACAGCAGTCATTAACTTGTGTGTGAGAAAAAGGGGGTTTCAAAGATACACGGTATTAGGGGGTTTGAGTCAGTACAAAATCACAGCTGCCCGAGCAAAGTTGTCTAGGGCAAGACAGACAGAGCATGCTAACTCAGGGTCTACAAGCGCCCCCCCCCCCCTTTTTTTTTCCCAATTAACCTTAGGCCATTTCATCCTGCCGCTGGGGTCTGTAGCCCTGCTCAGCTGTTCACCTGTGGACCTTCCATCCTGTGAGGCAGCTTTCTGCTTTTGTCCTGTGCTGGGGGCGCTTTGCCCTCTTTACCTAATCTTGATGCTTCAGTCCTAAACTTTGCTACCGCAGTGGTGCAAGCTCAGGGAATTTCTAAACTTGTTCCCCACAATAATTCAGGAGATCCTTCCCCACAGGAACAATTTTAGGTTTCCTGGGTGTGTTTATTTAAAGTCATTTAGTTCAATACTATATATTTACAGTGGCTCACATCAGAAGAGAATGTTGTTAGAGTATCAGTAATTAAGCAATAAACTCAAGATTGCATGAGAGAAATGGTTTTTAGCTCAAACGTCCATAATTTTTTTTTAACGTTTTATTTATTTCTGAGAGAGAGAGACAGAGACAGCGTGAGCAGGACTGGGGGCAGAGAGAGAGGCAGACACAGAATCTGAAGCAGCTCCAGGCTCCGAGCTGTCAGCACAGAGCCCGACGTGGGGCTCGAACCCACGAACCGTGAGATCATGACCTGAGCCCAAGTCGGACGCCCAACCGACTGAGCCCCCCAGGCGCCTCTCAGACGTCCATATTTGAAGCAGAGCGATTTACCTGACGAGGGGGCGGCTGCCGTCCGGGCTGCTTGTCCCGTCGGCTCTCCTCCCCATGTGGGACACGCGACGCCTCGCTGTTTTCTTACGCGTTGGCCGTGAACACATGGAGAGCATCAGAACCGTGCTGAGACGGCAGGAGGCACCGTGGGCCCAGGAATAGGTGTTCCCTCGCTTTGTGCACGTTTCTGCTTACATCGTCGGAGGGCGTGTGCTTCTGTCCTCCTTACCCTGATTATGCGTGTGTGTCAGGAGTGATTTGCGCCGCGGCTTGGCCTCACTCTCTCGTGAGGAGACCTTTGCTCTGCTCCGTTTGTAAATGTTGCCCTGGGTGCCGGTGCCATGGGACACACGGCGGGCCCCAGGACGGGCGGGCCTCAGGGGTCTGCCGGATGTGAGTTCACTCCCTGGGCCTTGAAGGTATCTCCGAATCTCTGAGACCCTGGGCCACCCTCTTTGGTGCAGCCTCCCTTCTCGGGCCGTGGGAGCAGGGGCGGGCACGACCCGTGGCAGGATCCTCTGCCACCTGGCGCTTTGTTACTGCAGCACTTGGCACGGGACGCTGCTCGTTCTAGGCCCGCGGGGAATAGACATCGGGTGCCTGGAGTCACACGGAAGATAGAGATGTTAGGCGATGACTTTGGCTTTGTGAGCTGTTTGTGGTTGACGGTCTGCAGTCTCTAGTTCCGCGGGGGCAGGGCCCTGTCACCGCGTACGCCCCACACAGTGCCTGCCACCGGTGGGGGCTTAAGAGGTGGGCTTAGTTATGCGTGTCGGAGGTACCTGTCACCGTGTTCCTGATCTCCTGCGCACACTCGTGGCAGCTACGCCGTTTCCATGCCAGCCGCCCTCCCTCCAGACGCTCCGCGGTTGTGTGTGTAGCCCTGTGGGGTCGCCATCAATCCGCTTATGGTCTCTGACCGTTGCACTCCTCTTTGTGGTGTTCAGGGAATGCAGCGACCTCACTGCAGCGAGATCCAGTTGTCTGGGGCGGGGGCTTCCTTTGGGCGTCTCACACGGGCTTGCCCGCACCCACAGCGCGTGGGGGGATCTTACACAGGAACGAATCTGAGTCCATGGTAGCGGTACGATCACAGACGCTCTCCCTGCCCTGACTGCTCGTTACACCAGTGGCCTGTGGAGGTGGCCAGCAGTGGGTGACGTTCGATGCCTTTGTGGAGGGTCGGGGTGGATTTCTGTTGGAGCGTCGCTTGTGCGTTCTTGGGGTCTGTCGGCAGGAGGGTGCTGTGGTGTAGACGCCCGAAGGAGAGAATGGCCTTGTGTGCACCATGCAGATGATCCATGGGAAGTAGTAGTGTGTCCTTGACACCTGCTGGGAGGGGGTCAGACATTCTGCGGGGACTGGCTATCCAGGGAACCTCTGGTCTGGGCGGCCTTGCTGGCCTCTCTGGCTGGGGTTGGGGCCGCAGGTCTCCCACCAGCAGCCATGGAGGTGGTGGGGAGGCTGGCTTCCCCTCAGTTGGGGTCCAGCCGGCTGTCTCGGTGGCAGTCAGCGTGGCGGGGGGCGGGCAGAGGTGCTGGAAACGGCACTGTCCCCGTCCGGGATCCGGTGTTGGGAGGGGGCTGCTCTGCCCTGCTGCGGGCTTGGCTGACAAGGTTGTCTGAGGGCTGGCGTGTCCCCTAGATTCTAGCAGCTCAGGTAGCGTGTCCTTCCTTCTCCAGCGCAGGGCTGCTGTCTGCGCCCCCATCTCGGTGAGGCCCAGGGTTGTCTCCGACCTGTCCTGCAGTGAAACTGCGGCGGAGGTGACCCACGGACCCTGTCCCCCTTCGCCACTGGTCTCTGGGGTGGGGGCAGGATGGTCAGAACTAAAGTCAGGAGACACACCTGCTGTTGTCCCCGTCCAGCTGAGAGCATGTGTCTCTGCTGGCGGGTCCTCCTTAGCCTCCGACCACGTGAGCCAGCCCATGTCCCGCACGTCACCCTGTTCAAAGAACGGGCAGTTTCACTGTTCACGGTGGTGGCTTTAATGTTACATATTCGTTTGTGTGTTAACGCAAGCTTGGAAAACTTACATTGAATTCCATATTTTGTTTTCTTACAGTGAGAAATGTGAGGTTTTACAGTACAGTGCAAGGGAAGCTCAAGATGTGGAAAAGGTGAGAAATTGGCCAAAAGTTTATAATTATTTTTAAATTTGATTCATATATAAGGGTCTCATAAATCAGGTAATCAGTTCAGCTCCCACCGGTCTTAGAAATATCTATATGTCATAAGCTTTTTAAAGGAGGTACTGAGCCAGCCAATCCCACTCCCCTGGTCATGAGATTTTAATTTTTATTTAAATAATTTAGTTTTTAGGATCTTAAAATTGTAGAAGATACGTTAGTAAGTACATTTTGTAAAATTCAAGTCAATCTCAGTGCAGTGATAACTTAATGAGAAATAGCCAAAATAATTGGAAAAAACTAATGCAGGAACATTGCCTTTCCAAATACGAAAACCTATTACAAAATTATGGAAATGAACAAGCCACGTGGCATTAATGGTAGAGTTAATAAATGGCTTGAGGGAGCAGAGAGTAGAGAAGGTGTGTGTGTGCACGTGTGTGTGTCTTTGGTAAAGGCAGTGCTTTAAAGGAAGACAAAACATGAAGTAGAAGAAAATTATGATTTTCTTAAATGGTGTTGAAATAATTGATCATCCAGTAGGCAAAAAGAAGATCCCATATTTTAGATATTAATCATAAATTACTAAAAAACAAAACAAAAGACATAAAAATCCTAGAAGGAGTACAGGTTTTATGGTCTGGGGCGGAGGTGCAGGTGGTGACGCCAAGCAGTACCGCGGAGTTGACCGCTGAAGGCGGGCCTGGTCGGCTCACGGCACGGGAGGAGGAGAGGGTTGCGGAGTGAGGTCCTGTCCCTGGAAGGAGGGCGCTTCCTCGGGGCCTGAGGCCGCGTCAGACTGCGGCTCCGAGGACTGCGCGTGGCCCACTCTTCTTGGACTGCTGAGTTCTGCTTGCTTTTGTTCCTGGGACGCGGGTGGGATTGCTGCAGGTGCTTTTGCAGCCGGACAGACCCTCCAGGTGCCGGGTGTCCGCGCAGAAGCCTGCGTTTGCTCCTGCGCCCGTGTCATGTTTTCAGTTTATGACTGGCTGCACTCAGATCCTTGAAGCTTAAGAGAGGGCCCCCTGTTTGCCGTGTTTTGGGAAAAAGTGCATCTGAAAGGCTGCCCCTCTGGGAGATCAGACTACAGACTGAGGGCTTGGGGGCTGGAGACATAGGCTGTTGGATCTCTCTAGGAAGTGGATTTATTTTCTTGTTTTTTATTGCTTTGAGTGGCCAGGGCTTGTCTTTTAGAATGAAGTCCCGGGGTGGGGGGGTCCGTCATTATCACTGCCTCCCCCACCCTGCCCACTCCCCCCACTCCCTGGCTTCTTTTTTTTCCCCCACGCCTCTTCTCCTAGCCTGACGTGTCACTTCTGTACCACCCATGTGTCAGTGGGCTGGACGTGCACACTGAGGGTCACGCCACCCCAACCCCGGTGTCGCCTGGGCCGGGTGTGCACACTGAGGGTCAGTGCTCAGCCCCATTTCTTCACTGAAGGCGTCTGTCCAGCTTCCTTTCTTTTGACTGTTGGGGGACTCTTGCTGCTGGGTAATCGTGGCTTAGACTGTACTGCTGTCCTGCTTACTTTTCCAGGACGGGACTCCGCACTAAAATTGGAGGTCTCTCTGTCCTAGGTGGTGGAGGACATCGAGTACCTCAAGTACAACAAGGGGCCGTGGCTCCAGCAGGACGACCGGACCCTTCACCACCTGCGGATGCTGTGAGTTCCGCGCTATTGGGAACCGCCCTCCCGGGGTGGGGGCTGGGTCTTCGAGAATAGTCCGCGGCCTGCCATAGAAACGTACAGAACGTGAAGGAATTCTGTTTCAAGTTAGATGTTATGGTGGCACCAGGAAGGAGCTGTTTCCTTTTCCCGTCAGACAGGCTCTTGCATCCCCTGGCCTGACAGTTAGTTGATTGGTGATATTAATTCAGCAGAAACTTTGCTTCCTGCGCGTGCCGAGCACTGGTCCAGGTTTAGAGGGTTTAGAATCAGATGACAGTCCTGCTTTCTCTCCCCTGGCACCTTGTCCTCCAGCCCCGGGCGCAGGGTGGTGGGGACACGGCTCCGCGGCCCGCTGCCCCTTAGCTCGTCGGGCAGCATCGACCCTCGCAGGCACGTAGCCGCGCACCGTCTCCTGCTGCTGCCCTGACGCCCTCAAGGGGCTTTCACTTGATGTCAGGCCAGCTGAGCCAAGACCGCGAACGGCACATGCGTGCAGCCGTTGTCACGTTTCTGTGCCACGGAACGAGTTCCTCTGTCGGCCACATGGTGCCGATGGCTGCGTGTGTGCCCTGGGGCTGCCATCATAGACCCCCCCCACCCCTGGGGCGCCACAAGCCGCAGAGTTAGTCTCCCCGTTCTGGAGTCCGGGATCAGGGCGCTGCTAGGGCCCTGCAGGGTCTAGGAAGACTCCTTTCTGCCCTTCCGGCTCCTGGTGGCCGCTGCCGTCGGGCAGCGTTCCAGGGCAGGTGTCCGCGTCACTCCCGCTCTGCCTCTGTCTTCACGTGGCCTTCTTCCCTGTGCGTCTGTGTCTTGTCTACATTTCTCTCTTGTTGTCAGTTCCCTAATCGTGGGAGCCATGCTAGTCCCCAGGGATCACATTTTCACATAATCCCTGCAAAGCCTCTGTTTCCAAATAAGATCACATTCAAGGATCCAAGTGGATGTGAATTTTGGGGGGACGCTGTTCAACCCAGATCACCATGTGTTTTAAGGGTCCCTAAGTCCGACTGCACACTGGGGAACTCACTGGAAAGACTCAGGAGTCTCCTCATGGAGTGGTGCTCAGGGCCAGGGTCACGGGGGTGAGCAGGTGCGTGGCTGGGCAGGGAGGGGTCCCCCTGTGGAGTGGTGCTCAGGGCCAGGGTCACGGGGGTGAGCAGGTGTGTGGCTGGGCAGGGAGGGGTCCCCCTGTGGAGTGGTGCTCAGGGCCAGGGTCACGGGGGTGAGCAGGTGTGCGGCTGGGCAGGGAGGAAGAAGACACGGCACAGCTGGAGGAGTCCACACTCGGGCTTTCGACGCTCCCCCATCCCCTGAGGCCGGTACCCGAGGAGCTCCTCTGCTCAGCAGAAAAGGCGGGAGCGCATGGGTGTGGGCAGGATCTCTGCCCACGCGGCCCAGTAGACATCAGTGCGCACTTTCTGTTGGGTGCTGGTTATATTGGCACTTTTGCCTTCACATCCCCTCAAGGCCCGACCCCAGGATAAAGGCCCATGGTCCCCGTAAGCCACATCGTACCTTGGTGTGCGGGGTTCAGTGCCCTGGCCTTGGGGCACTGTTTGGAAACGGGGCTCTCGGGCCTGCACTGTTCATGACAGCGGAAGACGCTCCACGTGCACATGACCTGGCTTCTCTCAGAAACGTCTCGGGCAGGAAGGCAAATCTGACCCCAGCAGGTGGAAGTGTCCTGTGAGGGTCAGCGGCTGCCCTCCATAACGGGGCGGGGACCGCATGTTACTGACTTCCCCGTTTAGTCCCCAGGGCGAGCTGTGCTGGGGCTCAGCCCTGGCCTGGCCGTGGCCCGCTGGGCACACACAGTGGCAGGGCCACACCCCTTCTGGGGAGTGCCGGTCGCAGTGTTGAGCCCACGTACAACCTCCGTCCTGCCCCGGTGCCCAGTCTGCCCATTGCTCTCACTGTCGCAGAGCTGGGCCGGAGCGCCAGACCTCCCCGTGCGCGCTGGGTCGTTGGCTGGGCCGCGGTTTCCCCAGCGTCAGCACGCGTGGAGAGTTGCCATCATCCTGTGCTTGAGACGGCACAGTGTCTCGTTCTGAAGCTACTTAGTTATTACAAGTAAGACCTGAAGTTTTCCTCATTTTTAATGGTTTTGGAGAATTTTTTGTTTTGTGCTTCAGGTGGAAAAAATAGCTCACGGGAAAGATCCCGTGGTCGTGGAGGTGGGGCTGACACGGACATGGAAGGAGGCTCCCAGGGCGGGGGCTGGGAGTGGCCGCAGAAGGTGAGGCCCGTGCTCCTCACGGGGCGCAGGGGCACAGGGTGAGTGGGGACGTGCCCTGGGCACGTGGAGGTTCTCTGACGGTCGCCCCGGCTTCATAGTGAAGTTGGAAGTGGGCCAGCAGCCCTGAGTGCCGGGAGGGGGGCACATTGGAGGTTTGAGGAGGGAGGAGATGGTGTCTGGGCCTCGGTGTGGGGGGCAAGGCTGGGAGGACCTGGGCGAAGCGTGCTGGGTGCGGCTGGCGGGCAGCGGGCCTGACGGCGAGCGGAGAGAGGCCCTTCCCAGCTGCCGCGGCCGCCCCTGGGCTCCAGGACCCTGATTCTGACAGGCTCGGGGTTTGGGGTGAGTGGGAGAGAGGGCAGGAGAGCCGAGAACGTACAGAAGTGCCTGAGGGTCGTGGTGGGAACTTCGACCTGGGTGAGGCGGGTGGAGAACACGGAAATGACCATCGGCTCCAGTGGGTTGAGGGTGGGAGCCACACTGCTCACCACAGAGAGGAAGGAAGCCCAAGTCCAGGATCACCTGCGATTCCTGACCGTGGACGGCGGGCTGTAAGCATGTAACCCTGACCTCGGCCGGCCGGCTGTGTGTGGTCCTGACCGTGGACAGGAGGCTGTAAGCGTGTGACCCTGACTAAGGACAGGAGGCTGTAAGCATGTGACCCTGACCTCGGACGGCGGGCTGTAAGCATGTGACCCTGACCTTGGACAGCGGGATGTAAGCATGTGGTCCTGACTGTGGATGGGAGGCTGTAAGTGTGTGACCCTGATCTCGGACAGCGGGCTGTAAGTGTGTGGTCCTGACCGTGGATGGGAGGCTGTAAGCATGTGAACTCATGTATTTCTAAATAGAAGTTACCTTGTATGTACTTTTTGTATTCTAGATTTTAACATTATAAGCATGTCCCTATCTTAATAAAAACTTCAAAGTTTGATTTCTTAATGGCTGCTTAAGGATGCTGTTTGAACCCATTGATGGAGATTCAAATCCGCAGTTGGCAAACTCTGGCCTGTGGGCCAAATCCAGCCCTCAGCTGCTAAGAATCATTCTTAAATTTTTAAAGGATCGTGAGAAAAGACTGGTTTATGGGATAGAAACTCTTTGAAGCTGTCAGAGTCTGAAATACTTACTGTCTGGCCTTTACAAGAAAAGTTGGTCAGTTCCTGAGATGCTGCCATAATCCACTCATTTAATTTGATCTTTTGGGTTATCTTGATCCCGTTTGTTTAATTTTGATCTTTTGGGTTATCTTGATCCCATCCTGTTCATAATCAGAGAGCACACTGCACGTGTGTTTGTTCCACATGGGGTGTGAAGGCAGAAGAACTGGGTGAGGTCCTGTGAACATAGCTTATGACTTAAAAACACAAGCCATGGGGCGCCTGGGTGGCTCAGTTGGTTAAGTGCCTGACTTCGGCTCATGTCATGATCTCACAGTTCGTGGGTTTGAGCCCCGCATCGGGCTCTGTGCTGACAGCTAGCTGAGAGCCTGGAGCCTGTTTCAGATTCTGTGTCTCCCTCTCTCTCTGACCATCCCCCATTCGTGCTGTCTCTCTCTCAGAAATAAATAAAAAAAAATTTAAAATAAATGCAAAGTAAAAACACAAGCCAGGCTGCACGCTTGACCATCTCCCTAGAGTCCTGGACAGACCTTGTGGCTTGATGTTACAGACAGCAAACACTTGTGATCTTAATACCAAAAAAAAAAAGCGTTTGCTTTATTTTGCAATTTATGAACGCTGAATTTCAAACAATTTATATTTTTATTGCATGTTTATTTGTCGTTTCTGAATTTTCTCTTCATATTTCTTGATCTTTTTAAAGAACCAGTTCTTTGTTTTCTTGAATTTCTTTGTTGTCTGTTTTTAGTCTGATTTCTGTTCTAGTTTTTATGATTCTCTTTAAATCTGCTTCCTTAAAGGCTTCAGTCATCTTTTCCTTGGTCTCCTGGGGCAGAGGGCTGGGCGCTCGACCTCAGATCTTACACATGCTCTGTGCTGGCAGCCTGCCTCTGCTTTACCTGTACCTGTGAGCCCAGAACACACACGGCTTCTGCTCTTCACATCGGTGAAGGCCTTTTATATGCTCAGCAGTGTTTTCTGTGTGGATTCATGCTCCGGTCGAGCGTGAGCAGGATGTGACCGGAATGTTCTGGAGACATCAGACCAGGCAGTCCGTCCACGTCCCCATGGCTTCTCTGCCTGTGGCTCTGCCTGCTGCCAAGGGGTGGCAATGTGCAGCCACGAGGGTGCGTGGGTGGTGCAGGGACCTCAGCGGGGTGCTCGCCTCTGCTCCCCACTGTCCGGGTGCACTGCTCGCCCCCCTCCCCCCACTGTGTACTGTTAGTCTTCTTCCAGGACAGGTGGTTGATTTTCAGGGGAATTTGTTATACGGATGAGAGTGGTGACTTTCAAGCTCTTTACTTGTTGGGGCTAGAAAACTGGAAGTCCCTGTGTTTGAAAACTCTGGTTAATTTTTTTTTGTCAAGGTGCTTCTATATGTAGGTGTTTTTGCAAAGTTACGTAAATGAGGTTGCATTCGGGGCCTTGATGAAAACACAGTGTCCTTTCGGCTGCACTGTAGCGTCTCCCTGTGGGTCTGAGGCCTCGAGGGTGAGCCTGAATCGCAGTTGGTGTGAGCAGTGCACCCAGGAGGTGTCCAGAAACATTTCCCGATATTCCACGGCCCTCCTGCTTCGTACCCCCTCATTTCACAGGAGCGCTGACCCGCCACCGGTGCTGACAGTGGCGTGGACGGGCCGATGTGACCCTGCCGCGGTCGTGTGCACAGACCCTGCCGCCCTCCCTCCTCTCCGTGGGGCAGGCCCGGATCCTGCGGGGCCTCACCCCTGCAGCTGGCTTCTGTTGGGCCCTCCTTTCCTGGCCGGCTCCCTCACGCCACCCCCACCCTCAGTGACACGTTATGGTCCACGTGTTTGTCTCCAGTGGTTTCTCTCCCTGCCCTTTTCTTCCATGACTTCTGCCACTTTGTGGTTCGATCCCTCATTCTTGATCTTCCCGCTGTGGTTGTTTCTTGCCACTGCTTGTCCCGCATGCACACGCCCATGGGTGAATTTCATAGAGATGTCACCACGACCTTGCTTTCCCTGCACTCAGAATCCTTCAGTGGCTTATCTTTGTCTGGTCAGGAATCCACATTCTGTTTCTGAGAATCCATTCAGAGTCCTAATGAGTTCTGCGTCTTGCTGAGTCTGTCCGCCCCACCAGCCCTGTAATTATCTAAAGGTCCTAGCTCTCTTCTAAGCCTGGCTGTGGTCACCTTTTCCCCCTGAATACTTTCTCTTAACTTTAAACTTTAACAGGTAAGTTGTTAGTTTACAAATTTCCATGCGATTCTAGTCAGCTTTAGCTGCTGTGGGACACGGACGTAGAAACCACGTGAGTCCCGGTGCCCTCCCGCCCACCGAGGCGGTGATATGCTAGGGCCTTTTGACTTGTTCCACTGATAACAGTGTCATTTTCTTTCTGACGTCATTTTCTTATTTTGAGGCAGCATGAGCAGAGGAGAGACAGAAAGAGAATCCTAAGCAGGCTCCACGCTGTCAGCACAGAGCCCGATGCGGGGATCGGTCCCTGAATCGTGAGACTGTGACCTGAGCCGAAATCAAGAGTCAGATGCTTAACTGACTGAGCCCCCCAGGCGCCCCCACAGTGTCACTCCCTAAACATTATCTGGAATGTGTGTTAATTTGATCTAGACTGTCTAAAATTGATGTGTTCAGATCATAATTTTAGTGGCTACTTAGTTATGTTGTGATTGGAGCAGAGAAGGTTCGGTAATTCCCTTCACGGTTACAGGCCATAGCACTCAGTTACCTGTTTCAGATTATTTTACTCTAAACAGCCTGTCTTCTCCCAGTTTATCACCTGCCCCTGCCACCCAGATAGCTCATCACAGGGTACATGCTAACTGTTTTCACTGGAGTATCATTTCTTAATCTAGGGGACTCCAGTGAGAATTATGACCAATTTTCTGAGATAAATACCATAAACATGCCACTTACCAGTCATACCCACTTCGTCTGGAACCTGACCAGATTGTTGGTTTAGATCGTTTTTGTTCCGCGCCAGCTACGGAGGCCCGTGTTCAGTTAGGACTGCGTGTGCCTGTGCTGAGAGACAGCCGCTATACTTTTCACCTTGGCCGCCCTCTGTGTTCTGTGCATAATCCGTAACTCCCAGCCCCCGCCTGGGCTGCTCTCATCCCCGTGCCCGAGACCCTGGCCACCAGGCCCCGCTCCCTGTGCGTGGGGCTCTGCTCCCCTGGATCCCGGGCCTTCCCGCCCCCCCAGTTTGCTTCCTCATGGAGACTTCTGTTTCCTGGGGCTCCTGAGAAGGTCCTCATAGGGACTTTCAGCTAAGAGTCTGTGGGGTACGGCTTTGGTGTCAGAAGGAAGTGTTGGGACAGAGCTCTGCAGATCGGGGTGAGCTAGCCGGCACACTTTGGGTATGTTTTAGGAGCAAGGGTAGACATTCTGTTGATCAGGAATCAGGTTGAGTCATAAGACACCATCTGCTGTTCGTTCCTTGTCGTTTCCTTCCTCACCCTGTGGAGCGTGTGGCGTAGCCCCTTGTGCTGTGAGTAAACCAGGCTCGGGCACTCCGGCTCCTGACGCGAGAGGACACATTAGCCAATGTTTGAATTCTCCTCAGTTACACTAAGTGCTCTGTGAACAGAATGTTTTCGGTCTCCGCTCTTTGCTCCCTGGGTCATAAGAGGCTTCCCGTCCCTCACTTCTCTTCCATCTCTAGTAAGTTTGTAGTTGATTGCAGGTTACGACTCCTGGCGTTTGGTGGAGATGTGACACTGTAGGCCTTCGTGACAGGCTCCGTTTAGTCTCATGGTGACAAACGGACAGCAGTTGAGTCACGTCTCAATAACAGCAGTGGCAGCGGACATTTTTTTTAATGATCAAAAACAGTTGGCAGCATGTTTATTTAAGGAGACACCATTCTGGGGGGTTCTGTGTGAGCTGTCATCCAGCGCTGTGGAGCCTAGATGGCGCCCTCGCTCTGGGCACTGCGGGCCAGCTCCCGGGCCGAGACCATCTTTCCAGTTTTTCCAAATGTTGTAGGTTTTTTAAACTCCTGAGAAAACCAAATCAAACTCCACCTTGATATCTGTTAGCATAAAAGTACTAATTTCATTTTTAGTGTGGATTGTTTATTGTGAGATCGCTTTAAAAAGTTATCCTTATAAAATAATAAGTAACTCCACGTGTGTGGAAAGGAAGGTGCTGTGGACTTGGGCATCATCTGCACGGGTTGGACGCACTGTGAGCAGCTCCTGGGACAGGGAAGACAGCTCTCCTGCGAGTGGCCTCGTGGCCACTTGCACAGTCAGTGGACGTTGCATAAATATACTTAGGAATACGTCACCCTGGTGGCGTTGCCTTGGGTCCTGTTTGTTACTGGATCATTATTAGTCCATGTCTGAGTGACACAGTTGGTAGCGGTGACATCGAGGAGCTGCCTTTTCCTGCCATCCGCGTCCAGCCTGCCGCACGTTGTTGGGGCGTGTGGCCCTCGGTGCCGAGTGCCACGGGGCTGCTGGGCTCAGAGCTAGGGTTCGGATCAGGTGGTTCTGACGGAGGTGGTGTGTCCCGGCCACCAGGGGCCCAGGCCTGGAGTTTACATGGGTTTGGACTCTTGATCACAAAGTAGTGGGAAGACAGATGCATTTAGAGAACTTCCATGTGGGCCGTTAGAGACAGAAACGACTTCTGCTATTATAACTCGATGGGAAAGTGGTCACTCAGGGTAATTATTTCCTTGATTTGAGCCCTTCAGAAAGGAGACTTTATTTAGTGTTTCTTTGTAAAAACCCCCAAATGCTTTTCACCTTCAAGGATAGTGGTCAGATGCAGATGAAATTTAATTTGAGATAAGCAGTTATAACCCAGTGTAAACATTTTCAGAAAATAAACTAGTGAAACAGGGAGCGTTAGACCTTTATTTAACAGGTGAGTGTGCACCTGGCCGTCCTGCGTGCAGCTCCCGCCACGTGCTCCGGACTTGCCCGTGGCCTTGCTGCGCTGGCGCCCTTGAGGCCGAGTGGCAGGCCGCCTCGTGGCAAATTTAGAGGGACGGGACTCGCATGCCGCCTGTCCCTCAGGGTTCGTTAGCTGCTCACACTTGTAATGGGGCACACTGTGCGCGGCACTGGTATAGGTGGCGTTGGGTTTGGTTTTCTCTTCGGGCAGTCCCTGTGTGTAAAGCACTCTGTGGCTCCTGTGTTCCGTCCCCCACACCTCAGCCTTTCCCGAAAGGCCTCCTCCGTGGCCGCTGCGGCTTTTGGAAGACTCTTGCTTGGCTTCTTGAGGCCATTTCAGAAGAGCAGCCGCACACAGACCACCTGCTCTTTGAGGTGCACGTGCGTCCAGAGGACTGCCTGGGGTGCGCGGCCTCCGTGTGCGGTACGACTATTTTAATACAGGTGTTTTAAAACGCCTTGTGGCTTGTTTCGTTGTTGTATGGTTTAGCGTGATCTCTGTCTTGTTTTGTAGGGTTCAGAATAAGCTGGAGGTGCTGAATTACACAACCATTCCCATCTATCTCCCAGAAGTCACCATCGGAGCTCACCAGAGTGACCGCACCTTCCAGAAATTCACAGAGGTGAGATTTCGAAGCCCGGGGAGCTGGCTGTGGGCCCCCACGACCGTACCAAGGTCACTTCTCCAAAAAGTGGCTGTTGTTTTTTGAGTGTTGGTTTTAGTGAAAGAGCTTCCTTTCCCCTGAAGTGATTCTCCCCCCCACCCCACCCCGTCCACAGCCAGTGAGGCTCCTGGGACAGCCTGGCCATGGGCGGGGAGCCTTCCGGGTCAGCAAGCTCTCCTGATGCGGGGACGTCGTCTGCGCTGTAGCCTCTGTCTACGCTCTCACTGTGGGACGCACTGTGGAGGGAGGCGTGTCTGCAGGAGCCCTGCGGGGCGGGCTTGAGGCCGAGCTCGGGGCTCCACCAGGGTCATCGATCTTACCTGCTTTCCTCCCTTCTTAGTGAGTCACTTGTTTTCGGGATGGTTTGGAGAGTCATTTCAGACAAAATCCCATGAGCCTAGAGGACACTTACAAGTTGTGTCCTAGACGCCAGAGGGTGAGGGGGCCTCCTCTGGGGGTCCGGATGTCAGAACAAGAGGAAGAGCAGGGTCTTGTCTACACCCATTGTTGCTGGGTTTGTTACTGGCACGTGTGTGAAATGATTGTATTTAAATTTGGTCACAAAGCAGAGCAGCCTGCACTTACATCAGTTGAAATGTTAAATATTTTGCATCACAATTCCTGCACGTTGCTTGGAGCGCCGATTGGGTGTCCGAGTATATCCCGTTGCTCACTGTCTTCCTTGGGCTACTTGGCGTTTTCTCTAAGTTCCTCTGGTTCTTTTGAAAGTGAGTTTATTCAATGTGGAAAATTAGGGAAGTACATGAAACCACGCGGCTGTCAGCCTGCAGTGCCCACACTTAGTATGTTTGCACATCTCTTCTGAGCATTGGGGCACCCAAGTACGTGTGGCTCTGGGGCCCTGGGGACTGGGGGCTGGGCTGGCCCCTCCCTGCCACCTCTGTCGTGGCTCTCACCCAGGTGGAGGGCCTGCATCTGCTGGTGGCTCCCGCGAGCCCGGTGCCCGCGCCGCCCATTTTGTCCTGTGTCCTCAGGACTCCCACCTTCCAAGCAGCCACCACGACACTCAGATTGGTGCTGTGGCTTCCTCTCTGTCGCCCTGGGTCCTCTCCCGTGATGCCAGGCCTGCATGTGTGCGTGCAAAACACGGCCCCACTCCTCGGCCCCGCCGCTGGCTCCCCCTGCCCGGGACCCTTGCAGACCCCGGGACACGCACCCTCCGGCTTCCGAGGAGCCTCATCCCCCACCGGAGCCCCGAGGGTGCCCACCGTCTCCCTGGTGTCGTGTGCTGGTCCTTGCCCCTGGCTGCAGGCTGGAACGCGGTGCGGGTGCAGCCCAGGAGATTTAAAAACAGATCTTACATTATCCAGCGAGAGATTTTTGCCTTTTAAATTAAAAAAAATTCATCTGATTATATGAGCGTGTTGATTTACTGATAATATGCCTGTAATGTGTGTTACTTTTGATGATCTGACTTTTTAAATTAAAAAAAATTTTTTTTAAATGTTTATCATTGAGAGAGCATGAGCAGGGGAGGGGCAGAGAGAGAGGGAGACACAGAATCTGAAGCAGGTTTCAGGCTCTGAGCTGTCACCACAGAGCCCGACTCGAACTCAAACCCAAACTGCGAGATATTGATTGAGCGGAGTCATTCCCACTTTTGTGTATATTACCCTCTTCTGGAGCTGAACCTAACTCAGTCCTAATGTAGGACTTTTGTCCCCATGTTCCTGAGAGGTTGTAGCTTTCTCCTGATGACCGTCCTCACGTGGGGCATGTTGTCAGCGTCCGGCGGACAGAGTTGAGGCAGGACCTTCAGGTTTTATTCCCTGCAAGCTTCAGAAGATGCACCTCACGGCCTCCTTCAGCATGTGGGTGGTTGACTGGCAGGGCTCTGTCGGAAAATTCTCAATTTTGCCTTTCGTTTCTTTGATTGATACGGAATATTCAGTATCTTGTCCCTTCTTGGGTTCAATTTTTTTTATAACATTTTTTAAAAATGTTTTATTTATTTCTGAGAGAGAGAGAGTGTGTGAGCAGGGGAGGGTCAGAGAGAGACGGAGACACAGAATCTGAAGCACCTTCAGGCTCCGAGCTGTCAGCACAGAGCCCGACGCGGGGCTCGAACCCATGAACTGTGAGATCATGACCTGAGCCGAAGTCGGACGCTTAACCGACTGAGCCACCCAGGTGCCCCTTGGGTTCGATTTTGAAAGTTGTATTTATCACAGAATTCCCCCCTTTCATTTAAATTTTCTAATTCCTTGCTGCGAAGTTGTTTAAAATGTTCTCTTTCATGCTTCAAACTCTGGTGGGCTGGAGGGTGGCCGCCTCCCCGCCCTCAGCCCTGTGGCTAGTCTGTGTCTCCCTCTTCCTTTGCTCTTGGAAGGAGCGTGGCATCCAAGGAACGGTTTGTTTGGTATCATCTGTTACACAGTCTGATTCACTGGTTTTTTCTCTTTCGTTTGCTATTTTTCAAACTTCTTACAGTGAGTAGATGGATCGCTGATTTTTCAGCCTGTCTTGCTCTTGAACAGATACGTGGAAACCGGGACACAGTGCCCTCCGCAGCTGCCCTAACTTGATCCTTTAAGTCTCGATGTTGGGTTTTCCTTGTCATCCAACTCAGAATGTTTTCTTATTTTAATCTGACTTCTGTGTAGAACAATAACTCATTTGAGTTACACTGGATCATTTAAAAGCAGTTGGGATCTTTCTCTTTCTGTTCCTGATTTTTGGCTTAATTCCACTGTAATCTAAAATGTACTTTCTACCATCCCAATCCTTGGATGTGACTGAGCCTTACTCTTTGGCTCGGCATTTGGTCAGTCGGGTGACGTTTGGTCCAGGGGGAGAGTGTTCCCTCCCACGCCCTGTGTGGCGTCCTGCTGGTGTCCCGAGGTGACGCGTGTCACGGCAGCTTGCGTCGCTGTCCTCCGTGCTGGTGTGCCGCCGTGGGCGTGTCGTCATGTCTGCGAGGCCTGGGGTCCGTGTCTCGCGTGTGCGGGGCTGCCCGCCGCCGGCGCTGCCACCTCCCCTCTGGTTGTGGTCTGTGCACACCCACAGCTTTGCCTCGTGCTGGTGTCTCCAGCGGGCGCCGTGCACCCTGGAAACGTGTGTGCTTCACGCTCGTGTGGTCCCCGCGCGGGACTGTTCACCTGCTCACGTTCCGTGCCGCTGCCGGGCGCTCGTGTCCAGGGAGCGCCTCTTACTTTGGCTTTTGTGTGTTTCTTACCTGTTCTCGCTGTTTTTTCCTTTCTTGCTGCCTTTCGGATTAAGGGTTTGTTTTGTTCGCATTCCATTTCCTCCCTGTTTGCTTCCCGGCTCTCACTCTCTTCGTTGTTAGTAGCCAGCCTGGTAATTAAACATTTGTCCCTGACTGACTGAACGCCACGATGAACTACATGTCTGGTTCCGGAACGGGGGTCTTATGGCTTTTCCTCCATTTGCCCGACTCTTGGCTTTCGTGTTGCTTTCGACCCCGTGTCCCTGCTCACTCGCCCGTGTGTTGTCAGGCTCGGCGACCCTGCGGTCACTGGTCTGTGGCCGGGGCCCTGCTCTCCGTGCTCTCGCTCCACGCCCCGGTCCTGCCTGAAGAGTCGTGGCCGACAGACAGTCCTCTCTCTAAGTTTAAAACCACCTTTATGATCTTCATTTTATCTCCTCTTTGATTTTGGAATATGTCGAACTTACAGAAAAACAGGAGTAGAAGGTACCTTGCACTGAACCAGCGTTTCAGTTTCCACACGGCGCTGCCTGAGCTGCGGACACTTTGCGCGGAGGCTCTCGGTGTGGTCCCCGCCCCAGCGTCGCCGGCGCTGCAGGTTCTCGGGCCCCACGCCCGGCCTACGGGACGGGGCTTCTGAAACGGGGCGCAGGAACCCGCCGAAGGAGAGAACCGTGGCTTCAACGTGCAATTCTTGCAAACGAGGACGCCCTCCTTCACAGGCGCCGTGCAGCCGTCCACACCAGCAAGCGGCGCTCCCGCGCTCCCGCCTTGACCCAGACCCCCCTCGAGGTGACCCGTCGTCCCAGTGGTGCTCTCCTGAGCAGAAGGACCGGCGCGGGGTAGCGGCCTGCATGCGACTCGTGCGGGAACCTGGCCGTGCCTCCGGCTTCCCCGGGCCCGTGGAAGGTCACAGGAGGTGTTTTTGGCCTGCCCTCCGTCTGGTTTTGTTTGCTGTGTCCCCAGGACGGGCTTCAGTGGTGCGTCTTCTTGCAGGGGCATCACAGAACTCGTCCCGTCTTCTCAGACGGCACAGGGTCCCCGGGGGTCTCCTCGCCGCCTATGTCGAGTTTGCTCACTTGGCAGAGATGGGGGGCTCCTCACTGTCAGTCTCTTAGTCCTTGTGACTTATGTTTTCAGGGAAAGGACTTTGAAACTTTGTAAACGTCCATTTCCTAATCAGACTTCCACCCGTGGCTCTAGCATCCACTGATTTTAGTGGCTTGGTCGTTAGCAGGACGGTTACCAGATTGTCACTGTCTTAATTCTGTCATCTTCCTCCCGTGCTGGTTAGTGCCGCACTGTGAGCGAGTGCTTCCTCCTGTCCTGTGCACTCCCTTCCCTGGCACGGGGGGGCTCCCGGGGGGGGCGCTCCCAGGACCCCCGGGCACGCCCATGTGCCTGTGCTTACCTCTCCTCCCGGGTGCGCACAGCAGCCCCGCGGCCTCCGTCCTCCTCACCTCACCTCGTGGGTTCTCACAGAGCAAAGCTGGGCTCCCACGGCCGCGGTCTCTGTGCCTCCCGGGCCGACCAGCATGTGAGCGGCGTCCTGCCGTCCCCACCACGCACGTCTCCACTTTGGTCTGTGCTTTGTGGCCCCTCACGTTCTCTGGAAAGACTTGCGAGTACATCTTCCGTGTGGCCTCTGCTCACTCCCTGAGCCTCTTGTCCGCCTGCCAAGTTACTCATCTTTTCAAGTTACTCATCTAATCCGCCTCTAAACCTGCGTTTCCTGTTTGTGTTCTTAATTTTAATCACGGTCCTTCTTGACTCTAGAATTTCCATTTTTTATAATTTCAAGTTACTTGCTGAAATCACTTTGTTATCTGATCTCTTGAACACATTAATCACAAAGTTATTGGATAGCTATACTACCTGGGCCTGTCCTAGATCCATCTACACTGCCTGGTTCTTCCTGCCCTTTCGTTTTTGGCCATTTAGCCTTGTTTTTTGGTGTGCCTTGTTTTTTCTTTACATTCCCGTCATTAAAGATACTCGAGGCTCTGGTGGTGTTACCTGACCCTCGAGAGGACACAGGCGCCACATCCTGAAATTATGGCCAAGCCCCCGAGCCCACCCAGACACCTCAGTTGACACTGCAGTTAGGTGTGTGTGGTCTGGTGTGTTTTCCCTTTGCCCGTACTGATGAGAGCACGTTCCGTCCGTGGGGCCCTGGCTCTGTGGTGGGTCCCGTCCCGACCCACGATTCTTTGTCCACTGTCCCCTCCCCTGGTCCCCTCAGGTTCCCAGCAGCTACCTGTGAAAGTGGGCGCGCCCTGGGAGAGGCGTGTGGACCAGGCAGCTCGCCTTCTCTGCTGTCCTCCTGGTACCTGGAGCCTCCCCGCCCTGGCGCGTCCGCACCCTGGGGCCTCCGCACCCCGGGGCCTCTGCACCCCGGGGCCTCTGCACCGGTGTTTCCCCCACGTAGCCCGTCTCCCCGGTGGCTCAGGAGGGCGTGTCGTCCTCGCAGGTCCACCAGAGCTGGACGCGTTCGCCGTTGTAACCAAAGACGTGGTCGAGGTATCTGGCAGTTTTTTATCGTCACTGTGTTTTGTGTGTTATTTAATTTGTGAACATTAATAGAATCTACTATATTGGACTTGCGGTTGTAATGTTTTTTCTTAACAGTTACTTTCGAGAGCAAGAGAAAGAGACAGTGCAAGCAGGGGAGGGGCAGAGAGAGAGGGAGACACAGGATCCGAAGCAGCTCCAGGCTCCAAGCTGTCAGCACAGAGCCCGACAAAGGACTTGAACTCGTGAACCTCGAGATCATGACCTGAGCTGAAGTCGGCTGTTCAAGTGATTGAGCCCCCAGGCGCCCCGGACTTACAATTGTAATTGAATGTTTAGAAATGCTGAAAGTTTTAGTTAATTTTAAAAATTTTTAAGCATTTTAAAAAGTAACTACATTTTTTAGCACAGTTTTAGGTTTACAGAAGCGTCGTGAAGACACGGGGGTTCTCACGCCCCACCCCGCTTCCCGTGCTGTCGGCTGCGCTCACACGCCCCGGCACCGCAGTCCGTTCCTTCCTTAGTTTCCCCAGCTTTCCCGAGTGCCGTGCCCCTGGCCCGGGATCCTGTCTAGGACACCACGTGACAGTAAGTCGCCATGTCTCCCAAAACTCCATTTGGCCGTGACTGTGTGTCAGATTTCCGTCAGGCCCTGTGACGGTTCATGGAGGCCTGGCCGGGTGTCGTGGAGGACGCCCCTCAGTTGGACTTTTGTCTCCTGTTTTTCTCAGGATTAGCCTGTGTTTGTGTTTTGGGGGGAGAGCCTACAGGGGTGAAGCGCCAGTTCCATCACATCACGGACCGTAAAGCGGCCTCATCCCTGCTGGTGTCGGCCTGGACCCTGGCTGAGGCCACGCAGGTGCGCACCGCCCTTCCGGAGAGTCACCATGCACACCGTACACTCACGTCCGGCCACTGAGTAGGAATCGTGGGATGTTTAGAGGGACGCTGATGTTTACAAAGGAATTTCAGTTGCCTGACATTAAAGCACTGGTAGGTTTGGACGCCTGGGGGCTCTGCCAGTTAAGAGTCTGACTCCCGATCCCAGCTCAGGTCTTGATCTCAGGGTCATGAGTTCAAGGCCGTGCTGGGCTCCGCACTGGGTGTACAAACAGCAGTGACAGATTAAATGCAGGTGGAATGTAAATAATGGTGAGCAATTGTCTTCACCAGCAGTGTTGCTGTGGACACTGAGGGTGTGGTCAGGGGAGGGCCGGGCCGCGGGGTGGGCACCTTGGCAGAGGCAGACATGGTGTTTGTCTCACTGCGCTTCTCCTGGGCGTGTAGTGGGTGTGGCGCTGGGTGCAGGTAGCGACGACACTGGGACTTCAGAGTCCTGCTCTGAAGCGGATCGGCCGTGACTGCAGCTGGGCCGGGGTCACGGGCGTCTGGGACACGCAGCTGCTGGTTTGGACAGCAGGTTTCTGGGTAGGGCCTCGGGCACACCTGTTTGTGGATCATGTGTTAACTGAGTTCACTGATTAGCTGAACGAACCCAGAAAGGGTGTCTTGCCAGAGAACTTTCCAGGGCCAGTGGGACACCGAGGACACCTGTCCCTCTCTCTGCGCGCTGGGACAGCGCTCTCGTGTAACTGCCTGTCCGTCAGGCCGCCCTTAGCAGTAGCCCGTGGGAGCGAGGCCGCCCCTGGGGATGCAGGCTCGCCCCAGCCTCGCTCCTGCACCTGCCCCCACGCTGCAGCTCAGCAGCTCAGCCAAAGCGTTTCCACCTGGTTCTCCTCCTTAGGCTCAGACTCACCCGTTTTCATACCGTTTGATTAAAGCCTGCAGTTGCAGCGACAGGTACCATCGGCATAGCTGACCACTGACCTGTTCCCCGGGGGGGGGGTGGGTGGCGCAGAAGTACCGTGGCCCCCGGAGGAGCTGCCCCTTCCCTGCAACGTGTGGGCCCGCGGCCTGGGGCCGGCAGGAGCTGCCGCAGGAGGAGGAGGGGCGCAGGAGCCCCCGGCCCGGCCCCGGAGGCCGAGAGCACGGCGCCTGTGTCCTGTGTCAGCGCCGTGGGAAGGTTGGGGGGCGTGCGGGCCTCTGGACCTCGACTGAGAGTTTGGGCAGAGTGGTGGCAGTAGGCCTTCCCATATTTGCTGGCTTGTTTTGCCTAGAAAGGCTGAGACCTCAGTCTGTGTGTAGCAAAAGGGCAAGAGCCAGTAGGAAGTGAGGGAGAAGGTGCGGGAGGGCGGGCACAGCGCGTGGCGGGGCTGCGGGGGCAGAAGGGGCCCCGGGCCCGCCGGGCAGGTGAGGCCGCCCCTGAGCCGGGTGGAGAGACGGGCAGGCCCCAGCCCCTGCAGGAGCAGCGCCCTGTGGGGGAGCCTCCGGCACCACTTCCAAGACCCGGCGGATAGACTCCCCGCGGTCAGCCACTTGCCCAGGAGAGACCTGCCAGGGGGGAGGCGCGGGGAAAGGGAGAAGAGGCAGAAAGGACTTGTGTCTGTGCTGAGCTGTGGGCCGTGGTCTGTGAGCAACCCTGAGGTGACAGAGATCGGGAATTAGATTCAGAGATGGGGAAAGGCGGGGCTCGGAGATGGGCTCAGGCGGCCCCCTCCTAAGGAGAGGCGTCCAGGACGGGTGATGGTTCCGAAGCCGCCGTCCTGGCCGGCGAGTGCCTTCTGTTGGTGGACAGCAGGTACGCGGCAGGGGCCGGATTCCCGGAGGCCGGTGGCACCCTCCTGGTGGTCAGCAGTGAGGAGGAGAGGGGCCCTGAGGGGTGGCTGGGGTGGAGGCTCAGGGTCCTGGGGCAGGGAGTCCCGGGACGGGACAGAGCCGAGAGGCAGGGCTGCCGGCCGGGAGCTGTGGGCGGGCCCGTGCTGCCGCCGCAGGAAGGGCCGTTCTTACCCCACTGGCAAGTGCACGCCCGGCACAGAGGTCTCTGCGACTGGGGCGCAGGTTTCCCTGAGGATATGCCTGGGCTGCGTCCCACCTCAGCCAGCCCTGCAGGCACAGCGACCCCCGGGGGCCGTCGGCGTGGGTGCCGGAGGTGCGTGCGCAAGCATTTCCTGCTTCACCGAGTCAGTGACCTTGAGTGCAGACTAACGAAGACAGACCTGAGATTTCGCACGAATGGGCGTTTCTATTTTCGGTTTGGTTTTGTCGACCCCGTGACCTCGGTGATTGCTCAGCTCTGTTGCTGGTCTGGCTGGAGTCCGGTCCTTTCAGACCCTCCGTCATCCCCCAGGTGCCTGCCTGGGGGGCTTTCGCTTTCTCCCGAACTGATGTTGGCAGAGGGGCACGCGTGCCTGGAATCCAAGGATATTCCTCCAAGTTTTCTGTTCACCTGCCCCCCCCCCCCCCCCCCNGCTCGCGGGGAGATGGGGCGCTGAGGGTGCCGATGCGTGCGTAGCAGCCTGCTCACCTTTGAAAGTCATTTTTCAGACACAGTATTGGGTCACTTTATTTCCACGCAGCCCTTCCTTCGGGCAGACAAGCTGTGAATTGGTTTCCACTTTACCGATTCAGTGTCTTTTCAATTTAGGGAGGCCAGATGCTATTAAGATAAGGCACTCCCTCCACAGATCCGCTTGTGTCCAAGGCAGTTACTAGGACAACAGTCTTCTTCCTCCTGCTATTTTTATTTCTCTGCTGTCTCGAGTTGTCTTCATTTCGGTACCAAATTACCAGTTTTTAGAGCAGAGATGGTTAATAACTCGGGTATGCTAATGCCGTGGGCCCTTGCTCCTGAGAGATTCTCTCTGATGAAGATGTGCAGTGGACAGGAGCCTTGTTCTACACTCACGTGAACGTGCTCAGGGAGAGAGGTGCGGGCGCATAGTAGTTGCACGTCTCCTCTCGCCGCGTAAACCTCGGGTGGAACTTAATCTGGTACAAATGCAGAGTCTCCATTAGATGTTTGTTTGGTTGAGCGCGAGAGCAATCTTCAGTCTGCCCTTCGCTCGTCGGGGTGGAAGACACGCGGAGATATGCACTGCATGTGCACCAGCAGGCACGCTCCCTGGACAGCGCGTCCCTGAGAGTCACGGCCGTGTGCCCCGCTGCTTAGATCCCGTGTGGAGGGCAGCATGTGGCCCCGGGGAAGAGTGTCAGCGTGAGGCGGGCTTTTCACCAGGTGCTTTGAGCGAAGCTTCAGGTCGTCACGTGGCACGGGGCTCTGCGCGTGGGCGGGTCACCGGGAGATGCCTCAGCACACAGCCTGATGAACCACGGGTGCCCGGACTTGGCCGTGGGCCCGATCGATGCTGTTGTAGTAGAGTTTCTAGAAAGAATACTGTTTCTGGGTATTTAAGCTAGTGCTCGAGTTCGGGGCTTTCCCATCCACTGCTCACCTGAGTTTAAAGTCTGTGATTCTGTGATTCCCAGCGGCAGGTTCGGCAGCTGAGTGTGGAAGCATTCGTGACCGGCTGCAGTGTTTGAGCTCAAGATAGAGGGCACTTGTTCACAAAGGGCAGCTTCTGAAAACTGGCTTTGATAAGAATTGGGTGGGGGGGGTTGATTTCAGAGTTCTTATATGTGATTTACGCCTAGCAGTAATGGAAAATCAGGGAAATTACATTTCAAAGAAGTGACCTTACTAAATTTCTGCAGTGCTTCCCTTTAGAATTAATGAAAAATCCTTAGAGTCCGTTAGCGTTTCTGCGTAATAATGGGTTCCAGAAGTTGATGTGGGGATCCCTGGGTCACTGCGGACTTACCGAGCCGCGAGGGCATCTGGGCAGAGCAGAGCCCATCATCGCCGACAACAGCCATGTCCTGTCCCCCGAGGGGCGAAGCAGGTCCGATACAGGCAGGGCGTCATTTGATCCTCTTTAAAAAGCTCGCTCCTGACGCTAATACAACAAAGGCTCAGACGCGGAGCCCTCCCCGTGTCTAGTTCTCCGGGAGAACTCTGCCGAGACCCTGAGGGCCGGGGCCGCCGACGGGACTGCGGGACACAGGGGAGGAGGCGGGAGAGGCCGCGTGGACCGGGGACTGTGCCCTGACAGCGCCCAGGCGCCTAGAAGCTTGAGTGACACAGTGTGACACGCACGGACTGGCATAGAAACAGAATCGGAGGGAATGAATGGAATTCGGTAAAACCAGCAAAGGTGGCATGTGGTCGAGAGAGACCGCGCTGTTACATCACTTTGCAGAGTCGGCCGCGGGCGGGACTTGCTGTGGAACTCGGCTAACGCCCCGTGTGGTGCTTCCTGCCTGCTGTTTGCCGCCCGGTCCTCTGGCAGGTCATTTAACGTCTTCTCGAGTCGGGACAGTGCCCACCTGCCCCTTACGGCGTCGGGGGCATGGGAGGCGGTGCCGGTGGTGGGACTTGGTGCCCCTCCGCTGGCATCGATAAGTAGGCAGAGACTGCCCTGGGCGTCACTTTGAGATGAGTACCAGGAGAGGCTGTGGGCGGGGCGGGGAGGAAGAGTGGCTGGGGGTCAGGGGGCTTCCTGAAGAGCAAGGAGGGGAGATGAGGCCCAGGCCTGGCCGGCCAGTCGTCAGCTGCGCCCTCAGGGAAGTGCCTGTGCGGGAGGCTGGGTGGCTCTGCGCCCTGAGGACCAGCGCTCCTGTCTTCTTGCAGAGCAGGGCCGCAGCTCCTCCTTCCCGGGGCCGCTGCTCCTCCTTCCCGGGGCCGGTGACCCAGCAGCGCTGGGCGGGTGGTGAGCGGGGCCGCAGGAGCCGGAGCCTGACCCGGAGAGGGCCGTGCAGGGAAGCTGTGGAGAGGCAAGGTCCCTTCTTGCTGGGGACGCGTCAACCCTGTTTCAAGTGACAGTCACATCCTTCTCTCTTCCCGCTGCTTTTGGCTTGGTTGATAGCTGTCTGTGCTTCTGTTCTATTTCCGCTGTGGACTCATCGGCTACACCTCTGTCTCACCGTTAACAACAGCTCTGGGCCTCCCTGGCAGGCGCCTGTCCCTCGCCGCCGTCTGCCCGCGAGCGGCCCGGCCCGGCCCTCCAGCCCCCGTGGACACAGGCGCCTCCCGTGAGCGACCGCCGCCCCGCTCCTCCGGCCTCTGCCGGCCCCTCTCCCGCCTCTCGCTTCACCCGCGCTCTCAGCCTTGTGACCTGTTGGCATCTTAGCTGCCGACGCTCCGCTCTCTTTGGAAGAAGTTAGAGTTTCTTCGTGACCTGCCGCGCCACCCCTGCCCCCCCTCCCCCCTGTGGCTCCAGCCTCCGGGGCGCTGCCTCCTGGCGGCCTGAGTCGCCTCCGTCGCTAGCTCTTCCGGGTCCTGTGAGCTCTTGCTCGAGAAAAACGATATGCCTGCCTCAGTTTCACTTTCACCGGTGTGGGCGCTCGGTGTAGAGCTCTGGGCTGGCGCTCTTCCCCGACACGATGACATCCCGTGGATCCCGGCCACACGGCTTCCGTGGACGGGCATGAAGTCATGCCTGCCTGTGGCCCTGTGCCCTCTAGCTCTCTGCCTTTATCACCACTTCCCAACGCCTTCGTCCCGAGGGCCCTCGGTGCTGGTCTGCTTGTCCCGCCCGGGCTCCCTGGTGTCCTGGGCGTGAGCATGTGGAGCATCTGTAGCATTCGTGGGCGCGCTTAGGCATTATTGCCCCAGGTGTACCGGGGACTCGGTACACAGATGTCATCTGACTTGATGGTGACCCCGAGGTCGCTGAGATTGTCTGTTTTTCGTCTTTTCCTCTCTGTGCCGTACTTTCGGTTCACTGATTCCCCGCTCGCTGACGGTCTCTCGTGGGTGACGTGCTAGCGGTCCCATCTTGTTAGTTTGGGTCCTCAAGGGACAGAAGCCAGCATGGGATTACGCGTTGTCCAGCCGTCTGGGGAGACTCCCCTGAAGGTGAAGGGGAGAGATGTGAGGTGCAGGGAGCCTTGAGCCCTCCGTGCCGCGTGCTGTCCGTGACAGGAGGCGGGGGGAGCGAGGTGTGCCAGCGGGGCAGGACGGGCCTGGCCAGGGGCCCGAGCGAGAGTCCCACGTCCCCCACCAGCAGGCCGGCCCGGACCAGCCCCGGTGCGGACAGGGACACGGCCTCGGGGGCCGTGGGGACATCTGAGCCGCGCGCTCTTGCGACCACCACACTGTCGGGTGGGATTTTATTTCAGTAATCCTCCTTTTTTTTTTTTTTAACCCAGAAGTTTCATTTGTTTCTTATGTTTCCTAATTTTCTGATTATCTTCATTTTTCATGTAATTCTTTGAGCGTATTGACTTTTTATAATAGCTATTTTAATAGTCATATTTCCTAATCCATCATCTTCTTTGTCTCTGAATCAGCCTGATGTGTTTTCCCCCTAATTTATTTTCCCCCTTGTTACTGGGTAACATTTCATTTTCTTTTCTTCCTTTTTTTTCCTTTTTTTTTTTTTTGAGTTTATTATCTTTGAGAGAGAAAGAGAGAGCGCGTGTACAAGTGGGGGAGGGTCAGAGAGAGGGGGAGAGAGAATTCCAAGCAGACTCTGCCCTATCAGCGTGGAGCCTGATGCGGGGCTTGAACTCCCGAACCAGGAGATCACAACCTGAGCCGCAACCAAGATTCAGATAGTCAACTGAGCCGCCAGGCGCCCCAGGTTACACTCTCCTCTTCACACATGTGGACACTTTTCAGGGGTTTCTGTATATGTGAGTTCTACGTTTTTGAGTCCTAGATTCTGTTTTATTCCTCTGAAGAGTGTTAGAGTGCTTACTCTGCCAGCCAGAGGCAACTGCAAATCAGTGGAACAGCTTTTGGGGTTTGATGCCTTAGCTTTTTGGTGAGTCTCAAGTAGCCTGACTTCTGGCTCAGCCCGTACCTGGGTGTGCGGCGAGCCCTGGCTGTGGGGAGTCACTCACAACCCGAGGGGAGCACCTTGGCCCCTAGAAATGCTTTTCCCTCAGGTGGCCCTCTGCCCGCCTCTGGGAGCGTCCCGTCAGACACACATGGATGTGCCTAGCCACGGACCCAGTGCATCAGTTCCGTGAGGCTCTTTCCCTGCCCGGGGCCCTCCCCTCTGTCTCTGTGCCCACAGACGCTGCCACCCTGACCTGTCTGTCTGGTTTCTAAATGCGCGTGGCCATAGGGTGAGTCCCCCCGGGGGCAGCTGCAGGCCCTCGCCTGGTGTGGATCGGTCTGGTGGCTCTCGCGTACAGCCCCTCACCCAGCCCCTATGATGGGCACGTACAGCCCCTCACCCCGCCTCTCCCCCAGGCAGAGAGCCACCACAGCCAGTGTGCAGACAGGCAGCATGACCGACTTCCAGCCAGACCTTGTTTTCCCAGAAAATAGTCATCAGGCTGCATGAGGTGTGCAGGCCCCGGCGGTAGGCCGTCCCCGGCACGAGGCCGACAGCCTGTGTAAGCTCACAAGGACACGTGGAAGCCCAGAATCGCCCCCGCGGGTAAGCAGCAGCGTCACAATCTGGGCCAGCGTCTTCTGCGCTTTCTGACTGCTGTGTCAGCATCTGTCTGCTCACCGTTCATTTCCCCTAAAGTGAGCAGCCCCTCCTACGAGCAGACTGAAGCTCAGAAACCCAGGGGGGCTCGTCGAAGGTTCTTTCTCTTCAGCAAAGCCTCACAGAGCAGGCTTGGCCGCACTGGTGGTGACCCGGCCGTGGGCTGTGCACACGAGGCAGTTGTGGCTGGTGGCCTAGTGGGTGGGAGCAGAGTCCGAGCCAGAACACGTGAGTTCGGATTCTAGTTCTGTGGACGTTCTAGCTGTTTATCCCTGGGCTGGTTACTCAGCCTTTCTTTTAGAGAGAAGAAAGGACTGTGTGTGCTGGAAGATTCGGAAGGTATGAGGAGTGTGCGGTTCGCATCAGCTCTCCTTCCTCGGCCCCCGGGCTCCTAAGAGGCAGCCTCGCAAGAAGAAGTTTCTTTTGTATGTACCTTCCAGAGGTGGTGTGCCGGCAGCCCCTGCGTGTGTGTACTTCGTGTGTGAGTGTGTGGGTGTGCGTGTGTGTACATGTGTGGGTGGGGGCGGGGGGTGTCCGGTAAGCTGTCGTGTGCTATTTGCCAGGAGGCTCAGGGATATCACAGTTTGCACTGTTATAAATGACCCTCTGACACGCAGATTTTGCACAGTTACATAATCTGGGGAAATTGGGAATGAACTTGCAAACACGAACGTCGGTGTCTTTCCCCGTCTCTCACGTGCTGCTCAGGGTGGTGCCCGTGGGAGCAGGACGGGGCCTGAGGAGGAAAGAGCGGAGCCGCGGACGCCCTTGTCCTGGGTCTCAGGGCTGCGAGGCTGCGCGCCTCCTCGACACCCCGAGGGGGGCTTCGCAGGGGGAGCGCGGGTGAGGCCACCCTCACGCCTCCTCCCGGAGGTCAGTGCCCTCTCCGTGCGGCTCAGCTGAGCCTTCCCAGCGGCCGGCCCCCACTGCCCGGTTTACAGGGGCGCCGGGCAGCTCGGCTGCTTCTCCGAAAGAGGGCTGTGTCTGTGTTTGTGGTTTGCTGGGGTGTTTTTTTAAGGAAATTCACTTTTTGATTTTTCTAAATGTTTATTCTGAAAGAGAGCACGTGCGCCCATGAGCAGAAGAGGGGCAGGGACAGAATTCCAAGCAGGATCCGCGCGCTCGGCACAGGGCCTGACGTGGGGCTTGATCTCATGAACCTTGAGATCATGGCCTGAGCCGAGATCAAGTCAGACGCTCAACCAGCTGAGCCCCCTCCGCCCCGGGTGCCCCTGAGCTTTTTGATTTTTCATAGTAAATGGAGAAGGAGGGGAAACAGCCTCCCTGAAGTGTTACACCGGCACGGCTGTGAGCTCAGAGGACCGGTGCGTGCAGCATTATCCTCCGCTCATACATGCCACGCGGAGGGAGCTCCGAAGCCTGATTTCCTTGGTCGTCTTCCTCCCTCCCCCGCCCCGTGCACACGCGGCGGTCCTGGGGCCCTGTCAGCAGGCCCCCCCCTTCACACGTAACACTTCATGGGCTGTTTTCGCAGAGTGAAGGCTACCTTCCAGTAGTCAGGATTTCTTCTAAAATAATTTCCTGTGCACCAGGGAAAGCTCCAGGGCAGGAGTAAGTTCAGCTGGGAGAAGCAGAGAACAGAAACCAGAGCATCAGTGGCTCGAGCAGGATAGGCAGTCGTTGGTCCTGCGCAGGCTGGAGGCTCACAGTCGCGAGGCGCCGGGCAGCTCCACGCCACAGCGTAGTCCCGCTCGCGGCCCGGTCATCGCGGGGTGGCCCTCGTCCCGGGATGCGCTGAGGGGTGGCCGGGCCCGGGCACGTGTGTCTCTGGTGCCGGTTCCTGAGCGGGGCTGCTGCACGGGGGGGTTTCCTCACGTGATCAACGTGAACGGGGTCTCGTTTGCAGGTTTATGTAAATGAGCAGATGCAGAAACAAGGTAACGCGTAAGCAGCTTGTTAGCCCCCCCGCAGTGTGCAGCGTTCTGAGCGGAAACCCTCCCTGGGGTCTCTGCCGGCTTAAATGTGCCCGAAACGGACCCTGAGGGTCTGGACCCGAGGCCGGTGAGACACCAGGGGGCAGATGCCAGGGCGCAGCTGGCAGCTCCCGGCCCACTCGGCAGGTTGGACGTGCTGCTCCTTATTTGCTCTGCGGTTGAAAATTCGGTTTGCGAAGAGGAAAACAGCCACCTGTCACATGCCCGGCCCACCCTCAGCAGGTCCTGCCGCGACTGCCTGAGTGGCGGCCGCCAGCACGAAGGGACACCTTGACCTCAGAAACCCCGGGGCCCTGAGGGCGTGCGCCATGCCCCGGCTGCGCAGGGTGGGCGCCCCGAGAGACGCCGTCATCTGGCGGGCACGCTGTCCTTTCCTGCCGTGGCCGTGGTGCCCGGGCGGCAGTCTGGGTGTTTCCGGGTGGCGCCCCGGCCTGGCCTCTCTCTTTGTTCCTGCTCCCAGTGGGTCGCCTGCTGGGCGGTGGTGGCCCACCCGGGGACCTCCCGCACGGCCCCGCCCCTGAAGCCTCCGCCCCAGCCTTGGGGCGCCCTGCGCTGTCTCCACGAGGTGCCCCGGGCCGTTCCCGGTGTGTCTGCAGCCAGGCTGGGGGCCGCCTTCCCCGGGGACGCGGCCCGTCCCCCCCTGCTCCCCCGCTGTTTACCCAGGACTTGCTGAGCCCTGCAGGCCCGCGGAGGCCAGTCCCTGTGGCCGTCGCCCAGGGCACTGCCTGCCCTACACCCACGTCCTTGTCGGAATCAGGGAGTGTAAGAGCCCACGTCTTCCTGCCGCTTCCTGGAGTGCCCTGCCCGCGTGCCACTCCCAGCTCCCCCCTCCCACCCGCGCCCCGACGCCAGACCCCGGTGCAGGCTGCAGACTCGCCCTGCAAACCTGGGGCTCCGGCAGCTGGGAGAGAGGCCGTCGTCAGGGCTCTGGCTGGCCTGGGAGTGGCGTTCAGGGCCTCCCCGGCGCTGCCCACGGCGCTGCCCACGTGCCCTCCAGTGGTTCCCCTTGCTGGGGCTGCCGGCCGATGCCTTATGCCGATCGGGATAAAGGAAAGACTGGTGTATTTTCACGTTTTTTTTTTAAGTTATCTATTTTGGGAGTGAGAGTGAACAAAGGAGGGGCGGAGAGAGTCCCAGGCAGGCCCCTGCGGGCAGCACGTCAGGCTCCAGCTCCCCAGCGTGACAACCTGACCTGAGCCGAAACCGAGAGTCAGACGCTTAACCTTCTGAGCCCCCCAGGCGCCCCTGATCTATTGTGTTATAATACTTGAGTACTTTTTATTGTATTATACTTTAGTACTTACGTGCAGAATTTGGAAGTTTTGTGTGTAGTGTGTACAAATCTATTCACGTTGATGTGAAAACATGAAAAAGAAAATTCAGTGTTTTGTTCCCACTTATGTAATTTGGAAAACATGCTGTGTCTGAGCGTCTCCCTGCCTGTGCGGTGTGTCCCTCGGGTCCGGGTGAGCCACGCGGCATGTTCCTCGGGTCTGGGTAAGCCACGCGCAGCTCAGTCGCAAGGCCCCCCTGCGGCTGGTGCTGCCTTCTGTGGCCACTCAGGGCCGGCGGCAGGTCCTGCCTGCGACTGCGTGGCCCGGTCCCTCTGCCCTGCGGGTCCCCTGTCTGCCCCGACTCCCCTTGGGTACACGGGAGGGCTGGCGGAGAGACCGCGTCCTCCCAGCCCCGCTGCTGCCCCGACAGACAACCCTCCTGGGTCCCGCCGCGTCCCCCCCACGAGGCGGGGCCTGGCCGTCACCGCCCTCCTTTGTCCGCTTCCGTAACCTGCCCACGTGGAGGGCGGAGGGCTGAGGGCCCCGTGTTTCCAAATCATGCCAGGCCAGAGGCCGCCCCCGGGTGTGCAGGTGGAGGGAGCTGTCGCCGGGGCCCGTGGCAGCCCCCTTGGAGCAGGACCCGGCCTGGCGCGGTTCCCCTGGTTCCGTGAGGACGCTCGGATGCCAGCCACCCTCGGGCGGGCGAGCCGGGGGCTCAGTGTTCCTGCAAACCCTGTGACCGTGGCTTTCCCCCCACAGCTGCCGGGACGCAGGTACTGCCCTGGGTACAACGCGGACGTGGGCGACAAGTGGATCTGGCTGAAGTGACGGACCCTCCGCGGCCTGCATCACGGTGACAAGGACACTTCCAGTCTGCCTCACTTGTGGGGTCCCTGCAGCTTATCCGGGGCAGGGCTGGGTGACCCCAACGTGGCCCAGTGGGGGGCAGGGAGGGCAGGGAGCCTCTTGCCTTTAGAAGGCCTGGGAAGCTGATCGCTTTGGGAACGACCCATAATCACCACCCGGAAAACAAATCTGCTGTTAGAGACCAGCTGTCACTAGGATGCCCTCGCCCTTGTAGTTGTGTTGTGCTCAGTATCGTGCAGATTTTGTACCTGCTGCCTTCAGACTTCAGGACATAAAAATAAAACCGCTTCCCTGGTGTTTGCCTCCATCGTATGTCTGCACACGTCATGTACACGTATGTGCACACACGTGTTTGCGAGCTTTTTCAGTGGGAGGCGAGGACAGAGAGGCC
This sequence comes from Crocuta crocuta, assembly GCF_008692635.1. Taxonomy (NCBI): domain Eukaryota; kingdom Metazoa; phylum Chordata; class Mammalia; order Carnivora; family Hyaenidae; genus Crocuta; species Crocuta crocuta. Next base: position 1,374,044 of record NW_027527429.1, read on the forward strand.
CCTGAGCACTTAGCC